>NW_008236162.1:1873728-1875181 GCF_000691975.1 Corvus brachyrhynchos
TCCTGCCGCGGTGGAATCGGGGGATGGAGGTGCTTGTGGCTCTGTTTCCCGGCTGGCGGCGACCCCAGTGCGGGACATTGGGACCGTCCTTGCTCTCAGCTTGGTTTGGGTCCTCGGAGGGTGGCAGGGGACACCGGGGACCCTCCAGCAGCAGCCTGATGCATTCCAACATCTCATCCCGGCTGGAATGCGGGATGCAGGGTCCTGCCCGAGCTTCCCGTGAGCTCCTTCCCGGGCCCTGGAGAGTCCCGGCCGCGGCCCCTCGCAGCTCCGGGAGGTCACAGGCTGCGGTGCCGTCACCGCGAGAACCTCCGGAGCTTTGTTTGGAGCTCAGAGCCCGAGGTGGGGAGCAGGTGGGAGCCCCAGCAGCTCTCTGAGCCATCACCACCCCACGCAGGTGATGCAGCAGCTCAGGTTTTGCTCAGCACTTTTGCAAGAGCAAAGGGGACGCTCTGCTCCGGTCGGGGCTGAGATGTGACAGCAGATAAGGGCTGCCAGGAGGCCTCGTGACATTAAAGAGCAGCCAGGAAGAGGAGAGGGCGGGTTTCAGATAAACAATGGGCCCCTTTTCCCCGGTGTCCCACAAGGAGGGGCAGCGTGAGCTGTTTGGGTGCCAGGGAAAGCCCCTCCGGTCACAGCAGGATGCTCCACAGCCGCCAGCCAGACCCAGGCTCGGTGCCTGACCCTGGCAGGGCACAGGGGGAATTTCTGGCCCACGGGGGCCGGGTATGAGGGAATCCCTCCTGCCCTTGGCCCTGGAGAGGCTTTCCCTGCCTCCTACGTGGGAAAAACCACAGCTGGATCCAGCACGAGCTGCCCCCAGACCTCCGGGATCCTGGGGTCAGGGCAGAGTGCAGGGGAGGAGGGAATGAGGAACCCCCTTGGCTCCAGCAGTCGGTGGAGCAGCAGCTCAGTGAGTGCCAGTGAGGGGGCCGGGGGATCTCCTGCGACGCCCCCGGGGGGATTTCCAGCCAGGCCACCCCCGGGGTGGGCTCATAGGAAGCCGTAGGAAGGTTTGCTTCAAATGTCAGGGGGCAGGAGAGGAGCCAACCCCGTGAACCCCCGGGACAGTCAGAGCCGGGGTCCCCGTGACTCCCCGCTGTCCCCAGGGCCTGCCGGGGTGTGCAGGATGTGGTTTGGGGCAGAGCAGCAGCCTCACAGGGCTGCTCCCCTCTCCGGCCCTCCTCCAGCCCGGCTCACCCACTTTTCCTCTCTCCCCAGGCACCTGGGACTTGAAGGACTTCGTGGAGAACTTTCACCTGGGCTACCCCGTGGCCTCGACCCAGTTCCTCACCAAACACTACGAGGATTAACTCTGGATCCCTCCCTTGCCCTGCGCATCCCCACACCACAGAGCCACCTCTGCCTGGAGCAGAGGGGACCCCAGGACACACCGAGGATGAACCCCCCCTGCTCCCAGCCCAGACCCACCGCACCGACCCCAACCCCTCCA
>NW_008236162.1:1875193-1880157 GCF_000691975.1 Corvus brachyrhynchos
CCTCTGGGGAATGTGCCAAGAGCTCTCCCAGCTCGCCTGGGTATCCCAGGAATTACGGCATCACCCCTTCTCCTCCCTCCACCCCGTTTCTGACCTCACCCCCTGCATGTCCCCCTGGCACTTTGGGGACTTCGAGTTTGATGCCTGCAGCTTCCCGAATAAAATTTGGATGGAGCACACAGGGCTCTGGGCAGCAGCAAGCACCGGGCTGGGCCAGCACCGGCTTAATCTGGGATTTTGGGATCTGCATGGGAAGAGCAGACCCCTGTGGGCGGTGGGAGCAGGGGGTGGCCAGCCAGACCCTCATGTAGGTGATCCCAGGAACACCCAGGAGGGGACAGGGACAGTGGTGCCTCTCCAGGGGTCCCTTGGTGGCACCGCGTGGGAACCGGGCACGGAACCGGGCACTGCCCTGCCTTTGCCCTCAGCCCATTTCTCTTGGAAAGCAAAACCAAAATTAAAGGCACAAATCAGCAGAGCTCTGCCTACTGGCCACTTAGCCGGACCTCCCTTTTAATTAGGTCCTTAATTAGGCTTTCATCTAAGACTCAGTTTTCTCTGAGGTTGGGATTCACCTGCCTGCAGGTCCTGCTTGCAGCACATCCCGGTGTCTGCGCTGTGACAAAGCTGCCTCTGTCCTGCCCATGGCCAGGGATAATATTCCCCTTGGAATAACCACGGGGAGCAGGACCCCAGGACATTTTGCAGGCGGGGGAAACTGAGGCACGAGGGAATGACTCGCTCAGGGCTGCGCAGGGAGGCCTGGGATGCTTCAGAGGCGTTGTGATGCTCTGGTTGCTGCCTCTCAGCTCTGCATCAGTGCCTGGGTCTGGAACAGAGCAACCTGATCCCGAAAAAACAGCTCTGTGCCATCCTGCTGGTCACCTTCCCTGGATCCCCGGCAGTGAGAGCGCATTTCAGTCCTGCCCTGAGGGGTTAAACACAGATTTCAGTCCTGCACTGAGGGGTTAAACACAGATTTCAGTCCTGCCCGGGGGTTAAACTTGGCCGGGACTTTCCCTCCAGGAAGTGGCTCTTTGCCTCGGAGGGGCTGAATCACAGCAGGGTCCTGCAGAGCTTGTGTCCCCTCAAGGAACGATCAGGGCATCCAAGAGGGATGCAGGAGCAGGATCCCAGCTCTCCCTGGGCACACAAGGCTGGGTGAAGCTGCAGGAGCTGGCGGGAAGGAAAGCAACAAAAAAAGGAAGCTGGGTAACACCACAACCCAGGGAAAAAAACACGAACCCCGCTGCCGCCGGCGCTAAGATTAGCAGCAGAGGAAATGACACCGTGAGATGTCATGGAAGTCTGCTAAAGTTGGATTTCTCCTTCTCTTTTTCTATCCCTGCCCTCGAAGCAGGGTGTAATTGGCCCGGCAGGTCGGAGCGAGGCTCCGCTGTAAATGAGAGGTCACGGCTCCGCTGACATCCTGCAGCCAAACTCCATCATCCCTCCCTCCCTGCCCTCGGCTCCTTGTGGCTGGGGTGGTTATTTTTGGTGGAGAAAAGGCAATCGGATGTTTATCCTTCGAGGAAATTGTCACCGTTGTTGCTGGATTTAATTGGAGATGAGAGGAGTCGGATGCACGGCAGGGCCGAGCCAGGATTGGGATCGCTGGGAGCCAGGCCCAGAGGGATCCACTGGCCTGTGTGACACCGATGGGATGGGAATGGGATGGAGAATGGAAATGGGAATGGGGACAGAGACAGAGAATGGGGATGAGGAGACAGATGGGGATGAGGATGGAAGTGGGGATGTGGATGGAACGGGCGGGAAATGGGATGAGAACAAGGATGGGAATGAGGATGAAGACAGAGATGGGGAAGGAGAGGGGAGTGGAGATGAGAATGGGGATGGGGATGGATAAACATGAATGGAGATGAGGATTAGGATAGGATGGACATGGAGATGAAATGGGATGGGATGGAGAATGGAAATGGGAATGGGGACAGAGATGGAGAATGGGGATGGAGATAGAAATGCAGGTGGGCATGTGGATGGGATGGGCAGGAAACAGGATGAGAACAAGGATGGGAATGAGGATGAAGACAGAGATGGGGAAGGAGAGGGGAGTGGAGATGAGAATGGGGATGGGGATGGAGAGTGGGGATTGGATGAAGGTGGAGACGGGGATGGGGATGGGATGGGGATGGAGAATCGTGAGTGGAGATGAGGATGGGGATAGGATGGACATGGAGATGAGATGGAGATAAAATGGGATGGGATGGAGACAGAGAGGGAATGAGGATGAGGATGGGGATGGAGAATGGAAAAGGAAATGGGGATGAGATGGAGAATGAGAATGGGGATGAGGATGAAGGTGGGGATGAAGACGGAGATGGAGACGGGGACAGGGATGGGGATGATCTGGATCAGGAATCTGCCCAGGTGGCTGCAATATCCCTGTGGTAGGATGATCACAGCTGTGACACAGCACCAGGCACCGGTGGCCTTGTGTCAGGCCCTTGGGCCCGCTCAGGGCTGCAAACGCAGCAGCCCCGGCCGGCCCTGAGCCACAAACTCTCACTGGGATGCACACGAGGCCTCCACGGCGTGGAAAATATTAATTGTGGTTTTCTGGTTCGCTTTTCGATTATTTAGAAAGAACGAAGGAAAGAACTGAGAAGGAGGAAGCCACGTACAGTCACTTCGTGCTGGCCCCACCCCCTTTATCTCTCCTTCCATTCGCTCACTATCGGTGCGAGAGAGAAAAGAGAAGCTGAGCCTCTCAGCTGCCTAAATGTAGAAAGTTTTGCTTCTAAATCAGTTTGTGATGGAAAGGAAACACGTCACGTCCCTGGGGAAGTGGCTGGGTTTGAGCAGCCACCACCCCAGCGCCGAGAGCTGCCAATGTAGAAAGTTTTTGCTTCTAATCAGTTTGTGATGGAAAGGAAACACGTCACGTCCCTGGGGAAGTGGCTGGGTTTGAGCAGCCACAACCCCAGCGCCGAGCGCTGCAATGGAACAGCCCAGCACTGAAATAGCTCCACGCTCTGTTATTGTCACCCAGAGAAGTTTTTTCGCTGTCTACGGGTGTCATTTTTAGCCTCCAGAGGAAGTTTTATTTGTATTTGTTACCTCGACTTTCCACTGTCGTGTCTTCGTGACTTTTTCGTGTGAAGGGCCGGGAGAAAACAGAGTGGGGTGAGCTCAGGTGTGGGGTCAGAGGGGTGAGAGGTGGGACCTACAGCAGCAGTGTCATGTCCCGGGCATTCCAGCATGGATTCACCAGAGCCCAGCTGAATTCCAAGGCCACAAACCCTTGGAAACACAGAGTCCCCAGGATTTTGGGGGGGCTGTGAGCTGAGCTGAGCCCAGGCACGGCCCTGGGATGGACACAGGCCCCCTTTGCTCCCCCAGGATGGGGCTCTGAGCTAGGTTTGGACGCTTCCAGCCCCTTCCCAAAGCAAACCCACCCACTCCATGGGATGACTGAGGGAGAGGAGGACTTGGAATTTCAAAAAATAATAACGAACTCGTGAAAATTGAGTGCTCCTGGTGAGCAACAGCAGCGCCCAGCAGCACATGTGGGGGGGTGTTCCTTCCCAAAACTGGGCTGGAGGCCAGCAGAAGCTCGTGCTAAACACGATCCCGAAGTCAACGGGAGAACAATTACCTATTTTTAATAATCACTGAAATAATTACTGAGAGAAAGTCTCAGCCTCTGGCTCAAGGCGGGGGGGGGCAGCCCTGGGCCTGGTGCAGAGCAGGAGGAATCTCCCCTCCGCTGGGAAAATGCAGATTTAAGGCCGGGGGTGTTAAGGGGCAGGGAGCGGGGGACACCCCTGGCACCCACAACGCCTCAGTGGCACCGAGGGACAACGCAGCTGCCGGGAGCTCGGCGACGCCAGGCAGCAGCTCCCCCTCAGCCGGGGACTTGCTCAAGAAGGGATTAGCAGGATCAGCTGATGATGATCTAAGCGCATAACTATATCAACCTGTGAATTAATTACTGATATCTCACACCTCGGAGCGCCTCTATCTACACATCTCTGCGCTCCTCAAGCCTTCCCTGAGCTAAGCCCGGCTGCACCCCCCGGGAAATAGGTCAGGAGGGATCATCCCCACGTGCTGCCGGGGACGCGCGGCGTGGGGACGAACGGCGCTGCCCGTTTTGGGAGCCGACGTGGGAGAATCCCCCGGGCAGCTGAGCATCACCAGCCCCACGGGATGCTGAGGCACCCGGCTCTCCACGTCAGCCACGGGGTGGGCGAGGCTGGGATGATCCAGTGAGGCGCTCCCAGCCCTCATCCTCGTGCTGGGGACACACAAAGCCCCCCGGGCTGGGGGTCCCCTGGTGCCACGGGGATGAGGGGATGGGGGTGGGAGCCTGCACTGGGAGCTGGTGCTTGGCTTTGCTGCTCCAGGGGCTGGCAGCCGGGCGGGCCCTGGGAGAGGCTCCTGGGCCGTGGCAGGAATTTAGGGCTCCTGAAGTAATAGGGAAGGCAGGCAAGGCGAGGACAGGGAGATGTCCCCACCTCTGTGTCTGTGCCAGCACCCAGAGGGGACCGGCAGGCAGCAAGGGGCAGCCAGGCTGGTCCTGCAGTGATAGTTTCATTAATTAGCAATAATTAATTGTTATTTGGCCTCCAAAATGCTGTATAATATCAGAGGAGCTTTGTGGGGCTGTCTGAGGGCCCATGGCCCTGTTAGAGCTGGTTGGATTTGGGGGTCCTGGACCCCCGTCCCGCTCACTGGGGCTGGACTATTCAGCCAGGCTGTGGAAGCATCCTGGGATGCAAATTCCATCTGTTCCTGAGGGAAAGCAGCAGCTCAGCTGTGCCCAGAGACGCTGCCAGGCATCCCGGGATGAGCACTCAGGGGATGCTCAGTGGGGAGAAACTCAGCCCAGGTTTTGTTTCCTCTTTCAGCTGCTCCCCGAGTCGGTTTGGGCTGGGTTTGGAAGCTCCCCGCCTCTCACACTCCTCCGGGAGGCACCAGCACCGTCAGCTGTGGTTTGTCCC
>NW_008236162.1:1880307-1883397 GCF_000691975.1 Corvus brachyrhynchos
CACGGTCGCCCCCCGCGCCCCCGGCCCGGCCTGTCCTCACTTGCCGGCTGCTCTCGCTTCCCATTCCCTGCGCGCAGCCCCGCGGGTCCTCAGCCAACCTCACATTTCCTCATTGCGAGGAAATGGCGAATTCCCCCCGGGCTGGTTTCAATGGCTCACGGATCCCTCGCCTTTGGCCTCTCCCCAGTTTCTCCTGCGCTGGCTGTAGTGCAGCCCTCGGGAGCAGCGCTTTTTCCCAGGCACGCAGCCTCTGGAATTCTCTGTCTGGGAGCACATCCCTCCCCTCACAGGGGATACCCTCATGCTGGATTCACCCCTCTGCGCTCACACAACGCCGAGCCCTTTTTCTGTTGGGTGCAGCGGATTTGGGGGTTCTGACGTCCTTCGCTCCTCTCCGTCAGGGAATCGCTCACGTCTCCAGAGTGTTGTGTCATGGCACAGCTCTGGGAGCTGTGATTCCAGTGGCCAGTTCCTCTTCTGTTTCTTGGTTTCACACTAAAAAAAACCTTCGTGGTCCCTCTCTGCGAACCCCTCGTGGGGTCACTCCAGGGCTCCTGCCTCGGGCCACCACACCGAGGTTGCTGCTGGTCCCATCAAATCGTTCTTGGGTTTGCAGCCGCCCTGTGCCTGATGCCTGGCTGGAATCCCATCCTTCCCACCGGTGCTGCTCCCTCGGGACCACTTTCACTCTGGACCTACTCTGCAGTTTTCCTGCTAATCAGCTGTCTCCTTATCTCCAGGTCACACTGCGCCAGCTGCCACCGCTATTGTTCCCCAGCTGGATAATAACAGGAAAGGCTTGGAAAACCAGACCTGTGTCGGACTCAGATGACCCAGAGGTTCCCAGCTCCCCCGGTGCACTCAGCAGCTCCTCAGAGTCACCCACCCACCCCTGGGAGCAGCAGGAAGTTGCGGGATGCTCTTTGGGAAAGCCTCCCCACCACAGCACCCCGAATGCTCCTGCAGGTGCATCCCTGGGCCTCCAGCCATCTCCCAGGGCTGTTCCCTTCAGGAACCAACCCCGGCCACCCAGAACCCATTTCCCAAGATCAGCAAGATGTTTGGAGCTCGGCTCCGAAGGGCTTTTCCTCCCCATCCCAAGCTTTTCATCCTGCTGCTGCACAGGGTGAGGCAGGGCTGATCCCTGTCTTGCCACAGGGGAAACTGAGGCAGGAAAGGGCTTCCCACAGCCACCCACAGCGCTCCCATGGCTCCCCCCACCAGCCACCCTGGGGTTTGGCTGATTGGGATCCATCCTTTGGGATCGACCCAGGGACACCCCTGGGCAGCAAGTTCTGCCTGCAGGAGGAGGGAGATGCCCGTCTCCTTTTCCAAGAGGGAGATGCCCGTCTCCTTTTCCAAGAGGTAGATGCCCATCTCCTTTTCCATGCATATTTCAGTGCGAGTGTTTCCGAATATTTCCGGAGGAGGAGGGTGTGGAGTTTTCACAGGTAAATCAGGAAAACCAAGGTGAGGCAGGAGACGGCGTTGGGAAGGATGCAGGCCGTGCCGGGAGGGGTTGGTCCGGGATCAGGAAGGCTGCCCAGCAGCTTCTCCTGGCTGAAGTTCCCTCACCCAGAGTTTGGCCTGAAACGAGGATTTCCCACGCCCAACAGCAACGGAGAAAGTTTCTCCTCGCCCAGAAATTACGGATTACCCTAAATCCCATCCCTGCCAGCCTGAGCATCTTTCATCGCCGGGCCACGGGACGCTCAGAGAATAACCTGCTGCTGGTGCAGCCACATCTGGGCAGCTGTTGTTTGCCAGAGGGAACCGACAGCCCTGAAGAGCCACATCAGCTCAGCACTTGCAAACAAAACAGAGCTCACAGCCCTGAGAAACCACCGCGGCTTGATCAGATGCCTCCGCGGCGCCCACCCCGTGGTTTGGGTGGCTCGGCGTGTATTTTTTTTCCCTCTCGAAGCTGCTCGAGAAGAGTTTGTGTTGTCGACCATCCAGGCAGCCGCCTACACACGTGGCCCTGGCGCAGTCGCCCCCGGGGGTAGGAGGCCGGTGACCTTTCAGGTCCCCACCAGCCACACTCTGTTTACGACTCTGTGACCTTACCAGCCCCAGATCTGCATCTGCAGCGAATCCAAGGGCTGGGGAGGAAAGGCTCCGTGCTCTGGTGCGTGCCTCAGGCTCCGTGTCTGAGCATCCTTTGTAATCCAGGATGAGGTGACAATGACGGTGATCATCGCCATCATTACAGATGATCCCTCTCTCCCTCGCTGGAATTAAAAGCCTGAAACCCAGAGCTATGCACCGTGTGGAGCTTTCCAGAGCTCCTGGGACACTCAACAGGGCGGTGATGAGCACTTTGTGATGTCCCCCAGCCCTCACGGCTCAGCTCTGTCAATGCTCGGCTCCCAGCCCCAGCGAGGTTTAGGGAACGAGAGCAATCCCATCCCATCAGCCTCGCCACGGGGCGCGAAAACCGGGCTCGTGTTCCCCTCCCTGTAAGGACAATTAAGCTGTCGTTAATTACGTGAAAAACCCTGACGAGTTCCCCTTTTCGAAGCCCGGGGGTCCCCCGAGGATGTGCGGCGTGGCACCTGCAGCGCTCCCGGCACACGAATCAGGGCCCGGTCGGTCACAAGACCGAGAGGAGCGGGGAGAAGCCACCCGTCAGGTGACAGCACCCAGGGGGACACGGTCCCGGCCCATTGGGGCCAGCGGGGTTTTGGGGATGGGGTGTGGCTGCTCTCAGCATCACACAGACCCCGAGGGAGGATCGGGGTGGGGGCAGCGGGAGCTGGGGGCTCTCGGTTCCTGGCTGAGGGGAAGCTGCCAGCACTCGGATGGGTGTCACAGGGAGCGGACACGGTGGGACATCGTTAAATAATGTCACGGTTTGTCACAGCCCCTGCACAGGCTACGGTGAGGTGAGGGGGGGATGGGGCAATGCTGGCGTGGGACGCTTGGAATTGAGGAGGGATGGTGGCATTTCGTGGAAATCTGGAACGGTTTGGGTTGAAAGGGACCTCAAAGCCCATCCAGTGCCACCCCCTGCCGTGGGCAGGGACACCTCCCACTGTCCCAGGGTGCTCCAACCTGGCCTTGGGCACTTCCAGGGATCCAGGGGCAGCC
>NW_008236162.1:1883485-1884591 GCF_000691975.1 Corvus brachyrhynchos
CGGGGAAGCCATTCCCTGTGTCCTGTCCCTCCATCCCCTGTCCCCAGTCCCTCTGCAGCTCTCCTGGAGCCCCTTTAGGCCCTGGAAGGGGCTCGGAGCTCTCCCTGGAGCCTTTCCCTCTCCAGGTGAGCACCCCCATCTCTCCCAGCCTGGCTCCAGAGGGGCTCCAGCCCCGGAGCAGCTCCATGGTCTCCTCTGGAGCCGTTCCAGCAGCTCCACGTCCTTCCTGTGCTCCCCAGACCTGGACCCAGCACTGCAGGTGGGGGTCTCCCCTCAGCGGGGCGGGGGTAAACTTGTGCATGAAGCACAGATACCAGCAATGATTATCCAGGTTACTGAAACCCCCGGATCAGGATGGGGTTCACACGAGGCGGGTGTGTGGGATGGTGAAATAAAAGTGAAACCTCTCAGCTGCAGACTCCATCCAGCCTGGGCTGTAATTTAAAACCATCCAGAGCATCCCAGGTGAGACTTTCTCTATTTTTTCCCCCTCCCGTTGGGTAAAGAACTCTGCTCGGGATGCCCCGACCCATTAAGCTGAGCTGTAACTAAGCCAGTCCAACCCCCATGCGGCCGTTTCCGACCCAGTCTAAGTCTGCCTCGGTTTATTTTGGCTTAAGGCCGTTCCCGATCAAACCGCTGTCAGTGCCTGAGCTGTCCCGCTCTCACCAGCCGGGTTTAGCGGCAGGTCCTTATGACTCAGGAGCTTTAAACCCAGCCTAAACCCCACCACGAGGGTTTGGGGTGCACCCACAGCCCCAGCCGCCCCGACTGGGCAGGAAACAGCTGCATTCCCAGCAGGAAGCAGGTGCCCCTCGTGTCGGGGGTGGGGCCAGGTGCGCATTGCACACCTGTGTCACTGTCACCCTCGGGGGGCAGACGCCCACCCGGCTCGGTGTGAGCCGAGCATGGGGCAGGCTCGTGGGGATGAGGAGTTTTCCGGTGCAGGGCGAGGCGCTGCTGGCTCCGCAGCAGAAATTCCCCACGGGACCCTCACCCGAGGGTGCCGATAAGGCTGAGCAAACCAGCACCCCCTGCTATGAATCGGGAGGAGCTGGGTGGGGGTGTTGTTACCGGACACAATTAACGGTTGAGGAGGGACCTTT
>NW_008236162.1:1885513-1885917 GCF_000691975.1 Corvus brachyrhynchos
CTGCCGGCACCGCGCAGCGACAGTGCCCGGGCCTCGCAGCACCTCCACAGCCCCCGGGGTGTCCGTGTCCCCCGTCCCCGCAGCGAGTGCCCGCTCCCCTCCCGCCGCAGCCCTCCCGTAGCCCGGATTTCACTCCCATGGCAAAGCTGGCCCTGCAGGAATTGGGTAAGTGGAGCTATTGCAACACAGCATTTTTCCATACATTTGCTATATAACTCGGAGGGTTTTAAAGATAGCATCAGTTGGCACACTTAGCACGAAACCACCTAATTACTGACGCCTTGGAAGTGCCAAACTTTTAAAGGGGGGAGGTGAGGTTAAATTCACAGGCGACCAACAAGTGTTACCTGTTTTTAAAGTATTCCAAGCGCTGTTCTCCACGGGAGCCGGGACATGGGGAGGGG
>NW_008236162.1:1886443-1886848 GCF_000691975.1 Corvus brachyrhynchos
AGGGGGACGGCATCGCTCGTCGCGGGGGACGCAGTGCAGAGGGGGAGACCCCCGGTCCGGTGCATTGTGCCCGGTGTCCGGTGCAAGAAGCCCGGTGCCCAATGCCCAGTGCAGAGTGCCCGGTGCAGGATGCCTGATGCATGCCCGGTACCCTGTACTCGGTGACAAGTGCAGGATGCCCGGTGCCTTGTGCCCTGGGCAAGGTTCCCGGTGCCTGGTGCCCACTGCCCGGTGCAGGGTGCCCAGTGCTCGGTGCAGGAGGCCCGGTACCCCTTTTCCGGTGCAGGATGCCCGGTGCTTGGTGCAGGAAGCCCGCTCCCCCTCATCCGGTGCGGGATGCCCGGTCCCCATTGTCCGGTGCACTATGCCCGGTACCCGGTACCCCTTACCCGCTGGCGCCAGCCC
>NW_008236162.1:1887412-1887667 GCF_000691975.1 Corvus brachyrhynchos
CCCTCGCACGGATTTGCCACTCGGATGTTGTTTCCTCGGGAGCTGAGCTCGGAGCCACGTTGAACCAGCCTTTTCCTCCAGTGCTATGACAGGCAAACTACTGGAGAAGCTGCCGGGGACCATGAACACTTTGATGAACCAATTGCCTGACAATCTGTACCCAGAGGAGATCCCCAACTCTTTGAATATCTTCTCCAGCACCAGCGACTCGGTGGCTCACTACAACCAGATGGCTGCAGGTAAAGGGAGGGGGGG
>NW_008236162.1:1888544-1888885 GCF_000691975.1 Corvus brachyrhynchos
GTGCATCCCCGCTCCCCGGAGCGTCCCCCGGTGCGTCCCCGGTGCTCCCCCCGGGCCCTCCCGGCTCACCCTGCCCCGCTTCTCTCGCACTTTGCAGATAATGTTATGGACATTGGCTTAGCGAACGAAAAGGCCGGTCAGGAATTGTCCTCCTACTCGGGCACTTTTCAACCCGCCCCGGGCAACAAGACTGTCACCTACCTGGGGAAATTCGCTTTCGACTCGCCCTCCAACTGGTGCCAGGACAACATCATCAGCCTGATGAGCGCCGGCATCCTGGGGGTCCCGCCGTCCTCGGGCGCGCTCACCAGCACGCAGAGCACGGCGGGCAGCATGGGGCC
>NW_008236162.1:1888965-1889320 GCF_000691975.1 Corvus brachyrhynchos
AGAGCAGGAGGAGCGGGCAGGACACAAGGGGGCCGCCGCAGGGCGAGGTGGACCAGATGTACCCTGCGCTGCCACCCTACTCCTCCTGCAGTGACCTCTACCCAGAGCCCGTCTCCTTCCACGACCCCCAGAGCAACCCCGGCCTCACCTACTCCCCTCAGGATTACCAGGCGGCCAAGCCCGCCTTGGACAGCAACCTCTTCCCCATGATCCCAGACTATAACCTCTACCACCACCCCAACGACATGGGCACCATCACGGAGCACAAACCCTTCCAGAGCTTGGACCCCATCCGCGTCAACCCGCCCCCCATAACCCCGCTGGAGACCATCAAGGCCTTCAAGGACAAGCAGAT
>NW_008236162.1:1890781-1893143 GCF_000691975.1 Corvus brachyrhynchos
TCTTATTTTTGTTTTCTTTTCCTTTTTATTATTTTTTGTTTGTTTGTTTGTTTTCAGCAGAAGGGAAATTCTTTACAGAAATACAGGAAAAAAAAAAAAAGCACCCCAATATTTTGCTGAATACTTTTTATAATGTGAGATATTTTTATTTTATTTTATTTGGTCACTTTAAAACAACCACCCAACTACGGAGGAGAAAAATCAATTAGTCCTCTATTTTATTATTTTATTATTTTTTTTCTTTCTCCTTCTGGTATGTGCATGTCATTGCATGACTGCTCTGATTTTTTTCTTCTTTTGTTTTAATAAAACTGTGCTCAGACATTTAAGCTAAACTAAGCAAAAATAATAATGACTTAAAAAGAAAAAAAAATCTTTGTTGCCAAAAGGTCGTGCTATCCAGGTTTGATGTCTGCATGTGAAAAAAAAACACAAAAAAACACATTAAAAACGTACAAAAAATAAAGAGAAGAGGAAGAATGCAGTCTAATTTATGTGAACTGAAAGGAACAAAAAAAAAAAAAAAACAAACAAACCACAATCAGGTTTAACCACACAAACCTAAGGGAATGATATTTTTTGAAAGACTTTTGTATAAAGTTGAGTACTTAGAGAAAAAAAAAAATCATACCAGATGTAATATATTTTGTGGATGTTTTTATTTCTTGGATTTATAGTACCTTATACTAAGGTTAAAAAAAAAAATATGCTTGATATTGTGAAAAGGTGATAATTTTCACACACATTTCATTTGCTCATTTGTCATGTTGTAATGCAAATATGATAGTTAATGCATACAGCATTTTTAAGGGAAAAAATCAGAAATATTGAACTGATGTATTGTTGTACCATTTGCACTGTGAGCAAATGCTAACGCAGTAAATATATTGTGTTTGCTGACAATCAAAATCTGTAGTAAATATCTTTATTTGCTTAAAAATGATCTATATTGGTTTGGAAAGTAAAGAAAAAGGTTTTAATGTGTAAGGGGAGTGTAAAAAGGGTTGAAATGTGCAGGGAAGTGGGTGCTGTGTCTCTTTACGGGCGACTTTGAAACCTGTCTGTACAGAATTTTTTTTCCTAGTGCTGTATTTCCTTAAATATTATTTTTTAATATGGTTTTTTTAAAAAAATAACCCACTTTTTTTTTTCTCAGTCCCCCTCCCTCTCCTTCAGTTCTATCCACAGGACGGCACAGCGAGACCCGGCTGGGTGACCCCGAAGGCGACCGGCTCCGTCCCCACGTCCCCTCTTTCCCAGGAGAGGGGGAACCCAACCGGGACGGGGGCCACCTAACCGGGATGGGGGGCACCCAACCGGGATGGGGGGCACCCTCTCTCTCCCCAAAATCCGCCACGTCCTTGCGTTGCCCTTGACCTCCCATCCCGTTTTTCCCTGCTCGTGCCGCCGCCGCCGCCTTGACCCCGTCACCATTTTGCCGGCGGCTTCCGCGGCTGCTGGGATAACTTTGGGCCACCAAAGAGGATCGTGCCGCTTCAGCCGGTAATGCCCCCGCGCCCTTCGCCCGCCAAATCGCCCCGAGGGCAGCGCCCGCAGGGGATTTTTTTTCCCAGCCTGGATCGCTCGGGATAAAAATAACCCGCCGGGTTTCAGCGCTGGCGCTCGCACGGGCACGAGGAACGAGTGGGAGAAGGAGCTTTGGAGGCGCTTGGATGTTTGGAGTGGTGGCATGTGGTGGTTGGATCCTTCCCCAAGGATGGGGATGGAGGCCTGAGGCTCCCGGAGCTGGGATTGTGCTGGAGGATCCCAGACCAGGGGTCCGGGGGTCCCTTGGTCCGTGCGGGTCCAGCTCTGTTGGGGTGGAGCGTGACCGGTTGAGTACCCCACAAGTGTCCCCTTTCCCAAGGCCTTGCTGGCGGTGCTGGCGGCTGGCGTTGGCACCGTGGTGTTTCCTGGTGTTCCCAGGGTATGAAGGCGTTGTCAGATTTCCTGCTTTTTGATTTGGATCTGCAGCTGGGGCTGGAGAAGCTGCTGCTCCAGCCATTCCAGGGCAGCTCTGCCCATTCCAGGGGGTTTGTTGAGCTCCCTGGCCTGGAAAGGCTTTAATTTGGGGAGAATCTGAGGCTGATGGTGACTCAGGGCACAGCTGGCCCAGCCAGGGATGGCATCTCATGGCACTGGGGACTTGGCTTTGGAGCCCACGGGTGCTGCGCCAGGTGGGGCCCGGTGTCTCCGCGTGGATTCCCAGTGGTTGAGAGTTTGGTGACCACGCGAGGCTGGATCGGCTGCTGGATTGGGATGAGCTGGGATTGTCCTTCCCTCTGTGCTCTGGAGCTGCTGCAGCCCTCAGGGGCTGTGGGATGGTCTGGGAGCCGCTGGGGCCCACAGTGGCACCGTGTGG
>NW_008236162.1:1893166-1895525 GCF_000691975.1 Corvus brachyrhynchos
CGACAGAGCCAACGGGACAGCCGCCACGCCCCCCAGCATCACCTGAGGGTGCTGTGCCAGTGCTGGAGTTGCCCATCTCCACCGGTGGCTCGTGCTGGAAAACGCTGGAGATCCTGGGAACAGGCCCAGCAGAGGAGCTGCCCCAGCGAGGAGCCAGCCAAGGTTGCACCAACACTCTGGGCTCCTTCTGCGGGCGAGGAGGAGGAGGGAAGGAGCCCACCAGGCCCTGGGGAGCCGCTCTACCACCTGGGCACGGGCATCTCGCCGGGCAGGACCCCCCCCCCGGCATGGAGCAGGAAGGTGAGGAGCACCCTTGGGTGGCAAAGCGCGGGGAGTGCGTGCAGCACCTTGCACGAAAAATGTTGGTTGCTACGGAAACACGGCACTTTCCATCCCCGTTCTGGGCTATCTGTGTTCTGGGGAGGAGGGAAGGGCTTCCAGTCACGTACCAGCTCCACAGAACTTGCTACCTTTCCCTCCTCGACGGGAGTGCTGGGGTCCTGAGGAGGCCACCAACGCCTCGCTCCTCCCTGCTGAGGGTCTTCGGGGCTTTGCAGGATGTGGTTGGACCCAAGAGCTCTCCACGGGATGGGGTTTGCTGCTCAGGAAGAGCACCAAGAGCTGAGACCCCATCCTTGGGGATGGGAGTGACGAGGACCTGCAGCCAGAAGCTCCTGGGTTGCAGCTGGAGTACAGATGTTGGTGGGATCCCTCCCTGATCTTCTCACCTCTGGCTCAGCTTCTGCCACTGCCTGGCAGGAGGCATCATCCGCAGGAGGCCTGGATGGTTCTGGATCGCCCTCATTTCCCACCCCGTGGCACCGTGTGGATCCAGCCCTCCTTCCTCTCCATCCCTGGATGAGCCTTTTGGAGGAAAGGGTCACACTCGCCCTCCCAGCACGCGCCCAGGACAGCGGGACAAACAGCAGAGCCTCCATGGAAGACGCTCCCTGAGTCCTGTGGTCATCGGGATGACAGATCCAGGCTTGTCCCAGCTCCGCCTTGTCCCGTCCCCTGCGCCCCGAGGTGACAGCGTGGGGGCATCACGGTGGGGCCAGGGCCAGGAGCAGCAGCTGGAACCTCCGGCAAAACCTTCCCGGCCCTTCCTCTTCCTCCTCACCCCGCCCACACCCGGATGGGGACGTCAGGGACCCTCCTGGCTGCCTCCCCTCGGGGTTTGCTCTGACACCCACCAGCACCCCAAAATCCATCCCTGTCCCTCGGGCCGCTTTGTGACCTCCCCTGTCTGCCCATCCTGGCTCCTCCTCCCCATCCCAGCACAAAATGGGACAGCCGGTGGGGGTTGACGCCATCCCCACTGGTCACCCCCCCGGATCTGCCCCCCCTGCTCCTTTTGGGCTAATCCCTGTCCTCAGCGGTGTCGGTAACACCTTCCCAGTTTAGCATCATCCTCCCTGGCTGTAATTACCGCGCTGTTTACCTCCACCTGCTAATTGATAAAGCCACCGCTGGCGCCCAGCCCGGGCCTCCGCCCCGTGTGCTGGCATGTGGCTGGTGTCACCAGCCCGGTGTCACCAAGCCCGTTCCCAGCCCCAGGATGTCACCCTGGGCGGACAATGGGGGTCCGAGGCCACCCAGATCTTGGGGGGCTCTGCTTCCACCCGGGGTCACGGATGGTGGTGGCCGACGGGGTCAGTGCTGAGGACACGGGGGTTGTTGGTCACCAAAATGACTGTGCTGCCCCTCCCACCCATGTCCAGCCTCCTCAAGATGGATTTCGGGGGGTTCTCCCCAAAACTGGGTGCTCCTGCTCTTCCAAAGGTGACACGCATCCCTCTGCCTTTCCCTTGGATTTCCTCCATCGGGGCACTGCTGCTCCTCTCCAAGCTCTCACCCACTCCAGGATGTCCCTGGGCACCCCCTGCCCACATCCACCCCGGGATGCTCCTGGGAATCCCTTCCCTGTGCCCTCGCCCACCCCAGGGAATCCCCCTGGGCATCCCCTCCCCGTGCCCTCATCCACCTCTGGACGCTCCCAGGCAATTCCTTCTCCTCGCCCACCCCAGGGACGCTCCTGGGCATCCCCTCCCTGTGCCACCGCCTGCTCCGGGGTGTTCCTGGGCACTCCATGCTCCTGCCCTCACCCACTTTTGGGCTGTCCCTGGGCATCCCCTTCCCGTGCCCTCGCCCACCCCAGGGATGATCCAGGCAATTCCTTCTCCTCACCCACCCCAGGGATGCCCCACAGCTCCCAGAGGTTTTCCTCCAGCCCCTCCCGCCCCATTTCCAGCCTTTGCACCGAAATCGGACGAATTTCAGGGTCTTCTCCCCGCGCGCCTTGCCCGTGACGTCACGCTCCCTCCCCGCGTGACGTCACGGCCCCCGGCGGCGTCCCCGC
>NW_008236162.1:1896312-1897570 GCF_000691975.1 Corvus brachyrhynchos
GAACTTTTGAAGAAGGCTTCGCTGGGGTTTGTAGTGGTGGCTTCGGGGTTTTAGTGGGGGGTTTATTTTAGTGGGGGGTGTTTTGTTGTTGTTGTTTTTTTTAAGACGAAAATCCTCTCCTGTAGACGAGCAACAGCTGTGCGCATTTCTGAAGGAACAGGTAATAATTGTGCCCACCTGACCCGAGTCTGTGCAGAGGCCGGGGGCGGTGTTCCCCCCCTCACCACCCCTCACCCCCTCACACCCCTCACACCCCTCACACCCCTCCCCTGTGCCCCCCACAGCACCCCCTGAGCCCTTCGCCCCCTCCCAGCTCCTCCCTGCCCCGTGCCCCTGCTGCTGCAGGGTCCCCAAATGTCCCCATGGGCTCCATGGTCTGAAATGCTGCAAAACCACCTTCAACTCCATGAAAACAAAGCTTTTTCCTGCAAAAAAGAGGAAAGAAGAGTTCCCACCTGTGTTTTTATCAGGTGAGGGCTCAGTTTGGACGCGCTGGTTCCTTTGGTGCTTATTTAATTGAATTATGTTGGAAATTAATAATATTAGAAATTAATCTGGACTGGTGTGCGTGATTTCTGATCCCGGGTAGTTCTGGAGATCCAGCACTGTTGTGAGAGATGAAGGCCGGGATGGATTAAGGACTAAAAGGCCTTTTCCTTGCCTGGAACGTTGAGTTCCGTGGTGAAAATGGAAAATTTTTTGGGTTGGGAGCTGTGGAAGTTGTGGTTTGGAAATGTACTGCGAGAGTGTCATGAGGAACACACAGGTGCTGATTAAAATTGGGCATTTGGGCTAAAAATACACATTTATCCACTGGAATCACTTCGTTTGTGCTTTACTCAGAACAGCAACAATTACGGACGCTGTTGGCTAACGAGCTCTTGGAGCCGCCTTTTCCCAGGGAGTCTGAGGGAAGGGACTCTGGAAGAGACCCTCTGGTCCTGGAGGAGCTTCAGAGCCAAAATGCGAGGGGTAAATGAGATAAATGATCCCTTCATGTGTTGGCTGTGGGATAATTTGGATGCAGAGTACCCACACCTCCACCCGGGGATCTCACTGGAGGCCGTCGCTTGTCGCCACAACGCCGGGGCTTTTTCTGGGAGACCTTTCACTGGGAGGCCGGGTGTTTTCGCCTCTTTCTGGGGAGGAATCCGAGGTCGTTGCCGGGCGAGGGGGGAACTGGGGACTCCAGGGAATTCTGAGTCTCCTCTTTCTTCTCCAGCCGCGTCAGCCTCCGGAGCGCGGCGGCCGCGCTGAC
>NW_008236162.1:1897667-1900228 GCF_000691975.1 Corvus brachyrhynchos
ACAGTGAGGCGCGTCCGGCCCCGCTGCTGCTGCTCTGACATCGCTTGGCAGCGGGAGAGCTTTGTTCCAGCCCTGGCTGCTTTGGGAAGTGGGGACTTTGCTCAGCTTCTGTGTGCGTCTCTCTGGCCTTGGGCACCGTTAGTCCTGGATTGATCCCTCTTTTTCCAGAGGCTGGCTGCTGCAGACGAGGAAGAGGATGGAGCTTCCTCCTCAACTCTGTCCTGCAGAGCTGGGAAGTGGCACAACCTCGGCTCCTGGACACTCATATCCTTAATTTTTTTGCGAAGGAGATCCCCAGAGATTTAAGGGCTGTTGGCAGGTTGATGCCTTGTTGAGTTGTGCGGGGTTAATCCTGGGCTATCCCTCGCTCTTTGGGAGCTCTGTGTGCTGCGTGAGGGCTGGGAACATGGGGAGCACTCTCAGAAACATGGGGAGCACTCTCAGGAACATGGGGAGCGCTCCCAGGAGCACAGGGAGCACTCTCAGGAACACGGGGAGCACTCCCAGGAACACAGGGAGCACTCCCAGGAGCACGGGGAATGCTCCCAGGAACACAGGGAATGCTCCCAGGAACACGGGGAATGATCCCAGGAACAGAGGGAATGATCCCAGGAATATCGGGAGCACTCTCAGGGACACAGGGAGCACTCTCAGGAACACGGGGAGCGCTCCCAGGAACATGGGGAGCGCTCCCAGGAACATGGGGAGCACTCCCAGGAACACGGGGAGCGCTCCCAGGAACACGGGGAGCGCTCCCAGGAACACAGGGAATGCTCCCAGGAACACAGGGAATGCTCCCAGGAACACAGGGGTCACTCCCAGGAGCACGACGATGACCCTTGTACCGACACGGGAAAACTCCTCCAGAGGGCTCGGAGTAATCCAGTGGTGACAGAGCCTGGATTAAACCCCCAAATTCCCGATTCCTGCACCCAGGCAGTGAGGCAGCGCTGTCTTTCTAGGCTGAGCTTTATTTAGAGCAGGAGTAGGCTTGTTTTGGGACACAGCCTTGCATGGACAGCTGAGATGTTTTGGGAATCTCAGCCCAGCTCTGTGTCTTCCTTTAGGCTTTGGCGCTGTGGATTGGGATCTCTTGGAGTGTCCTCATCCCCCTCTTCCTCCTGTGCAATCCAGTGATTCCCTTGGCCATCACTCCTTCTAAAAATAAAGGGAATGGAGTGCTGGATTTCACTGCATCATTCCCTTACTGCCCCGAGTGCCTCATTTTTGACTTTATAAAGCGTTTTTTAAGCTTCCTGAAACCACATCAAACCAAACCTCGTCACCAGCCTCCCAAATACCCCCTGCTTCGGTTTCCCACTCCCCCCAGGTGAATTCCCACAGGGAAAAGGGCATTTTCAGCAGCGTGCCAGCTCCCGGCACCGCTGCAACAGCTGGTATTTACTGGGAGGAAAAAACACGGGAAGCAAATGTTGACGGGGAGCACGAAGCTCGTGCGCTCGTTGTGCTCGGGGCAGGGCTGGGGGACCATATGCCTCTTGGCAGGGAGCTCTCCGAGTGGACTCCAGAGCTGGCATCCATGGCAAGGCAGAGTGGGAAAGGGTGGTTACGCAATGTTTAACTCCCCAGAGCGCTGTTGAGTGGCTGGGAGTGATCTCTTGGATATTTAGGGATGGAGGTGAGGAGGAGCCGCCTGTGTCCCAGAGGGATGGGAGGCTGGATGGATTTGCAGTGGGTTTGTTGGTTATTCCGGGTGTTTTCCACGTTCTGGAGCCGTGGTCACGCCGGGCAGGTGCGATGCAAACGCAGCCCCGGGCGCTGTTTTCTTCCCTCAGAACCAGTATTGATGTTTTTTGGGGCCTGGCGTGGTCGATGGCAGCGCTCCCCCCTCCCTGCAGGTCTCAGTGATACTGGGATCGGGAGATGAGCCCGGGATAAAATTAACTGGGATGAAGCAAGTGGATACCAGAGCGGTGAGCACGGCTCCCAAACACCTCCCTGCTACCTGCAGCACCTGTGCAAGGTGCTGTGCACTTCCCAAAGTTTTTATCATGGTGAAACTGGAGTGCCAGCCGGGCATCTCCCAGGGTGGAGCAGCCGGGAACAGCCTCCTCCCACCTCCCCTGCCACCATCGTGGCCCTCGGAGTGGTTGTTCCTTAATGGCTCATTTTTCCACCTGGTTTTTTTGGTCCAGGTAGCTCCAAGCCAGTGCTCTGGTTGAGCCACAACCGTGTTTCACAACCGTGCTGAAAATGGATATTTTTGTAGCATAGTCAGGGCCTAAAACAGCCCTGCAAAATTCTGCTCGCCCACGCGCCTGGCGTGAGTAATTTTCTTTTGATGGGTGAGTAAAATATCATTATTTTTTTCATGCTCCTCTTGGAATGGGTGGGAGAGAGGATTCTGACATTATTTTTGATTTGCTTAACACTGACACCGCGCCTGGCTCCGTGCAGGATGCAGAGGGACCCGCTCCCAGAAGCTCACCCCTCCTCTGCCAAACTTCAGGAAGGTGCCTCGTTTTCCCTGGCCTGACCTAAAATCCAGAAAACCGATGTTTACACCTCTTTTTTTCCCCTCTTTTCACACCTCTCTTTCC
>NW_008236162.1:1900250-1909183 GCF_000691975.1 Corvus brachyrhynchos
GCAGCGGCTCGCCCTGACATCCCTGCGTGGCTTAAAGCCTCCAAGTTTCCAGGGACGGGCTTGAAATCCAGGTGGGAACGCTCACCCGCGGGATGGGCGCGCTCATTCCCGAGGGATCCCATCCCCACACCCCTCCCATCCCCACGCCGTGACCTCCCCTCTCATCTCCACGAGGAGAGCACCCAAACGGGGATTTGGCGCAGAGTCTCGCTCGACAGAAGCTGTTTGTGATCCGTTGGAATAATTTTTTTTTTCCCTTTTTTATTTTTTTTTTTTTTTTTGCCTCCGCGCTGTGTTTGGAGCGGTTGCCATGAGTTCCTGCGAGGCGGGGAGGGGGGAGCGGGGTGGGACGGTGCCTGCGGTTTCCATGGACACGCCGGGAGCACAGCGAGGAGCCATCCGGGAGATCAGTGCCTAACCTGGGCCTGCCTGGCTCACCTGGGCACGGCTGGGATCCCCTCCTGGCCTTTGGGTGGTTTTAGGGTGCTCAGGGAATGTGCAGGTTTCCAAGATTTTGGCGTGCAGTGTTCCCTCTCCTTGTGCAGGCTGGGATTAGACTCGGGAATGCTGCTGGGCAGAGCCCTCCCAGCTTCCTTTGAACTTCCTGCCCTTCCCATATCATGGAAAAGTCCTTCCCTAACACCTCTGTTCCGTAGGGAAGCTTTACCCGAGCTCAGAGGGAGGAGAAGCTCGACCAAATTCACTCAGAAAGTGGGGAAATGAAGGTTCACGTCCTTCCCGGTGTGCTCCCGACCTTCCTGTCGGTGTTTGATCCCTCTGGGATAGCGGCCGATCCCACGACCAGGCAGCTTTTGTGGATGCAGCTACACCTTGAGCTGAATCCACTCCCAAACCAGGAGCTTCCAAAGGGAAGGGCTCAGGGAAGGGCCCTGTCACAGTTTCTGCGGAAGCTTCGGGCCACTTTCTGTCTGCACAGAGGATCAGGGACGGGTTTGTAGAATCCCTCATCATCCCACATGCCAAAATCCTTGGGAAAACCAGGCTCGGGGGGTCGGGGTCACCCTGGCAGCGCGGGAGGCTGGGTGTCATCCTCCTGCCTGCAGGCACAGAGAGGTTCCTTTCCGGTGAAGGAATTGAGATTTTTGGTGGAAATTCAAAGAGTGAGAAGCTCTGGCGGGGATCCAGGCTGTGCTGGCGCTTGGGGTTTCGATGAGAGAGAGAGAGAGAGAGAGGAAGGGGGAAAAAAAAGCCCTGAAACTTTCCACGGGAAGTGGGCACTTCCCACAAAACATGGATTTAGTTGGTTGTCTGGCAGTGGTACCAGTAAAAACCAGTCGTGGCCACCAGTTCATACCAGAGCGGGACCTGCGGGTCCCCAGCAAATGCCACTCGTGCCCACCTGGGGCAGGAATATTGAATTTCGAGGCTCAGTGCCACTTTTCCCAAATTAATTAACATCCAAACTGCCCCAGCCCCTGCTGTCCCTGTCCCTGCTTGTCCATCTGTCTGTCCATCCTCCCTTCCCTCCCTCCCTCCCCAGTCCCTGCCTGGCAGCTCAGCGTCCCCAGGGGCAGCGTTTTATCAGCTGTGGGTGAAAATATTCGGCGTTTATCCCTTGCTTATCTGCCAAGGGTCTTCTGGGGCCTGATTAGGGGTGGCGAAGAAGCCACGTTCAGCTGGAATGAGCCGGGAGAAACGATCCCATCCCGCGGGGATTCATCCCCTGGGCACGCTCTGAGCTCCATCCCAGCTCCCCACGGCCAGGGGCGATGCCAAGGTTTGATGTCCTGCTCGGTCCACCCTAGGAAAGGACCATTCCTCCCGAAAGTGGCAGGGATTGAGTGATTCCTGCAGGCAATTCCTGCGTGCCTCCGTTCCGGGGGACCGGCGGGGAGTGGGAGGGGGAGCTCCACGTTTTAAGCTGCAGCTCCCCGCAGACCTCATCGAGCTGGATCCCCCCCCCGCCTGGGAGGTTTGTTTCCAACTCTCCTGTGCATCCAGAGGAGAATTAACTGCTTTTGGTGCGTGTGGCCCTGCGTTTGCACATGGAAAAGCCGAGTAAATAGACGAGATTGCTGGGGAAACTTCAGAGGAAAATCAGCCACAGCTTCTCCCACCTTCCCCTCCCTGGGGTTCCTGAGCATCCCCGAGTAGAGCTCGCAGGATTCTCTCCACCCACACTTTTTTCCCCTACTTTAAGCTCTTCCCACCCTCTCCCTGCAGTGCTTCAGCCTCCTCCCTCCCCACTGAAGCCCGCTGCCTTCCCAAACTCCCGGTGCCCTCGCGGGGAGGGGGCTGCGAGGGGCCGGGATGCTCCCCCAGCCCCGCGGGGTGGGAACGCTCCGGCTGTGACTCAGCGCGCTCGGCTCTTCAGGAACGGGATTTCAAGGGATTTCACACCCCAAACACAACCCCAGCTTTCTCTCGCTCAGCAGAAACGAGACATCAAAAAAAAAAAAAAAAAAAAAAGCCCCAATTCTGGTTTTTCTTTGGTGTTTATAGAGCCAGGCTGAGCTTTTAAGGTACCAGGGAGATCCGTGCCACGCTGGGAATTCATGGCAGCGGTGGGTATGGGTGCACACCCCCCCCCAGTTTTATTTATTATCCCCCATCATACATTTTAAACCAAAAAAAACTCTTTCATTTTGAAGGAAATGGTTGTGATGCTGCTGTGGCAGCTGCACTTTGTGTGTCCCCCCCAGTTTTGCAGGCAGGGCCACAAACTCCCAGAGGGGCGAAAATTTGGTGCCAGCAGCAGTTTTGAGGCGTGGGGTGAATCCATTTGGTTGAAAAGCTCCAATAGAAATCCATACTTCTCATCTTTATTTGTTTCCTTACTGCTTGCTTCCCTGCTCATCCATCTCCCCCCCCACCCCAACCCTCCCTGAGAATCATATTAAAAGGCGGTGATTTAGAAACCAGGAAAATTATGTAAAACTGTAAAACAGAACCAAAAAAAAACCAAAATAACCCCAGTAATTGAGGAACAGACCTGACTTGCACAGGGTTATTTTTTAGAGGTTTTACTGAGACAGACATAATTACCAAGCGGCATCACGATGCTGATAGAGATATTTACTGCTGCACGGGGGCTTTGCAGCGCTCCACTGAGTTCCTTTTGTTTCTGGGTGAAAAGAAGGGATTTTTGGGGTTCCTTGCCCTCCGTGGGGGGGTGGAGATGGGGAATGAGGATGGGACAGAACCCCCTGGGCCCCCACTGCCTTCCCTCCCTGTGCTCCCAGCTCTGATACCCAGCCAATGATGATTCATGGCTTTTCCTGCCCCACATCCCTCTTTTTACCAGAATTCCCTCGATTTAACCATTTTTCCAGTGTTCAACACCAGTTTGGGATGCTCCCTGTGCCCCCCCAGACAAGGCAGAGGGGCAGGTTGTGCACAGGTAATGCTTTCATCCCCTTTTTAATTGTCCTTTCCCACTGGGAACCAGCCTGGCTCCAGCTCCCTGCTTATTCCCGCCCTGCCAGAGAGCGGCAAACTGGTTTTAACTGGGATAACACTCCCCTGAGTAAAAACCCCATTTTTTTTTAATCCTTCCACGGCAAGTTGATGCCATCTCTTCCAAAAACATCAAGTGACAGCACCTGGCTGTGCCTGGCAGGCGGGAGGTGCCTCATTTTAGTTTATATTTGACCCACGGAGGAAAACACAAAGGAGAAAAAAAACAAAAAAATCCATATATTTTTGTTTTCTTCCTGTAAGGCACCACACCCCCAGTCCTTGACAGGGAAATTATACAGCAGAGTGGTGTTTGTTTATAAAAGAAGGGTGATTCACACAGCGCCACAGGAGCTGGAAAGGGTTAAACCCAAAATTACACCGGTCCCAGCCGAGAACCATAAACAGGAAGTTCTCCCCCCCAAAAAAAACCCTTTAAATTTAAACCTGGTGACTCAGGTTGGCTCCAGAGCTGCTCAGGGAGGGACACGGGGGGTGCAGGCCTGGATTATTCCCGGTGGGTAATTACAGCGTTGGTTTGAAAACAACGGGAAAGGTGGGAAGAGCGAGGTTTGGAGTTTGGATAATCCGGGGTGGTTTTTTCCCGATCCTGCGTGTTCTTCCATGGCAAACCCTTTCTCCCAAGCACACAGTTGGGTTTTAGAACAGGTTACTCGGATAAAAATATTTCCTGGGGGTCCAGCTGTTGGATGGAGCGGTGCTGGGGGCTTGGAAGTGGAGCTGGTGGGAAGCAAATGGAAAACCAGCAGTGGGAAAAGCCAGACTGGGAGGCAGCGGGAAAACACAGTCCCAAAATCTGTGGGTTTAGCTCAAGTTTGGTGTAGCAGCGTGAGAGTTTGGGCTGGTCCGGTCCAAATTTTCGGGAGGGGACTGGGACACTTTCCCTGGAAGCTCCTGGTGCAGATTTGGGATGGGGTGGGATGGGATGGGGTGGATGAGATGGGATGGGATGGGATGAGATGGGGTGGGATGGGATGGGGTGGGATGGGATGGGATGGGATGGGATGGGATGGGATGGGGCTGAGCTGTAGGTGAAGCATCTCTGGCAAACGCCACTTTCATGTCATTACGACCTCAATTTTTTCTACTTATTTAAATCACCACAACCCAGAGAACATGGGGAGGTTTTGGCTGAGGTGCTTTAACCAAGCAGCGCCTCTTTAACTTAATTAAATCCATTGACAACAGCAGTCGAATTCCCAGATTTTCATTATACTGATAGGTGAAAGAAATCCAATTATTTTCAGGCTGCCTGCGTGGCTGCTCCCAGCTGACCCAGCCACCCTTACATATGTTGTGTAATTTATTTAGAGTAATCTTCACCTCCAAGGAAACCATTGAGGTAACCCAGATTTTCCTGGGAATTAGGGATTTTAAGAATGAAGGCTGTGCTGGCAGGTGAGCAGCTCCTCCAGCTGTGGGAGCGGAGGAATCCTTTGAAGCAGCTCATGCCTGCGTGGCTGCTCCCAGCTGACCCAGCCACCCTTACATATGTTGTGTAATTTATTTAGAGTAATCTTCACCTCCAAGGAAACCATTGAGGTAACCCAGATTTTCCTGGGAATTAGGGATTTTAAGAATGAAGGCTGTGCTGGCAGGTGAGCAGCTCCTCCAGCTGTGGGAGCGGAGGAATCCTTTGAAGCAGCTCACAGCTCCAGACACTGGGCTGTTGCTTTTTTTAATATCCTCTTTCTAAATATTTACAGGGTTTGTTTGGGGTTTGGTTTGTTTTTTTTTTTAGTATTTTATCCTCCCCATCAGATTTGGTTTGAAGCAGAGAGGGTTCTTCAGCTGCTTGTGGAGCATCCTTGCGTTGGTTTGGGGTGGAAGGAGGGTGGGGAAGGATGTGTGGGGCTGACCTCAGGGGTGGCACTCTTGGAGAATCTGGAAGGGATCCACCAGGATCATCCAGCCCAGCTCCTGGCCCTGCACGGACACCCCCAAAATCCCACCCAGGGCATCCCTGGAAGCAGTGTCCAAACGCTCCTGGAGCTCTGGCAGCCTGGGAGCCAGGACCATTCCCTGTTCAGTGCCCCAGCACCTTCTGAGGGAAGAATTTTTCCCTAAAATCCAACCTAACCCTCCCTGGCACAGCTCCAGCCCTTCCCTGGGTCCTGTCCCTGTCACAGGGAGCAGAGATCAGAGCTGCCCCGTGGGAGGGAGTTGTGGAATGCTGAGAGGTCTCCCCACAGTCTCTCCCACCCTTTCCCTCCCCAGGGGGTGCACGGTGCCTGGAATGAGGGGCTGCCATCCCGGGACAATCCCTGCTGCCCCCAAACCCACCCCCAGCACGGGGCCGGGCCGCCCGAGCCCGGCATCGTCAGCGCCGCTCACACATTCCCTTCTCCTCTCTCTTTTCCAGGATCCCGTTCAAGATCGGGCAGCCCAAGAAACAGATTGTACCCAAGACAGTGAGTAAACCAGTTCCCCCTTTTTAGCTCCAGCCTTGGATCATGTGGCTGATGAGTCAAGCCGGCACTTTGACTCGTCCCATTTTGCAGCGTGTGGGAGGGAGCTGGAGCAGCAGAACCTGTTGCCGCGTGTGACCAGCGCTCGGCTCCTCGTGCGAGGAGCGAGGGGGAGCCCCATCCAGGGAGAATATTTTGGTTTGGGATCTGTTGGAATGATAATTTTTTTTCTTTTTTTTTTCTTTTTTTTTTGGGGGGGGGGGGGTGTGTGTGGGTTTAAAGAGCTCTCTTGGTCTGGCACGGTTTTCCTCGGAGATGGCTGAACGGGTTTGCTTCCTTCCTTCCTTCCTTCCTTCTTTCAGCAATGGCTTGTTTGTTCATCCTTTCGGAGCAGATGGAGGAGGAGGAGTGGTTCAGATCGCTGAATATAACTGTTTCCAAAGAAAGGCTTATAAGCTGAGATGCTTAGTGCTCGGGCGTGAATTAATTTGTGCTGCACAGCATTTGCTTTAAAAGCAAATTAAAAAAGCATTTTGTATTCCCGTGGATTTGAGGCTCCTACCCCAAGTGCTGCTGCTTGCAGCTGGCTGTGGTATTTTCCCTTCTTAAGCAGCTTGGCTTTGCATTTGTCCCGTGCCAAAAAAAAAAACAACCAAAAAAAAAAAAAAAAAAAAATAAAAACCAAGCTGTGGAACCTCCCAGGAGCTGGCCCTGAAAACTCACCTGGACACCTGCTCTAAAATGGGAGCCCTGAGAGGCAGCGTGGGGCAGAGCTTGTCCCTCTGCCGGCGTTGGTGACCTAATCCCCTGCACAGCCTGACATCCCTGATCCTTCCTCTCCGGGACACTCTGCTAATTCCGTGGGATGCGTGGGCACCCGCGTTTGTGGGGCAGTTTCTCCTTGGGACATGACATTTTCCTTGGAGGCAGAGGGCTAATCCCACCACTCCCTTCAAGGCTTGATTGTCATGTTTTATTTTAAAGGATTTGGTGGTTGTCTGCTGCCGTGGAGCAGCAATTTTCTGTAACAGCTCCAAACTGTCAGTACAGAATTTAAGCCAGGCAGGCAACGAGGACTGGTAAAATTCCTCCGTGGTTTTTCCGTGTGTTTCCAGCCACCCTTTTCCAGGGGCTGGCCATCCACCAGGACAGTGCTGCTGCCTGTGGTCCCTCAGGTGAGGCAACCCAGCCTCAACTCTTCACCCCACTCCCAGCTCGTGTCAGGAGCCCCCACATTCCTCGCTCCACGACATTTTGCCTCTCATCCCCTTTCCCAGTGTTCCCAACGCCGCTGTCGTTCCAGGCTGGGGCAAGAACCAACTGCTCTGCAGCTCTGGGTGTCTTGGCATCTCCAGCCTACCCATTTCTCACACCCCAGTTGAATATTTTATATTTCTTTGCTGATTTCCCTCCCCTCCTGCTGCGTTTGCTGTTGGGAGAGGTTTTTCTCCCCTAAAATCAGCCCTCCCTGAGCTCGGGCTCCCTGCAGATGAGCGGTGGCACCTTTGAGATCTTCCCTTCCCCGGAGCTGCTGGAATGTGCTGTTCTGAAGCAGTTGGCAGGCTTTGCTTATATATACATGTGTGTGTATTAAATAGAACAGCTCAGAATATCCGGCAGGCAGAGGTTCATTCAGCACCCAGAGCGCTTCCAGGCCTTTCCCTTTCCCTTCCTTCCTTCCTCAGCTCCCCCAGGAACAAGACTTTGTGTCAACAAAGTTGGAAGCTGGTTTCTAAATGGCTTCCATTTGCCCTGTGATGATGATGATGATGATGATGATGCTGCTGCTGCTGCTGCTGCTGCTCTCCAGGCAGCAGATACAGGGAAAGCAAAAAACAGGAAGCCCAAAGCCTTGGAACTTCACGCCAAGCACGGAGTGCAGCCCTTCAAAGCAGAACAAACGGCAGGAAACCACCGAGATCCCCTGGGATCAGGCATTCCACGCCGTGGTGTGGAAGGGATGGGGTTGCTTTGTAGCTTCAGTGAGCTGCAGGACCCCAAATTTACCTCCCAGTCGCAGGCTGAGACACTCCATCTGTGCAGGCTTTGGGGAACAGCGGCAGAAGCCAAGGGCCAGGATGTTCCAGATGTTGGGCTCCGGAGCCCGCCGCAGGAAGTGGGAAGGTGTGGCATCTCCAGGGCTGCATCCCAAGCCCATCGGAAGGGAAGTGGTTGTGGGTAGAGGATCTCCCACTCACAGAGACCGGACCACAAAAGAGGATGGTGAGGGGGAAGGATAAAAAAAAGCAGCGTTTGTTAGGATTTAACTTCTCTGGCTCTCCATGAGGCCTGGGACTGGAGTCAGGAGAGGAGGGTGGCTTTGCCGAGAGGCTCAGCGAGCCAGAGAGGCTTTTTTGTTGTCTTGATGCTGGGGCTGGTGTCAGATCTAGGCCGGCAGTAGTCCTGAAAAGCAATTTGCCTGGGCTGCCGAGGAATTAGTCATGACTCCCCGTGCCCACTCGCTTGTGATCCTTTGGAGAAGGGCACGGTGTCAGGCACAGTTTAGCTCTTGAGGGAGGAAGGAAACCCCAGCAGAAAATATCAGCTGGTGAACTCAGGTGATCTCCCCCTCCCCAGACGTGCCTGTGCTTTGTTTCCACCTTAACCTGGGCAAATCCAATTCCAGACAGCATAATCTCTCCCCTCCTCTTCCCTGAAAAGAGCAGCTGTCACCGGGCTCCGGGAGCCGGGTGGGAGGATCTAATGCTCAGAGAGGACCTGCTGTCAGCAGGGCCACGGGCCCGCAGCCCAATTAAACTAATGCCCAGTGATAGGAGTTAAACCTGTTAGAATTATATCTCTCCATGTTTATTGCTCAGCCACGAAGCCTCTTACGGCAGAGACGTTCTTCCCTCCCTCGGGACAGCTCCGCTCCCAGCAGAGGTTGCGCTGCCATCGGAGCTGTCTCGTCTCCCCAGCTCTGCTGCAGCTCCAGCTGAAGTTCACCTGCGTCCCCCCGGGTTTGTTCCCTGCCCTTCCCCGGGGCTGGGATGATCCAAGCAGGCAGGGAGCCGGGGAGCAGAGCTGGCCCTGCATCCCCGCGGGGCGCTCGGCCTGGGGCGAGCCGAGGGTTTTATCCCGTCTCCC
>NW_008236162.1:1909836-1930314 GCF_000691975.1 Corvus brachyrhynchos
GAGGTTTTTATCCCGTCTCCCTCCCTGCTTCCCTCGTCCCTGCTCTGGCCTGGGCTGACTCAGACCGCTCGCCCTCCTCCTCCTCCTCGCTGGCCTGAGTCAGCTTGGCAGGGAGGGCAGACCTGAGCTGCCAAACCTCCCTTCCTTGACTCATCCCAGCAGCTCTGCCTTCCCCAGGGATGTCGGACGGAGCAGCTCCGTGAGCAGCAGGATTCCACTGCAGCTGTGGCCGTCAGCGCCGTTCCACTGGGCTCCACCAGCGAGCTGGAAATCCCAGAACGGTGGAGGAAAAGTCACGGGAATGCTGGGGTGAATTCGAGTGGTGCCAGTTAAATCACTTTGCTCATTTTTTCTCTCTTCCTTCCGCCCTTTCTGGCCAAAGTGGTCTCTGCAGTTGGGAGGTGCATCCTTCTTCCCTTTGGTGCCTTTCTGGGAAGCTTTCCTGCAGGGTGGGGGTGTGGAGTCCATGACATCCCAGCCCCACCTGCACTCTGCAGCTCTGGCTCAGGATATTCACCCACAGGACTTACCTTGAATCTCTTGATGGGATGGCAAAAGCTCGGCAGAAATTCCATCTTAGAACAGAATTCATGGCCTAATTCTGTGGGTTTCTTTTTTTTTTCGCGAGGAGGGAGGAGGAAGCACACACTTCCCTATTTTCCCCAAGATCCACGAAGAGGCTGAGCCCACTGGAAGATGCAGAAATCAGCTCATCTTCCTCCTCCAGGAAAAAACACGAACCCCAGGAGGATCGGAAGGTTCCTCACAGTCCCTTATTTCCATCTCTTTGTAGTGTTGGCTTTGCTTTTGCTTCCATTGCCTCGTAACCGTGGTGGTGATGATGCTCCTGCCCTTCGAGCAGGGAGGGATCTTATCACAGGTGGGAGGCCCAGTGTTTGCAAACAACAAAAAAAAAGAACTGGGTGAAGGAGAGAACGTTGTTTTATTTCAAAGCTTTCGAGAGCTCGTCGCTCTTGATGTAGATTTAAATAAAAACCCCGAGACAAGCGATTTTTGCATTACCCAGCCCCTGTGCCTGGAAGAAAAAAAGGTTCAATACAGAAAGCACGGCTTGATTGGGAGGTTTCAGAGAGAGGCTGCGGAGCAGTGGGATTATTTTAATAATACGGAAACTTCCCTTCAGGATATTGTAATTTTCTTGCCTGTACTTCTTGTTCTCGTTACTCTTAACGTGCTAATCCTCTCCACAGCCTCTGTCGGCTGCGTGTGACCATGGAGAGCTACTGGGAGTGGGAATTACTGTGTGCTCTGCAAAATGTTCCCAGCTTGTCCTCCTTGCACGGCTCTGCCTGTGACTCTGCTGGGTGGGAGCACGTGAGAGCAGTTTTTTCCTCTCCAGAGCTCCTCAGAGCTGCTTTTTGTGGGATATCCGGGCTCCAGCCATGACTGGGTGGCTCCATGAGCTCGCAGACTGTGGGGACTGGGAGCCAGTTGCTGCCTGTGGGCGTGAAAAATAAGAGCAATCCTTGGGCAGCTGTCTGGGAGAGATGGGGCTGGGGATGTGAGTCAGGCTGGGCAGCTGAAGTGTCTCTGTGTGGAGTCACCTCGATCCCATTTGGATCCTGCTCCGGCACCGGGATGGGGGTTTTGGGGCAGCTCGGGAGGTTTTGGGGGGGTCACAGCACCCAGAGGGTTGCAGGGTGGGGAGGTTTTGTCTTTATAGAATGAATCCTAAAATCCCAGAGTGGTTTGGGTGGGAAGGGAGCTTAAAACTCATCTCATTCCACCCCCTGCCATGGGCCTGGACACCTCCCACTGTCCCAGGCTGCTCCAACCTGGCCTTGGGCACTGCCAGGGATCCAGGGGCAGCCACAGCTCCTCTGGGAATTCCATCCCAGCCCCTCGCCACCGTCACAGGGAGGAATTCCTTCCCAAAATCCCATCTATCCCTGCCCTCTGGCAGGGAGAAGCCACTCCCTGTGTCCTGTCTCTCCTGGCCCTTTTCCAAGTCCCTCTCCCGCTCTCCTGGAGCCCCTTTAGGCCCTGGAAGCTGCTCCATATCCGTTAAGCAACGACGCCTTCTGCTTATTGCACGGAAACGGGCGAATCTGACAGCAAAAAGGGACAGAAACCCTGAATATTTGCAGGTAGTTCACAGCCCAGCCTTCCAGCTTTTGGAGGAATTGGTTGCTGAGCAGATCCTCCTAAACAGGGAGAGGGAGCGATAAGGGAATGACCCCGCCAGCCTTCAAAGGGGGCCCATTTTTGCGTCGTGCCCGACCCTCTGTGGTTTGCAACCAAAACAATTCACACCTAAGGCCTATTTATAGAGTGCAATATTCCCTGGATATTTTAGCAGCCGGAACAGGCACGGGGACGGGAGGGTGAGTTTTACTATGTGCCGGTTACCTGACCTGCCAGCGCCAGCTGCCGCGGATTTCTGCGGCTCCCCGAACACCAGGCACAAGTCGTGTGAGCTGCCCCCACACAGCTCCATGGCTGTTCTCTCCAGAGCCCAATTTTAGCAGCACGAAAAGGGAGCTGAAGCTCCGGGGAGGGTTTTTTGGAGCAGAGGGTGGGTTGGGGGGAAGAGCCAGCTCGCATCCCCCGGATGGTGGGAGCGGATGGCGCGGACAGCTGGGCGCTGGGATGGGGCTGGAATGTGGCTGGGCGCTGCCTGCCCTCAGACAGGGCTGGTGGAGTTCAAGTGCAGCCCGAAAAGATGTTTAAAACAAGGAGATCTCGAGAAAACGGAGCTCCATCTTTCAGCCCTGAGCTTTTAACAGCAATTCTGCTTGAAAAGCAAACGTCCCCATTAAACGCTGTGGTGTCGCATCGAGCCTGGGATTGAAATCCCGGGGCCAGCAGGAAGAATTGGAACAAACCTTTGGATCCTTCTAGTCCTGGCTGCTCCCAGCACTCTGCATTTCCTTAATAGCACAGGAGCTTGACAACACAACTGAACCCAGCGCTGATCCCATGACAACAAACGCGCATGGATTTACTCTTGGCTGGTCAATTGAAATCCATTTGCTTCTCTGGTTGACGAGGTGTGGAATGAACGTTTTGAGTGTGTTAAAACAGTCAGCATGGAACGAAAGTTCCTTAAAATATCTCCTATCGCTGGAGGTTTGCTGCCAGCTAGCAAGTAGGAGGGAGCAGGCACTGAGGTAGCATTGGGAGAAGGCTGTGCTGGAGCTCTGAGCTCGGAGCGCAGGTTTCCCCTCCCTTCTGGAGGTGTCACAGTCCACTGGGGTTGTTGCTCCAGCCCCAGAATTTCATGGGAGGGAGCTGTTGCAGGGCTCAGGGGTGTATGGAGGGGGTGAACAGTGCAAAGATGGGGGTGGTTTGGGGGAGTTTCACCATCCTCTTGAGGATGAGGAAGGAGGAGACAGCCAGACCCGCCTCAGGGTCCTTAATGGGGCTGGAGGAGAAGCAGCTCCCCTCAGTTTGTGGGGGAGAACACAGGCTCGTCTCCCCAACACTGAGCCACGCTAGGTTGTGACCTCCCCTCTTTTACAGCATTCCCATTTATTCCATCAGCTCCCAATCCGTGTGCTGGAGCATGTCCTTGGCTCGAGCCGACACGTTTGGTGGCAGTGACTTTGCTCCAAGAGAGTCTGGAGCTCAAAAAACCCCAAGACTTCCTTTACTTTTGAGGCGTAACTCCCGTTAAAGCTGCAGCTTGTGCTTCCCTGGGCTCAGCTCGGCATTTCCCGGGGACAGCTTCCCTGCACACTCCTGCAGTGCCCTGGAGCTGATTCCCATCTCTTCTTTCCACAGGTGGAGAGAGACTTTGAAAGGGAGTATGGGAAGCTGCAGCAGTGAGTATCAACCACACTGGTCGGACAGGACCGGCCGCGTGCTTCCCTGCCATGTCCTCTCGTTGCATCTTCCCAGGGAGTTTTAGCCAGTGATGCTCTCCCCAGTGAGAAATCCCTCGCTGCCCTGTAATTTCCAATTCTTCAGGGTTTCTCTGGGTGTTCAAAGGTGTCCTGAGAAGTATTTGCAGTGGGGTTGCAGATTCTGGCAGCTCTAAAACAAAGTGTAAAATTGCCAGAAAACTGCGGGGTCCCCGAAGAGCCCAACACCTCCGAGGCCCAGGAGAGGCTTTGCCATCCTGCCTGTGTCACAGGAGCTCACACGGATCATCTGGAAGCATTTGGCTTCACCATTTGTGTTAAGTGTGAGAACTTTCAGGAAATATGTGAACTATGAATAAGAGATCACCAACTTGAAAAGGTTAAAAACCATCTGAAAACAACCCAAAAGGGTTGAGCTGCACTGAACTTCATCAAGCCTTGCCTGGATATTTTTAACTCCCACCAGAAGCCAGCATATTCAGCCCGTAAATGATTTGTTGCACGTATGATACACTCGGGTTCCTTTCTTTCCAAGATTCCGACTTTGCCTTCTTTCCCCCATCTTTCAGATTGGAAGATCAGACCAAAAAACTTCAGAAGGATATGAAGAAAAGCACAGATGCAGATTTGGGTAAGTGACTGGAGGATACATAGACTGTGAACTTGGCCACAGAGAGACGAAGTGACTTTTCTCGAGATCACATGAGTAATGTGTGACAAGTCTGGAAAACAAATCCAGAGCTCAGTCCCACTCAGTTTGCTTAGTTACAAGGCCATCTGCGAGAGGGCTGCGAGCAGCAGCTCAGCCCAGGGAGCACAGACAGCGCTGTGGGCTCAGTCCCTGTCTCCTGAGCTCTGTGGCCTTGGACAAGTCCCTTTCTTTTCTTTGCCTCAGTTTCTGCCGCTGATAAAACCAGGAGTTGTTCTTCCAGGTCTCAGGTTCTCCAGCAGGAGCGGCTCCAGCTGAGCCTATTGTGCCGGCAGTGCTTTTGCACCTCCTTCAGTCAAGGGCGTGGAGCACCCTCTGGAAGCCCCAGGAAGGTGGGGTGATGGTCTGGGTGGGGCTGCAGGGCACAGGTGGGCACGGCTGTCCGTGTTTCCCGTGGGAAGTGCTGACCTGGCAGCTCTCCCTCGGGAATAACCCAGCTCACTCCCTCGGGGGCTGCTTCTTTTGGCTTCCCCTCGTGGCAGTGGGCGATGGAGGAAGCAATAAACAGCTCTGCCTGCACGTTTGGGGTGACATCTGCCCCTGCTGGTGTCCTGTCCCATGTCCCAGCTCCCTTCGCATCCCTCTGGTCGGAATCTGCTGTGCCCGCAGACGGATCCAGCGGAGGGGAACTGGGAGCTGGATTTGTTGGATGCTGTTGCTGAGCTGAGCAGGGCAGGAACCTGCAGCAAAGAGCTGTTCCAAACCCAGCTGGTTTTTCCCAGCGAGGGTTTGGAGCAGTTCCTGCTTGGCCCCCACAGCTCCGGAGCCAAGGCAGAGGCAGCAGCACAAACAGGTGTGGGCTGCACTGGGCCAGCACTCATCCCGTGGGATTGGGGTCACAGCAGGGCAGGGATCGGGGCCACAGCGGGGCAGGGCAGTGGGAAGGAGGCAAATTTGGGGCTTTCTATGATCCAGCCTCTCACCTGTGTGTGTGTGTGTGTGGATATTGCCAGGCACAAACACAGATCCGGGCCTTTCCCGTGCTCTCCCACCCTTCCCAGCACGGGGAGAGGGGTGGGGAAGGCACCAGACACCCAGGACTCTTTTCCAGGGTGAAAACTGCCCTTTCCGAGGACTCTGGTCATTGTCAGGGATCCTTGGTAAGTTTTTCCTTGTTAAGGATTCCCCTCCCCTCCCTTGCAGTGGGCGTTGTTTATATGGAGCATTTCAAGTCCCAGAGGAGCTGTGGGAGGACTTTTCTTTTTCCGTTCTGTTACATGGCAGAGTCACAAATGAGCCTTGGCCAGAGCCAGGAAGATCTGATTTCTCATTTAAAGCCTTGAAGTCATGAGTGGAGGGAGAGGTTCTGCACACAGTCTGCTGAGGGAGGGCTGAAGGAAAAGGAGGTGGATCAGATCAATCCCTGAGGATGGCTCTCCTCACCTTGGCAGTGCCCATTCCCAACATCCAGCCCCTGGATCCAGTGAGGATGGCAGCATTCTGTCCTCCTGTCTCATTCCTCCAGGCTCAGGGGGTTGGTTCTTGACTGCCTGCAAACACTCCCTGGCAAAATGGGACTGGTGGCTCGAGTCTCCACCTTCTTCCCAAAAAACTCGGCTCAGAACGAGAGCGATTCCTGTGCACAGAAATTCCCTGCGAGGCTCTCACGCTGCCCTGCCAGCAAACAGGGAATGGGGTGTTAGCAGCACTCCCTGGCCCGTGGCTGGAGATCACTCACCCCCTTCCCCACCCTCTTTCCAAACAAAATAGGATCTTGAGGAGCAGGAGGAGGATGTTCTTTAACTGGAGGTGAAAGCTCTCCTTTGGAATGAGGTGCAGGTGACCCACGGGATCCCCGTGGCTCAGGTTTGCTTCTCTGGCTGTTCTCCATTTTATCCCACTCAGACGAGCAGTGGACTCTAAAATCCAAAATCCCTTCCACTGAAGCTGCATCTCACATGCTTAAATGAGCGAAAGAGCAGTGCAGACCCTCCTGAAGGCCACCCTGAGGGACAGGCAATGCTTTCTCCCTTTCCTCCTTCTCCTTCCCCTTCTCCTTCTCCTCCTCCTCCTTCTCCTTCCCCTTCTCCTTCCCCTTCCCCTTCTCCTTCTTCTTCCCCTTCTCCTTTTCTGTCTTGGATGAAAATGGATGTGGGCTCCCTACAACAGAGACCCACATCGTCTCCTTCTCCTTCTCCTTCTCCTTCTCCTTCTCCTTCTCCTTCTCCTTCTCCTTCTCCTTCTCCTTCTCCTTCTCCTTCTCCTTCTCCTTCTCCTTCTCCTTCTCCTTCTCTCTCTTCTTCTCCCTGCCCTGGGACTCTCAGACCCCACTTTTTCAGGTCTCTACAGGTGATGTCAGTGAGGCAGAGGAAATTCCTGACCCAGATTCCCTCTGGACGTGCCCAAACCCCCTCAATTCCCGATCTCCCAGCATGACCTGGCCTCTCCCTCCCTCCAGTTCCCTTCCAGTCCTTTCCTGTGAAGGAAAACTTAATTTTTCTTCCAGCAGAAGGAGTTCTGCCATTCTTAACTCCGTCCCGTTCTGGCACAAATCCCTCCTCAGATGTGGTCACACATATGGATTATATCCCATCTGTTTCAAGGTCTAAATGCCTAAAGCCTTCATGTTTGGATAATAGATGGATACGGGAGCTTTGTTATTCCGGAGTGAGAGGCTCGCTCTGCGCTGAGCTCCCCAGCTCTGCCGCTTCTGAGCTCTCTCCGTTATAATTGTGTGTAACCTTTAAATCAGAATGTTTAACCCCTTGATTTATGATCTTAAGCCCCATTATTCAGATGGCTTTCACTTTTAATATCTGAGGGAGTCTTTCCGAAGCTCCTCCGTAGCCCAGCTCAAGCATCTGGCTTTGTGATCTCCAACTGGAATAACTTCCAGCACTGAGGAAAAAAAGAACCTTTTTTTTTTTAGTACCCCTGGCTCTTTTCTTTTTTGCTATTTTAGTCTATTTTTTCCCTGCTTGTATTGATGCTTTCCTTTTTTATTCATCTTTTTTTCCATTCTGTACCTTCCCTAATTCCTTGCTCGTTTGTGTAGCGGCTCTGTCGTTGAATTTTCCCTTTGCAGACCAAGTGTTTGGATAAAGAGGGATGTGGCTGATGGAAAACAAGCAGAATGCTCAGTCAAGAGCATAACCTGGTGCTTCTGGATTTCTTGGTGGCACTCCCAGGGCCTGCAGGGACTTTGAATTCCCCCCCGGCTCGTTGTCCAAAATTTAGGCTTATTGAGGGAAAATGCTTAACTTTGTGTCCTTGCTCTTCGTGTTTGGAGAGGAGAAGAGAAACCTCATCTCCCAGCCCTGTCAGTCTGGTCCTTTCCCACTAAATCCACTTCAAATACGTGGGTTTTTCTTTTTTTTTTTTCTTTTTTTTTTGTGTAAAGCCATTTGAAAGACTTAATGGACTGTGATTTTTCTCCTTGTGGAAGAGCTGTAGTGAGGCTGAGAGTGACACTTAATAGTCTGTCGAGAGAAGATGTATAAAAACCCCCATCTCTGGGGTTTTTTTTTTAAGAGAACGGTGCTTTTGTTAGTCTGGGATTATTTCTGGCAGCATCACAAGCCTCGCACTGGAGTGGTTCAGACTTAACTTCTATAAAAACCCTTCTCTGGCTGTTTACATGAATGAATTGGTGGCTTTTCGTTGCTTTTCTCTCAGCCACCAGCGAGGATCTCCCTGGAAGGTTGTGCTGAACCCCTCCTGGCTGCCTCAGCTCCCTGATTTTTGCCTGGCAGTGGGAAAGGTGACCCTGTCCCCACTTTCTTTTCCACACAGCCATGTCCAAGTCTGCTGTGAAGATCTCCTCGGACCTGCTGTCCAACCCCCTGTGTGAGCAGGAGCCCGCCTTCCTCGAGATGGTCACGGCCTTCGACACGGCCATGAAGAGGATGGACTCCTTCAACCAGGAGAAGGTGGAAAATGGGAGTGCTGGGGCTCTCATGGAATCGTGGAATGGTTTGGGTTGGAAGGGATTTAACCCCACCCCACCCCCTGCCACGGGCAGGGACACCTCCCACTGTCCCAGGCTGCTCCAACCTGGCCTTGGGCACTGCCAGGGGTCCAGGGGCAGCCGAGCCACAGCTCCTCTGGGAATTCCATCCCAGCCCCTCTGCACCCTCCCAGGGAAGGATTTCTTCCCAAAATCCCATCTATCCCTACCCTCTGGCAGTGGGAAGCCATTCCCTGTGTCCTTGTCTAGAACCTTTGTGTCTCACCTCCTTCCCTGTCTGTCATCAGCTCCAAGACTTTCCCCACACGAGTTTCTCTAATCTCAGTTTCCTGCCTGGGATTTCAGCTCCCATGGGAGAAATTCCCTCTCTTTTGGTTAAAGGACGTTGTGCTTGTGCTCAGAATCCCCCCCCATCCCGTGGTGGGCTCTGTACGAACCCATCCTTGTCCCAAGGGGATTTTCCAACAATCCTGACGTGCACTCCTCCCTTTTTTGCTTCCCACAGGTGAATCAGATCCAAAAGACAGTCATAGAGCCTTTGAAAAAGTGAGTACCAATCATCATCTCGTGAGCCCATGGGGGGTTTGTTTTCATCCTGAGCTTTAGAGGTGTGGATCCTGGAGAGAGGCTGGAAATCAGAGGGACAATCCTGCCCTGCTCCTGCTGGCCACACTCTTTTTGGTACCTTAATTAATAATAATTTTAACCTTTTTGGCCACTTGGATCCACTGCTGCCTTCAGCTGTAGCTTAAAGAATTCCTGAGATATAAAATTGTGGAGCATCCTGGGTTGGAAGAGACCCCCCAAGGACGAATAATTCAACTTTCTCTCTGTTTATGTGTTGGTTTTTACCAACTCTTAGCTCCAGCAAAGGAACAAAACCACCTGGAGATCATCCAGGGGAGGGTCAGAAATTGGCTGGTTGAACAAAAGTTTCTTTCCTTTGGAAGTTTTCCCAAATAAAAAAGCAGAAAGTGAAAGTTCCTGCATGTTTACAGATAATATTTCCATGCAAAGGAGGAGAGGTTGCAGAGCCTTCGTAGCCAGGAGGGTGGGAAACGAAGGGAAAACACCCAAATCCAACAATTTTGTCACATCTGCCCTGCAAAATTCCCACCTTTTCCAGGCTTAAAGGCTGTACCCCCAAACCTTTACGGATAACTTCAGTTCTCTCCCAAATATCCCCTTAAATCCCAAGATTCGCTGTTTTGTTACAAGAGCAGAGCCAGCGAGCAAAAATAAAATGAAATTACTTTAATATGACAGTAAGTGTTGCAAATTGCTGAATAACAATTTCGGTTTAGGTTTGACACACGGAGGGCTTGTCGTGGTTTAGGGGGTTTTTTTTGTTGGTTTTTGTTTTTTTTTTTTTCTCCTGAAGTTGTTGTTTCTGCCCAAATCTGAAAGTAAAATCTCCTGGATCACTTCACACCTGAGGTTACAACGTGTTCCTGTCTGGGGGATGTTTGGTGACTCAAGTTTTACCTTGGTCCTCGATCCACAAGCAGCAATTCCTGCTTATTTAAGGGGGGAAAAAATAGGAAGAAAGAAAGAAAAAGGGAAAAAAAAATAAAAATCCCAGCCTTTTGCTGTGGAATTGTGTTGCTTATTATCTAGATTGTCCTCATGAAAGATACATTAACTTCTTCTTCCAGCATTCTGTTCAAATTGGAAGAACTTGTGTTTCTGAGATATTCTGGGTTTTTTTTTTCCCCCAGCTTGTGTTAGTTGGTGAAATGAAAGACAATCCCTTCCCCTGCAAACCTGCCTTGAGTTTGAAATCCTGGGGTGGTGAATTCAGGGCAATAAATCCATTTCCATGTGCCCGTGGAGCTGCTCCGAGGGCTGGAGCCCCTCTGGAGCCAGGCTGGGAGAGCACGGGGTGAGAGAGGAGGAGGCTCCAGGGAGACCTCAGAGCCCTAAAGGGGTTCCAGGAGAGCTGGAGAGGGACTGGGGACAAGGGCTGGAGGGACAGGACCCAGGGAATGGCTTCCCAGTGCCAGAGGGCAGGGCTGGATGGGATATTGGGAATTAGGAATTCCTGGCTGGGAGGGTGGCGAGGGGCTGGGATGGAATTCCCAGAGGATGCCCCATTTCTGGAAGCTGCAAGACCAGTTTGGAGCAACCTGGGGCAGTGGAAGGTGCGGAAAGGGGTGGATCTGGATGATCCTTCAGATCCCTTCCCACCCAACCCATTCCAGGATTTCCATGACTCGGGACACTCCGTTATGTGCCCAGTCCTCAGTTCAACACCAGGCTGTTTACTCCGACCTCCTGGCTGCTTTCCAGCCTCGGCAATTCTCTCCAACTTCCTGAATTTCCATTGGCCTGGAAGATGAGGGGTTTTTTTCCCCTTTTCCTGCCCTTTGGCACCTGCAAAGCTTCACCCTGCGTGCCTTTAACCAGCTTATGTTCCATGCTGGGGAAGCTTCATCCCCACAGCCGAGAACAAAAATGCTCCTTCCCTTCCCTCCTCCTTCCCTTGGTAGGTGCATCCCTGGCCAGGAACATTTCCGAGGAGCCCAAGGGTCCATTTTGAGGCTGATGAGATGCAGGAGAGAAATGCAGAGCTTGCACCTCCCTCCCCTTGTCCTGCTGGCAGATAAACCCCAGCGATGGTTCTGGGGGAAAAGTTCCAGATTAATGAAAGCTGCCTTGAGGAGCTCTTTCTTATTTCCAGTTAGGTTTTCCTTCCCCTCGCCGAGGCAGCTCTCCCCAGCCTCTCCCAACTTTGCTCTGACCTAGAAAAAAAAGGATTTTTTGGATTTTTTTTTCCCTTTCTTTCTTTTTTTTTGCTCCAACAGCTGCACTTTATTACATCTTCACTGGTGGTCTTTTATAGTTTATTAGCCAAAGAAACAGATAAGTATAATCCAGACAATTATCATTAGTGGCAATATGTTGTAATCAGAGGCACATGGGCAGTAAAATCTCCATTCAGCTGTCCAGGGATTGGAGTTTCCAGGCAAATATTGGGGAATTTGTTAAACCACGTTGAAAAAAAAGCAGTAGTAGATTTAGGGGGGGGGTGGGGGTGGAGGCTCGTATTGTTTCAATCCTTCTGCTTCTGGGCTCATGGGGTTATTCACAATTTGGCTTTTTGAGCCCCAAGAACCCTTTGGCTGGGAATGACTCATTTATTTTCAGGGAAATAGCAAAGCTCCAGTGAGAATATTGCATTTTTCAGTGGATGGGTTGGGCGAGGAGCTGGGCAGGAGGGATGGGCTCCTCTTTGGGAGCTGCCTGTGGAATCTCATCCCAGAGCAGCGGGTTTGGGGCAACAGGGGACAAAACCAGCTGGTTTGGACTTCATTCCTTCACTCTCCCAGTTCTTCCCAGCCAGGGCAGGGTCAGGGATCGGGGATGGAGCCTTAGTGGTCCATATTGCGTGTCCGTATTTAAGGAAGGAAGCGGCTTAAACGAGCCAGGTGGTTTGGAAATCCACGGGATTTAGGGCCTTTCACGTTGGGATCCGATTTCCAGGGCCACAGGTCTCAATTTAACCCACTCTGTCTGACCCTCTCGGAGCACAGGGGTGGCCTGGTCACCCTGGCTTGGTGCCATTCCCTTGGAGCATTGTCCTGCTCCCAAATCCAGAGAAGTTTTGGCTATGGGAATATCCTGGGAATAGTCTGGCATGGTGCCATTCCCTTGGAGCATGTTCCTGTTCCCAAAACTGGAGAGGTTTGGCCATGGCAATGTCCTGGTCACCCTGGCACAGTGCTGTCCCCTTGGAGCATTGTCCTGTTCCCAAAATTGGAGAGGTTTGGCCATGGGAATGTTGTGGCCACCCTGGCATGGTGCCATCCCCTTGGAGCATTGTAATGCTCCCAAAACTGGAGAGGTTTGGCCATGGGAATGTCGTGGCCACCCTGGCTTGATGCCATTCCCTTGGAGCATTGTCGTGCTCCCAAATCCAGAGAAGTTTTGGCCATGGGAATGTCCTGGTCACCCTGGCATGGTGCCATCCCCTTGGAGCATTGTCCTGCTCCCAAAACTGGAGAGGTTTGGCCATGGGAATGTCGTGGCCACCCTGGCTTGATGCCATTCCCTTGGAGCATTGTCGTGCTCCCAAATCCAGAGAAGTTTTGGCCATGGGAATGTCCTGGTCACCCTGGCATGGTGCCATCCCCTTGGAGCATTGTCCTGCTCCCAAAACTGGAGAGGTTTGGCCATGGGAATGTCCTGGTCACCCCGGCTTTGGCAGGGGTGACACAGAGGGTGCTGCCACCAGGGTGCCACCACGCAGGGGTGGGTGTGGGCCCCGTGGGATCGTCCCAGAGGTGCAATCCAGGAGCCACTCAGAGCCGTGATGGATAAATCCCATCAGAGCTGCGTGTCCCCAACATCCGCCAGCGACAGCAGCCGGGAGCGGGGATCCCAATTCCATCTTCCTCCCACCACCCCAGCATTCCCATGTTCCCTCAAGCTGCCAGGAGAAGGCAGCCAGAGCTGGCCACGAGCAGCTCCAGGGGTGCCGGACCGGAAGCAGGAAAAGCCGCTTTCATGTCCTTAACGAGCCCCTAATGAGGATTTGGAGCGGCCACATGGCCGCCTAATCCCCAGCGCGCCACTTCCTCGTCCCAGCCTCTCATTCCTGTGCCTTTTCCCTCCAGGAGGAAGGGCTGGGTTTCATTTCCTCCTTCCTGGTGGGTGGACGGGCCCTGACGGACGTGTGGGCACGGGCTGAGGAATGCCAGGAATCCCCCTCCGTGCTCTGGCCTCTCCTGAGCCATCCCAGTGCCTCTCCAAACTTCCCCTCACCTCATCCCACCGTTGCTTTCTTTGGAATCTGATGCTTCCCAGCTCTGTCGTTCCTTTTTTTTACCTGTCCAACACCAGCTGTAGATCTTGCCCGCTTCCTTTTGGTTTCTTACCCAAGCCATCATCCCAAAAATAATGCCCTAGGGAAGAGCCACGTGCGTGCCAGCCGGGTCCAGCTCACAGGCTGCCAGTGAGGGTGTTTGAGGTGCTTGAAAACGGAGAGAATTAAAGGTTTTACCATTATTTTTCCCTGTGCCAAAGCTCCAGCACCCCTTTCCCACTAAAAATGGGAAGGAAGCTGTGGGATGGGAATTTGGGATGGAGAGGGCGAGGAGAAAGACGGAGAGGTGACAGAATGCTCCCACTCCTCGAGCATCCCCAGGGCTTCCAGCAGAGAGATGGGAAGAAGTTTCCAATTTCCAAGCCCCGGATGTGTTGGCTGGGCTGAGTAACAAACGGATCTGGCAGCACTGGGAATCCTGGGGCACTTTTATCTCCCGTGGCAGCATCTCTCCAACCCCATCCTTTAATTATGGGGAGCTGAAGGGAGGCTGGCATGGAGACGAGGTGGGAACATGATTTGGAGTGCAGGGAACGAGCTGATTTAGATGTTTATCCAAGGATAACCTGTCATCCTGAGAGGAGATCACCAGCAGGTTCCCCCTCTCCCCCCGCAGCCACGGGCAGAGTAATTTGTATTTTCTTTTCGTTATCCCTGCGTATCTCCCCTCACCTGCTCCTCTTAAGCCGCCTGGGCTGTAATCCCCTCTCAGCAGCCTTCCCTAAAAAGTGACAGGGAGCAACAGCAGCTTATTCCTCAAGCTGCTTTCGTGCCAGGGGCTCTAATACCCCATGTGCTGTTTTACCTTCACTCTGCCACCATTCCCACCAAATTTTCTTTCGAGTCAGCTTCGATTTTGCGTTAAAAATAGGAAGTCTTGGCTTCCAGAGGGCAGCAGTCGGGATTTGGGAGTGGTTTTGGCTGTCAGACCCTCTCATTGCCTATGGAGGCAGGGGCTGGGAGGAGCGGAGGGAGGAGGGTGGTTGGGATTATTGACAATATCGGATATTAGGAATATTATTTTCGTGGTAAGGGTTGTCAAACCCTGGCACAATCTGCCCAGGAGTCCCTGGAAGTGCTCCAGAAATGCATGGATGTGGCACTCGAGGATGTGGTTTAGTGGTGGTTGGGCTCAGTTTTAAGGCTCTTTCCCAGCCTTGCCAGTTCCTTGATTTGTTCTAAATACCCACATCTGCCGCAGGGTTTTCATCTGGGCCTCTCACGGGGACAGGAATCGTTCCCGTGCTCCGGGCGCATGGAATGGATGAGTGAAACAACCCGGATTTGCTTCCCTGGAGGCTTCCCTGCTCCTTCCCCACGTCCCTGCTTCCCTGGAATTCTGTGTCAAGTTGTTCAAACCCCATTTCCAAGGGGCTGCTTGGCTGCTGCTCCCCTCGCGTGGCCCTGACACTGATCCCAGTCCCTTTGCTGCCAGGAGGGGTTGGAGGTGCTTCTCCAAAGGCTTTGGAGAACACTTGGGATCCCTGCAGGGCTGTTCTTGGAGGGCTTGGCTGAGCCTGGGGGTGGCAGAGGCTCTGCAGAGCCTTTGTGCCAGGCTCTGCACCGGGAGCAGTTGTCAATAACGTGCATGAGATGGTTGTGGGGACACTGGGGCCACGTGCGGAGTTCGGAATTCCTCGGAATAACTTGGCACCGGCGGGAGCCCGTCTCTCCCTCTCCCCCTGCACCCCTGGCACTCGCCTTGGGATCGTGTTTCTGTCCACACAGGGAGAAAAACCTGGGCAGGACTTGAAACCCCTTCTCTGTGAATCCCGGGGGATTTCAGAGCTGCCGGGCTCACGGGGAATTCGGGATTCCTTGGTTCCTTTGGGAGCTGGAGGCAGCTTTGCCTCAATCCAGAGCAGTCCAAGGAGCAGCTCCTTCCCTGCTTGAGCTGAGCTGATCCTGCGTGGAAATTGAACCTGGTGGCTCATGGGGAGAGCGTGGCTGGGGTGGGAAGAGTTCAGTGGGCACAGGGAGAGCTCGGTGGGCACAGGGGGAGCCCCTTGGGCACAGGGAGAGCTCAGCTGGAACAAGGAGAGCTCAGTGGGCACATGGAGAGCTCAGTGGCTACAGGGAGAGCTCGGTGGGCACAGGGAGAGCTCAGTGGCTACAGGGAGAGCTCGGTGGGCACAGGGAGAGCTCAGTGGCTACAGGGAGAGCTCGGTGGGCACAGGGAGAGCTCAGTGGCTACAGGGAGAGCTCGGTGGGCACAGGGAGAGCTCAGTGGCTACAGGGAGAGCTCGGTGGGCACAGGGAGAGCTCAGTGGCTACAGGGAGAGCTCGGTGGGCACAGGGAGAGCTCAGTGGCTACAGGGAGAGCTCGGTGGGCACAGGGAGAGCTCAGTGGCTACAGGGAGAGCTCGGTGGGCACAGGGAGAGCTCAGTGGCTACAGGGAGAGCTCGGTGGGCACAGGGAGAGCTCAGTGGCTACAGGGAGAGCTCGGTGGGCACAGGGAGAGCTCAGTGGCTACAGGGAGAGCTCGGTGGGCACAGGGAGAGCTCAGTGGCTACAGGGAGAGCTCGGTGGGCACAGGGAGAGCTCAGTGGGCACAGGGAGAGCTCGGTGGGCACAGGGGGAGCCCCTTGGGCACAGGGAGAGCTCAGCTGGAACAAGGAGAGCTCAGTGGGCACATGGAGAGCTCAGTGGCTACAGGGAGAGCTCGGTGGGCACAGGGAGAGCTCAGTGGGCACAGGGAGAGCTTGGCTGGCCCAAGGAGAACTCGGTGGGACACTGGTGGTGTCCAGAAAAGCCACAAGTGACCCAACCCTTCCTGCTGGTGCTGGTGGAGAAGGACCACACTGAGGCAACCTCAGGTAGTGACAGGGTTGGTTTTGAACTTAAAAAAAAGGAGATTTAAACAAGATATTGGGAAGGAATTCCTCCCTGTCGGGATGGGGGTGGCACAGGTTGCCTGGAGAAGCTGGAAAACTCTTCCTCATCCCTGGAAGTGCCCAAGGCAAGCTTGGACGAGGCTTGGAGCACCCTGGGATAGTGGAAGGTGGGTGGGCAGTGGTAGGGGGTGAAACGGGGTGATTCAAGGTCCCTTCCCAGCCAACCCAGTGTGGTTCCCAGGCTGGAACTCGGGACGCTCCGAGCCGGGCACGGCTGCAGCTCCGGGAAGCTGGCCCCCCCTCTCTGGGAAATGCAGCGTATAATCTATGCATTAAAAGTCCTTGTGAGGCAGGAGTTGCTGTGCCTACACAGTTACAGCCTCCTCAGATCCAGCCCTGTAGATATTTTTTAAAGCTCTGCCGGAGCACAGTGTCCTTCCATTACCGGCTGCGAAATTGCGCCGAGTCGATACCGGGAATAAAAAGGGGGGGGGAACAAAAAAAGAAAAAAAATCAAAATAGAGCCTTTTTTTTTTTTCTCCTCTTTTTAAAACCCAGATTTAACTTCAAAGTAAATGGAAAGTGCGTCGCTGATCGTCTTGTGTGCCCTCCCTCGCTGCTTTTTCCAAGGGGAAGGGTTGGTTCTGCCCTGCGCAGCGGGGTTGGGGGTGGAAGCGGCTGCGTGTGGCTTCTCTGGAGCCTCGTGGCTCCTTCAGGCAGGAGCAGAGGGAAGTGCCAGGGACAGGCTGGGCCGCCGGGAAAGCACCGCTAACGGCGGGGTTTGGGTGCCAGCACGAGGCTCGGTGGTTTGGGGATGCCTCAGGAAGGGTTTTCCAGGATGGTGGCCGTGCTCAGGGCTTGGTGCACAGCAGGAAAGGGAGGATTTCCCAGCCTCTGGCCTGGAATCTCCTCCGGCATTCCCATGCCTGGATTCCCACTGCAGAGGAGCAGCTCGGCTCATTGCCGTGCTCTTTATTCCCTGCCTTAAGTGCGAGGTTTTGTGTCCTTCCCAAATGTGCCCCATCAGGGATAGAGCATAAAATAAACCAGGAAAGCCTCTGGACTGATGGGATCCATCCTTCCCATTGTTCTTAACTGGGAGAAATTCCTGCAGGAGCTGCGACCTCGAGCTGCTGGCATTGTCTGTGTGCCACACTGGGAGAGAGCATCCCCCAGTGAGGAGTCCTGGCATGAAAACATCCCTGGAAGTGTTCCAGGCCAGGCTGGAGTGAGCTTGGAGCCTCCTGGGGCAGCGGAAGGTGTCCCTGCCCCAACCAGAGAGTCCTGAAATCCCTTCCAACCCAAACCATTCCCTGATTCCACAAACCCAAACCATTATCCCGTGAGACCTCTCAACCTGGCCACCCCTTCCCACCCTCACTGCCCTCCATCCCTATTTCCCTAACCCTTCTCCCAGTGCATTTGCAGAGCCAGGAGATATTTTAGCAGCCCAGGAGCTGGCGAGGCCGTGCCTGGAGCCCGCTGCATCCAGGACATGTCTCCCATTTAAATATAATGGGATCGTGTGGGACGGTGCCCATAAAAAGCAATGTCAGGGCCGAGCATCTGATCCGCCCCGGGCAGCTGGAGCAGCTCCCTGATGACTTTTCCAGGTTGTTCCTCATCCCCAATCTGTTGCAACAGAGGGAGAATATCATGGGATGTATCTTTATATTTATATTTATAATTATATTTATGGGGATTTGTTCTGTGCCAGCCTCGGGGGATGTGCAGGACCGGGCAGGACTGAAGGATCACATCCCCGGATCAGCCTCTCGCCGAGGGATGCTCCTCACAAACGCTTGGATCCAAATATTCCCATTTCTCCCTGGCTCTTGGCATTTGCCCTTTGCAAACTGAGGCTCAGGGATGGAAGTTTTCCCTCGGCACCCACCGGTCCAGCCCATCAGCACCCTCCGGAGCGAGCGGAAAATGGGATTTTAATGGGGCTGGAGTGGCTGTGGCGGGCTGGGAACACCCGTGGTTCCGGTTGAACCGTGGATTTAGGTCACATCTGAGGCAAATGACACTCGTCAAGTGACATTTGTGTCTTTTCTTTTCGCTAATGGCCTCCCCAGTTTGATTTCTATTTACATTTATTTCTTTTTTTTCCCATTTTAAGAGGTGGGAAAGCTGTTTGTTCCCTCGTGGAAGTAAAATCCATCACCAGGCTGCTCAGACAAAATTTTCACCACCAATCCCTGGCCTCAACCCCCCAAAAATCACCCTGCAATTTATGAATATTAAATTATTATTCCAAAGGGAGCATCGCCCATTTGATCCCAACCCACAGCTCTGGTATTCCCTGGGATAATTCGATTTCCTGGAATGAAGAGACAGGAGCAACGCTCCAGTTCCTGCTTTTCCCTTTTCTGTCACATTCAAAAATATTCTCCATCAGATGTTCATGTTTCCTCAATTTGTAACACATTTTAATAATAGGAATCTTTCCCAGAGTCTGGATAAATTGTTGGGTGCTGGGAATCCTTCTGGGGAGGGCTCAGAGCTCCTCTTCAGCTGGGTTTGTGACCCAAAAAGAGCAAAAATTTGCTGAACAAAAGGCAAAAAAAAAAAAATCAGGGGAAAAAAAAGCAAAAAGTTAACCAAAAAAGTGCAAAATATTAACGAGAAAAGTGCAAAAAATTAACCAAAACAAAGCCAAAAATTAACCAAAAAAAGGCAAAAAAAAAAAAACCAAAAAGGCAAAAAATTGTGCAAAATATAATGCTGCAATTAATATTTATTTTGCACTTATTCTTTATTTTCCCTGGACTTTTATTTCCACTTCTCTACCTCTTCTTTCCCTTTCCAAACAGGAATTTGGGGAAACACCACATTAATTAAATAAATTCAGGATTCTGGGATGGTTTGGCTCAGAAAATCTCACCCAGTTCCACGGGCAGGGAACTTCCTGCTGGAGCAGGCTGCTCCAGGATTGCCTTGGATGCTGAATCCACCCAAAACATCCCACCCCAAGCCCTTCCCATCCTTTTTCCCGGGTCCAGCAGCGTCTTCCCGAGCCTGAACATGGCCGTGAAGCGCCGCGAGCAGACGCTCCAGGACTACAAACGCCTGCAATCCAAGGTGGAAAAATACGAGGAAAAGGAGAGAACCGGCCCCGTCCTGGCCAAGCTGCACCAGGTACTGAGATGCCCCCAGAGCCACAATCCCGGCAGCATTCCCGGGAAAACTCGGGGAAAAAGCTTTTCCCTTCCATCTGACATCCACGAATAGAACGTTCTGGGAGGATGTCTTTTATCCGTGCAAAGAGCGCGTTTTTGACAGCACAGCGCTGGTTTCGAGCGCTCCGTGAAGGGAAGGAGCTGCTTTTCCAAGAGAAAATGGAATGTTTTCCAAGAGAAAATGGAATCGGAGCCCCAGGAGCTCTGGGGACGCTCGGAGCCAGCGCTGAGGTCGAGGCACAGGGGGGTTCCCCCCGACCTCCGTGTCTGAGCGAGCAGCTGGATGGGGAAGGGAGCAGATCAGAGCATTTCCCAGCTTTATGTTTGCCACCTGTTCCCAAAAAATTCGTCTTGGAAAATTGCAGTAATTGGTTAACAGGAAGTTTTGCCAGATTCTTTTTTGCTCTCTCCCGAATTTTAGGGAAATCATGAGGAGTTTGTTGTTGGGGTTTTGTTTTTTTTTTTTAATCAAATCTTCCCCAGCGTTCTTCCCCAAAATCTGTCGCTCCGGCAGCACGTGGCTTGATCCTCCCAGGAACAATTGATACTCAGAGTCAAAGGAAATGTGTTTTTCTGATGAATTTCCCCCCCAAAAAAGGAAGTTTTGTGTTAAAGAACAGCCTGAACAAAAGACACCTCTGGTTTAACAGTAAGCAGCTTATTTTGCTCAGCCTCAGCAACTAAAGCTGGGGCTGGAAAAATGGGAATTCTTTTGTCCCAAAGATTAAGCAGGGTTTAGTTATTTCATTTCTTTTTTCCCCCTTAATGAACTTTTGATCTAATTCCCCCTCCCAAAAAAAAAGAATTTTAACCAAACACTGAGTTTAAACACCTGTGGGAGGGAGCCTGGAGCATTCCTGAACCTGGGGTATCCAGAGGGTCTGGATTCGATGGGAAATGGCCTCATCTCGTCCAGGTATTTAATTATTGAGCTCCCATCCCAGCAGTTTCCCCCATGAACTCCATCCTGGGATTTTGCCCCCATGAGCTCCATCCCAGGAGTTCCCCCCGTGAGCTCCATCCCGGGAGTTTCAACGCTCCCGGTTTCATGGCAAATGATGAATTTGCTCCTTTGCTGGGATGATTCCAGGTTTTTCCAGCCTGGAGCCCAGTCCATGCCATCCCCCTGGCACGCTGTCGCTGTCCCAGGGCCGGCGCCGCGGCCGGGCCGGGCTCTCCCGCACCCCCCTCCCCTG
>NW_008236162.1:1930356-1936136 GCF_000691975.1 Corvus brachyrhynchos
AGCCCACCCCCTCCTGCCCTTTTCCACACCATCCCGGAGACATTTCCCGTTCTCCCCACGCTCTCTTTAAAGGAGCCACTTGGATGCACTGAGCTGAAGGTCACGGTGATGGTGGGGGCAGGATCCTGGAGCGACGCTCCCGGGAATCGCGGGGTGAGGGGACGTGGATGTGGCCAGGGACGTTCTCCAGCCTGACTGAGCTCTGGGACTGGGTTTTGGCCGTGTTTTTCCAAAGGAGAGAAGACACAACCTCTCTGGGTGTCCTGTGGCTTTCCAGGGTCAGAGATGGGGTTCTGCCAGGGTCCGTTGGGTGGTCATTTGGATCCCACCAGGGTGCATTGAATGGTCACTTGGGTTCCACCAGGTTCCATTGGGAGGTCATTTGGGTTCTACCAGGTTTCGTTGGGTGGTCATTTGGGTTCCACCAGGGTCCATTAATTGGTCATTTGGATCCCACCAGGTTCCATTGAGTGGTCACTTGGTCCCACCAGGTTCCACTGAGTGCTCATTTGGGTTCCACCAGGTTCCATTGAGTGGTCACTTGGGTTCCATCAAGTTCCATTGAGTGGTCACTTGGATCCCACCAGGGTGCATTGAATGGTCACTTGGGTTCCACCAGGTTCCACTGAATGGTCACTTGGGTTCCACCAGGGTCTATTGAATGGTCTCTTGAGTTCCACCAGGTTCCATTGCATGGTCACTTGGGTCCCACCAGGCTCTGTGGATGGTCTCATGGGTCCCACCAGGGTCCATTGGATGGTCACTTGGATCCCACCAGGCTCCATTGAGTGGTCACTTGGGTCCCACCAAGGTCCATTGAGTGGTCATTTGGGTTCCACCAGGCTCTGTGGATGGTCTCATGGATCCCACCATGGATGGTCACTTGGATCCCACCAGGATCCATTGAGTGGTCACTTGGGTCCCACCAGGCTCTGTGGATGGTCACTTGGGTCCCACCAGGGTCCATTGGATGGTCACTTGGGTCCCTCCAGGTTCTATTAATTGGTCATTTGGGTTCCTCCAGGGTCCATTGGATGGTCACTTGGGTCCCACCAAGGTCCATTAATTGGTCGCTTGGGTCCCACCAGGCTCTGTGGATGGTTTGGATGGTCACTTGGGTCCCCATTGGGCGGTCACTTGGGTCCCTCCAGGTTCCATTAATTGGTCATTTGGGTTCCTCCAGGGTCCATTGGATGGTCACTTGGGTCCCACCAAGGTCCATTAATTGGTCGCTTGGGTCCCACCAGGCTCTGTGGATGGTCTCATGGGTCCCACCAGGCTCTGTTAATTGGTCACTTGGGTCCCACCAGGCTCTGTTGGATGATCCTGTGGCTGGTCACTGCAAAGCCCCCCATTGTTCTGGGGCGCCTCCATGCCAGGAGGATCCTTTTCCCAGGACTCTGACCCCCGCCGTGTCCCTCCGCAGGCCCGGGAGGAGCTGCGCCCGGTGAAGGAGGACTTTGAGGCCAAGAACAAGCAGCTCCTGGAGGAGATGCCCAAGTTCTACAGCAGCCGCATCGATTACTTCAAACCCAGCTTCGAGTCGCTGGTCCGGGCGCAGGTGAGATGCTGTCCCCTCCTCGTAGCTGGGTCAGTCCTGTCCCACAGTTCCAGCCCTGCCTGTTCATTATCCACTGGAATTCCATGGCTTTATCCATCTGGGAATGCCAACTTGGACGTGGAGTCCTGAGCTCAGGGCTGGATGTGGTTTGAGGTGTTTGGGCTCATCTGAAGGTCTCTTGTGGCTCCTGGTGAGCGGAGAAGAGGCTCCTGGGGCGTCTCCACACCAAAGATTTGCAGGAAGAGGAGTCCTGAATAAGCCCCGGGTTTCATTTCCATCCTCCAGCTTCCTCCGGGAACGTGCTGCCGCTCCTCCTCCTCCTCCTCCCTTTGCCTTAGGCTGCAGAGGGGCAGGGTTGGGATCTCACCAGGCTTTGAGAACCTCTGCCATCCCACACCGCAGCTCCCGGGGCGCTCCAAGGCCGGGATGAGGGCGGAACCGGGCGCTGCCCGCGCCGTGGGCGCTTTCCTGCGGCATTTTGGGGCCGGGAGGTGCCGCAGGGACCCAGGTGCGCTGCGGGGGGGCTGCCGGGAGGTGCCGGGAGCACGTGTTCCATCTCACCTCCGACTTGGGGGGGCCTCTCTGCCGAGCTGCCAGCGAGTTGTCTGCAGGCTGATTCACCTACCAGATGGTGCCGATGCTCCCTGCGCCGCAGGGTGGGTGCTGGGGATGCTGTTCCTGCTGTTCCCTTAGCAATCGGGCGTGGGGCTCCCTGTTCCAGCCCGGAATAACCAGAATTCCCGGAGCCACCGCAGAGTCTCGCTGGCCCTTTTCCCCCTGCGGACCCCCGCCGTGGGTGAGACCTTGAAACCCGAATGTTGTCTGCCCTCTCCGGGGTTTTGTGATCCGTGAGTTTCCTCAGGGAGCGGCTTTGCTCCTCTGGCTTCTCCTCGCTCGGTCCGATTCCCAAGGAATTTGGGGCGAGGAGGAGGACGTTGGGAGAGGTGCACTCAGAGCACCCGGAGATGAGGGTGTCATTGCTGGGGCTGTTTGTGAGACTCTCCATCCTTATCCCTCTTCTTCCTCGGGAATCCTCTGCTTGCTTTCCCATCTATCTGCCCTGCCTCTCTTCAGGTGAGGAGTTTGTTGGGAAAACCGAGTGAAATCCCGTTTTTAACACCCAAAAAGGCAGCGTCACAACAAAGCTGATGCATCTCCCGTAGGCTGGACTAAAGCTGGTCCCAGATGGATGCAGCTCACATCCCTCCCTCCCTCCCTGCCAGCCTCCATGGGAGCCGCATCCCTCTTTTTCCCAGCACTGGCTGTATCCTTCCACCCCCGGGGAGGGATGCTGGGAGGAGAGCTTGGAATGTTTGTGCCAAGCCTGGGCTCGGGCTGTGTGTGCCCCCCTGGCTCAGGAGCTCTGGGAAGCGTTTCCCCATGGAAGTGGCTGAAATAAAATGGAAAAGGGATGTGATTTGCCCAAGGTAATGAGTCAGTGGCGAGCCAGGAATAGCACCCGGAGCCCTGAGTCAGCTCAGCAGCTGCTCACCTGCAGGCACCTGGCTGGGAAGGGCAGCCAGGGGGCTGCCGGGAGCATCCCCATCCCGGGTGAGAGCTGGCGTGGGAATTCTGCCCGGGTTTCCCTCCCTCCATGCCTCCCTGAGCTGATTCCTCGATGGAATTTCTATTTCCAGCCTTTTCTGTGGGTACCTCTCCAGGAGGGGGATGAGGCTGGAGGTGCATCCCTCCAGGAAAGGGCTGGATGGGGTGGGACTGGGATCAGCTGGCCCCGTGCAGGGGGCTGTGACTTTGGGGTTGTTTCTCCCTGGATCAAACCCACCATCCCAAGGCAAAACCATATCATTTTCCGTATTTTTTGGCCCTGGAGTGTGTGACAGTGACACCGTCCAGCGCCACGAGGAGATGGGAAGGGACCAGCTCTGGGAAAGGGAAGGACGCTGCTCCTGAGCACCTCCGTGGCTTTGACCCAAGCAGAGCCTCCCCAGCCTCCTCCCGGGGCGGGCGAGTTCCCATGGCACGGCCTGGCCGCGCTCCCGGGGCCGGGTGTCTCCTGACGCCGGGACATGTCCCGAGCTCGCAGGGCTGTAACATTCAACACCAAATTCTTCTCTCCACCCACGGGCCCGGGCCAAGCCAAGGGAGGCAAATATTTCCCTGGCTGGGGGCTTTGAAGTGGCCACATGGAGATGAAAGGGGGAGATTTTGGAGCTGGTGTGAGGCGTGAACAGCACTTCCTTCCCGTTTTGGGCTTTGTTTTCCAGCTAGAAAAGATGAGATTCCTTTGGGTTTTAATGGAATGGGCGGGAAGATGGAGCTGGCAGGCAGGGATGGTGCTGTGGGCTGGGGGAGCCCAGCCCTGGCAGTGCCCCCGGGTTTGTTTTGGGTAGGGCTGCCCCAAACAAGCAGCCGCTGCCCGGCTGGGCCATTGTGGCCGGGATCTATCGAAAGTCCGCGGAACACCGCGTCCCCAAACAGAATTAGTTCAGGACAGGTGGACTCGGGGCCGTTGGCTCGGGCTCAAAGGCGAGTTGGAGCTGGGATTTGATGGGATGGGGACGGAGCATATGGTATCCATAGCTGGAAAAGTACTGGGCTGGCGGGAGCAGGTAGGGCAGCAGGGCAAGCTGGCTGCAGAGCAGTCCCCCACTGTCACTGCCACCAATTTGGGATGCATCTCCTCCCTGGGAGGGTTTTCACTCCTGTTTCAACAGGAGAAATCATGAGGGGATCAATGCCAGTGGGATTTTGTTGGTGAAGCTCGGGAGACTCGGCTGGCGAGGCGCGGCGGTGCCCAGATGGTGCCAACTGGTTCTGCACTGGGGCCTGCTGGGGGAGAGGAGCGTCCCCAAGGACACCCAGCAGGGCCTGGGGACACGGGTGTCCCTCAGCAAGGCATCGGTGGCTGTGGGATGTGGGCAGAGGGGGAGCAGCATCACGGAATTGGCTCTGCTCTGGCTGCTCAGTCCAGTGTGGATGCTGGGGACAATCCTGGGGACAATCCTGGTCAGGGAAAAATCCTCAGGGACAATCCTGAGGTGCAGAGGGCAGTCCCGGAGCCAGTCCTGGGGAACAGTTGTCCCCAAATGCTGGGGAATAATCCTGAGAGCAATCCTGGAGGACAGTCCTGGGACGGATGGCCCCAGATCTTGGGGGACAACCCTGGGGACAATCCTGGAGGCAGCATCTGCCTCCAGCCCTGCCACCCTGACAGGATCCATTTCAACACGCCGGCGCTTTTTCCGTGCTGGAATTGGCAGTGCCACTTGGCCATATGTGACTGAGCGGAGCCCAGCTGACTCCAGGCTGGGGACAAGGGACACGGGGTCTGCTCCAGAGCGCTGGCACCCCGCTTGGCATCCCTGCCCCCCGGATCCCTGCTCACCAGTGGCACTGCCGAGAGATTTCGGGTGGTTTTGGCCTCTCTGGCTTGCGAGGGGGTCCGGAGGATGTTCGGGGTGAGCCAGCTGTGGGGCTGTGGTTTGGGGGGCATGCAAGGATTTTGGGGGGTCCCTGCCAGCTCAGCCCTGTGTGGGGTTCGTTAGTCACTGTGTAAATGAGCACTGCTGTGACTCAGCCGGCACCGCTGCGTGGGGAGCCCCGGCCACGAGCAGCCCCCGGACCCCCGGGATGGACAGGCCTGGCAAGGGGGGGTTCAGGCAGCTGGCGCTGGAATGTGGGGCCCCAAGATCCCCCCCTCGGGCCTGCCCAAAATCGGCATCGTTTTGAGCAGGATTAGGGGAGCTGGTCTCCATGGAGACCATGTGTGTCTCCGCACCGGTGCTGCTGGAGATGCTGGGGCCCCTTTGGGAAACGGGGGCAATGCTGGCAGTGCCCACTCTGGGGGGCAGCGCTCCCCAATCCCTCCCTGAGGGATGTGGGGAGATGTCCAGGACAGGATCCCACATCTGCCACGGCACCAGGGGTCCTGCAGTGCCAGGGGTCCCACAGCACCGGGGGTCTTGCAGTGCCAAGGGTCTCACAGCACCGGGGGTCCTGCAGTGCCAGAGCCCCCACAGGCAGGGCTGGGGGTCCTGTGGCACCCGGGGGTCCTACAGTGAGGAGTTCCATGGTACCCAGAGGTTCTGCAGTTCCGGGGGTCTCACAGGCGGCACCGGGGGTTCCGAAGCACCAAAGAGTGCCTCACACAGGGCTGGGGGGGGGGTCGCACAGTGCCAGGGCTCCCACAGCACCAGAGGGCTGGCAGGCAGGGCTGAAAATCCCACGGTACCAGTGATGCCGTGATACTCGGGGGTCC
>NW_008236162.1:1936627-1937559 GCF_000691975.1 Corvus brachyrhynchos
TGTGGCCCCCACGGCGGCGGGGGGGGCCTGCCGAGGGCACCCGCGAGGGGGACGGGGGGGTGCGGTGGGGAGGAGACCCCCATTCCCCTCCCTCCCCGATCCCCCTTCTCCAACAGGTTGTCTACTACACGGAGATGCACAAGATTTTTGGGGACCTGACTGCGCAGATCGACCGGCCCGGGCTGAGCGACGAGCAGAGGGAGCAGGAGAACGACGCCAAGCTCAGCGAGCTCCGCGCGCTCTCCATCGTGGCCGACGACTGAGGCGAGGATGGGGATGGGGATCCCCCCCTTTGATCCCAGCTCCCATCCCAGGGATGGATCTGTGGGGCTGGAGCTGCTCCCGTCACCCCACAGCTCTGCGCTCCTGCCCGGGTGAGGGTGAGGAGGCTGCCAGGGTCAGGATCGTCTTTGTCAATCCACAAATGAGTTTTGCCTTAAATTGGGGGGTGTTGGAGGAGCAGGATGAAGATTGGGATGTGGGGTGCTGGATTTTCCCAGGTTCCAGCCTCCCTTGGCACCCCCAGCACCCAGAGGGTGAGACCCCCCCCTCCTCCTCCCCCTCATTTTGTGCCTTAGGAGCCCAGTGCCCCCCCTCAGGGCAGGGCAAAAATCACTCAAATCCCATTTTTTGAGGCCTGGGCAGAGGGCGATGCTTCCCGTGGCGAGCATCCAGCCCTCTTTTCCCAGGAATGGTACAAAGAGCCTCTACCCTAAAGCTGGGGGGTGCCCAGGAAGGGGACAGGGGACCCCAGACCCCAGAGCAGGGAAAATCCCTAAAGGGAAACAACGCAGCCAGGAGCAAACCTATGGAAAACCGGGGGGGTTTCAGCCCCTCTTCGGTGTGCGGGGAGGGGGCACAGAGGCTCCGTCGCTTGTCCCCAATAAAGTTTTTGGCAGCGCAGCGCGGCCGGGGCCGTGTCGGTGTCGGTG
>NW_008236162.1:1937681-1938153 GCF_000691975.1 Corvus brachyrhynchos
AAAAACGTGGGATTGAATTCCCCCCCCCCGTGGAGGCGCGGGAAGGAAACGGCCTCCAAGCACGAGGAATTGGGTTTTCCAGTAAAATATAGGGAATTTAGGGCTGAGCTGGCACCTTTAAGGGTAAGGAGAGGCTGCCTGCTGTGTCCTGGGATGTGCTGGATGGGATTAGGGGTTGGAAGCCCACCCTGGTGGGGTCCTGGTGGGGCTGACGAGGGTCCCGTGTCGGCCTTGGGGTGGCACGAGGCTTCTGCGGCTCCAGGTGAGGGCATGCGGCTCCAGACATCAGGAAAACCATCACCAGCTCTTCCCACCAGGACCCGGATGTGGCAAACAGGACCCTGCACGAGACAGGGAACAGCGGTCAGGGGTGTCCTGGGAAGCCCAGCAGAAAACAGGGAGATGGAAACCCCAAAACCAAACCTTCCCCTGCCAGGTGGAGCAGAGGGGATGGGACAGAGCCGCAGGAATG
>NW_008236162.1:1938168-1940060 GCF_000691975.1 Corvus brachyrhynchos
TGCAGGGACACGGCAAGGTCCCCCTGAGAGCATCCCGTGCCACGGCTCCTCCCCAGCTCCCAGCACGGAGAACTTCATCCCTCCCTCTCCCCTCGGCTGTTCCTTCCCAACCACATCACATGCCAGGCCAGGTTTAAGCAAAATAAACCCAGTTGCCACGGTTACCCAGAGCAGGGATGCTAAATATACAGAATATAGATATTTATATATATATTTAACTGCCACGCACGCAGCCCGTGCGCCCGAGCAAGGGACACGCTCTCCCACGGGATCTGAGTCCTGCAGACCTCGGGATGGATCCCGAGTGGGCAGAGATCCATGGCAACCCCTCCATGGCCTGGAGGTGTTGATTCCTGCCCGGATTCAATCCCACCTGGGCTCACCTGAACCCAACCTGGTGGCTTTGTCTGCATCCCTGCCACCCTGCGTGCCACAGCCAGCTCTCCCCGGCCGCCTCACCCCCAGCATCCCACCTCTCCTGCATCCGGAGTATCCACAAATCCCAGCTCCTGGTCCATGCCCTCGGCTCCTCCTGCCCTCCCCCCAGCACTCAAGAGAGTGATTTCACCCCTGGAAACTTAACCCAGGCATTCCCAGGGATTCACTCTGCGTACTCTCCGCACTGGCTGGGGAGGAGAATTCCATCTTTTATAGTAAAAAGTGGATAATTACCGGGTTTTGCACCACCCACAAGATCCCAGCGTTAATAGGGAGAGCTGGCAGGAAGGGAAAATTTAACTCTACGATGTGGAACGTGCTCAGCCCCGGAGTCTGAGGCACCCCTGGGTGAGGTTCATCAGCACTCGCACCTCCGGGAGCAGACGGAAGGGAAGCAACACTCCAAGAGGATCCACGTGAGCAGCAGTGGGGCCATCCCGGGATGGGGACCATTCCCTGCTGATGAGCAAATCTTCCTCCTCTTTCCTCCCCGTCAGGAATTCCGGGTTAGCCCAGAGGTGTTGCAGCAATCCCGACTGTCCCCCTTCCTCCCCCAAAGCCCCCGACCCCCTCGGGGACAGGGACGGGTGTAGCAGATGCCAGCCCACCACCAGTCCAGCACCACCAATCCCAAGGGGTTTCCTCACCATTTGGATGAATTAACCCTGTCCAGGCCAGCCAACACCAGCACGCATCTGGGTCCACACCTTGGTTTTCCTTGTCAGGTGCTCGGGAGCTTTCCCTTGCTCCAGGTGATCCGGGGGTACCCGGGTGGGAAAGAGAGGCTCAGACCTCCCTCCTCCTCACCTGGGCTCTGAAAGGAGAATCAGCATCCCCTGGGACCGGCCCCAGTGTCCCCTTTGGGATCAGCCAGAGGGATTCAGCCGGGCTCCGCCAGGTGAAGGGAAGGGGTCCAGGTGGAGGTGGCAGAGGGGCAGCAGGGGAGGGGGTGCCCAGAGTCCCACCCTGCACTGGGAACACCCAGCCCCGTCCTGACCCCACCTCCCCGAGTCCCTCCCCGTTGGTCCCCACCCCGGGGGGCTCAGGAGAGCAGAAGGGGGGGGCGATGGGAAGAGGTTTGATGCTGGAAAGGAAAGGGCAAGGATAAAACCCCTCCCCTCCAGGTTTGCTCCAAAAACCCTTCAGCACCCCCTGATCAGGCTGTGACCCAGCCGGGGGGCACTGCCAGGGACCCCCTGCCCCCCAGCACCGAATCCAGCCCCTGTCATGAGGATGGACAGCGCGGGGATGAGCACTCACGTTTCCCGGGAAGGAGCGGTGGGATGCAGGAGGCTGCAGCTCTGAGGATGCCCCCGGGGCGTCCGGCTGGGAGCGGTGCCGGGAGGGCTCCGGGAGACGCTGCGGAAAGGAAAAACCCCAAGTGACGGTAGGAAATCGGCAGGAAAGGGGGAAAGGGAGGGAGGGAGGGATAACGGGATACCTGATAGGAGAGC
>NW_008236162.1:1940840-1941115 GCF_000691975.1 Corvus brachyrhynchos
CTCACCCCGACACCCCCCGGCCGTACCTTGTCCGGTGCCGGGGCACCCGCCCCGCCCTCGGAGGGGTCCAGCAGGCTGGGGGAGCTGACCGAGTGTCCCCACATCCTCCGGCACGGCCCGGGGTCAGCTGCTGCATGGGGGGACAAAGCTGGTCACGCTTGGGGGTCTGGGGGCATCGTCCCGCTATCCCACCCCCCTCACCTGGCGCTAGGTCCCGCCATCCCACCCCATTAACCCGGCCCTGCCGTTCCCGCATCCCCCAATCTTCACCTGGC
>NW_008236162.1:1941622-1942445 GCF_000691975.1 Corvus brachyrhynchos
GAGGCAGGCAAAAGGCCCCGCCCAACAGCCCCCAATAAACCCGGACACCTCCCAGGGACGCCGGGAGGGGCCATCCCACCCTGCGGGGAGCTCTGACCTTCCCGAGGGCAGGACAAGGCCGGCTGGAGCAGCCCCGGAGCCCCTCCTAGCCCTGGACCCCCACCCTGGGTGCAGGCAGGAGGGTTGAGGGGTCTGGGGGGTCCCTGTCTGCACCCTGGGTTTGGCGTAAAACCCCCCTTCCCCCTGCCCTGGGGCCCCGGCACAGAGCAGACACGGCAGTGGAGCAAATATATATTATATTTATAGAGAATCTGGTTTAATTGCTCGGAGAAGCCCTTTGCAGTCAGTGCCCAAGCGGTGCCAGCCCCCTGCTCCGGTACCCAAGTGCTCAAGCGACCCCCCCCCAATGTCCCCTCGGTGTCCCCCGGGCTGAGAACTCACCCAGCTCATCACACACACCCACAAAGGGGTGAAGATGGGAGGGGGTCCCTGCAGCCGGGAATATGTTCCTGTGTTCCTACAACCCCAGCGTGTTGTCGCTGCTCCCCAAAAACACGGCCCCGGCCTCCATCATCCTTCTCCTCTTCTTCCCAAGCCACTCTGCTGAGCTGCTGGGGGGGCACCCACGGCCCCCACCCTGACTTGGGCAGGGCTTTTGAGCCGGGTTCTGCCTGTATCCCACTCCAGCTCGGTGCCGGCAACCCAGCACACAGCACGGCCACAGGATCCTGGCCATAAAACGGCTCCAGGGACCACCAGCTCCTCGCACTTGTCCCCACAGGATGGGGATGTGCCCCCCACCACCCCGCAGCTCCAGGTGGGA
>NW_008236162.1:1943189-1943604 GCF_000691975.1 Corvus brachyrhynchos
ACAGCAGCTGACCTCCTCTTCCAGACGGCGCGGGAGCCACCCCACATCCCCGAGAGCCAGAGCCGAGTGCCGGGCGCGCGTCCCGGCGCTCCCTTTTATAGCCACCCCAGCCGGCGACGAGCCCTGTATCCAGAGGCACCTCATTACCGGACTGGTTCCCAACTGGTTCCTCGCAGGGTTTGGGATCAGTGATACTGGCTGGGCCAGTGGTTAAGGACTCCCTTCCCACCCCAGCTGGGAAGGTGAGAGGGTTGTTTGGGCGCCGGCAGGCAGCCAGGGGCATCCCGCCAAATCCCAGGAAACTCACTCAGGACTCCAGCGTGGGCTGAATTCACCGGTCGGGGGTCCCAGTGCTCCCAAATCCCTGCCCTTCCTGCAGCCCCCCCACTCACCGCGCATCCCTCAGGCGCTGCAC
>NW_008236162.1:1944218-1945908 GCF_000691975.1 Corvus brachyrhynchos
GGGAAGGCACCGGCCCGTCAGCCCAAACCTGGGAAGGGAAAACCTGAATTCCCAGTGCAGCCGGTAGCCTGGGCCCCTCCCAGCAGGGAGTGGGATGAAAACCAGGGGTCCAGGGACCCACTTTAGCACAAACTGGGGGTTCCAGGAACCCCCCAGGTTCCTTCTCAAGCACAGACAACGCAAACTGGGGTCCCAAGGACCCCAAGTTCCCTCTCCAGCACAGACACCTCAAACCAGAGATTCCTGAGGATCCCTTCCAGAATGATCCTCGCAGGTTGGAGACCCCGAGGGAACCCCCAATCCAGGCCAGACATGGGGGGGGGAGGGGGACCCCAAAATGACCTAAGGGTGCCAACAGACCCTCCCTCTCCCCCCAGGCACCCAAAGTACACCCGGACCTGGCCCAGGGGCTTCTCCCAAGCCCAGGTTCCCAGAGGGATTCAGGGATGCTCCATGGGGCAGCTGCTTCTCCTTCCCACCCGGGCTGGGGTCAGCAGGACCCCCCCCAAGGGGGGTCAGGGCAGCACCCCCACCCCATAACCCCGCGCCTGCGCCTCTCCTCTCCCCACCATCTGCTCCTGCTTAGCGGCCCCGGCGAGGCCGGGAAGCGGAACCCTGGATAAGTGGAAGGCGACGTTCCTGGGAGCAGCTGCCACGCAGACGGGGATGAATCCCAGCAGGACCCCGGGGTGGGCACGGGGACCCCCTGCCTGGACCCGTGGAGAGGGAGAGGGGCAGCGCTGAGGCTCTGTGGGGTCACGAGGGATGAGCTAAAATTAGGCACGGAGGGAGCTGGGCCTTGGCCTCATCCCTGCTGGCATCCAGCACCAGCCTGCCTGGGATGCGAGGAAGAGTGGGGTCCGAGGGCAGCCATCCCAGGGCGGGACCATCATCATCCTCCCTCCCTGGGTGTCATTAGAGCCATGGAATGGTTTTGGTGGGAAGGGACCTTAAATCCCATCCAGTGCCACACAGGGGTTTGGGTGGGGGGCATTGGGCACGGCATCCTCATGTCCCCTGCCCTGTGGCTGAAGTGTCAGAGCTGGGAGGGACCCTCTGGGACAGGGAGGGACCCTCTGGGACAGGGAGGGACCCTTCGGAGCCGGCACCAAAGCAAACAAGGAGCTGGGGAGGAAGGAGGGAGCGGGCGGCCGGAGGAGCCAAGGGGCGGCCGGGGCTGCGGCCAAAGGCAGCTGGGAAGGGCCGCGCTCGGGGCCGCGGCTCTTCCCAATTACCTGGGATGTTCAATTGGGAATTCCATGGTGAGAGCTCCGTGACCGAGCCCGGGGCGCACGGGGGGGCTGTGGCGCACCCCAAACAGACCCCAGTGAGACCCCAGGCACGAGGGGAGGGGGGTCCTCGCTGTCCCCGCCGCGGAGGGACAGGGGAAGGGACAGGACCCTCCCAAGTGGCTGATAACAGCTAATCCCAGATAACAGCGAATCCCAGATAACAGCAAAGCCGTGCAGGCGGGCACGAAGGGCGGGGAGAGGTGATAAGAGCACCTGGAGCAGGACAAAGGCCTCGGCCAACAGCCCCCAATAAACCCGGACACCTCCCAGGGACGCCGGGAGGGGCCATCCCACCCTGCGGGGAGCTCTGACCTTCCCGAGGGCAGGACAAGGCCGGCTGGAGCAGCACCGGAGCCCTGCCTAGCCCTGGACCCCCACCCTGGGTGCAGGCAGGAGGG
>NW_008236162.1:1946642-1947069 GCF_000691975.1 Corvus brachyrhynchos
GGGCGGGGGGCGGGGCCCCCCGGGGGTCCCTGGTAGCGCAGGCGGGCGTGTTTCTCGCAGAACAGCTCGTCCCCCACCCAGAAGTGGCCGCGCATCTTCAGGCTGAGGCCGCAGTCGGCGCAGGTGTAGCAGGATGGGTGCCGGTAGCGGCCGTCCTGGATCCTCACCGCCTGCGTCCTGGGGGGGTGGGGACATGGGGTCAGCCGAGGCACCCTGCGTGTCCCCAGGGTCCCCTCGCACTCAGGGTCAGCCCCATCGTGGCCCTGGAGCGCTGGCAGGGATGGATCCTGCCCTGGGACCACCCTGGCCTCACTCACACGCCAGGACCACCTCCATTTTTGCCCTGCGGGGCCAATGGCAAGGATGGATCCTGCCCTGGGAACCCCCAGCCCCATTCCCAGCCCAGCATCAGCAGCATTTTAACCCT
>NW_008236162.1:1951619-1952084 GCF_000691975.1 Corvus brachyrhynchos
CTTGCACCCCGAGGCCGGCGGCTTCCTCCCCCGGGGCCAGGGGGTCCCAGGCACCCCGTGGTGCAGCTGGAACAGCCAGGGTCGCTCCCAGGAGCTGGAGCAAGGCAGGAAAGCGGTGACGCCTTGGCAGCAAGGCCAGCGCTGTGGCCTGGCAGAGCCGAGCCCGTGGGGTTTAGCTGGAGCAAGGCAGGAAATCGGTGACGCCTTGGCAGCAAGGCCAGCGCTGTGGCCTGGCAGAGCCGAGCCCGTGGGGTTTGGACGGGAGGATGTGGCAGCTGGGGACGGATCCTGCTGCTCGCCACAGCAGGGTCCGACACCCAGCAAGGACCAGGAGCCCCAGTCCTTCATCCCGCAGCAGATCCGCACTGGTGAAGGACGCTGAGGATCCCCCGGGGGTGGCAGAGGGTCCCCATGGCACCCCAGCAAGCGGCGCAGCTCTTGGCTCCGATGGGATGGATGGGAATG
>NW_008236162.1:1953275-1954158 GCF_000691975.1 Corvus brachyrhynchos
GGTCCCCGGGGGGCGGGGGGTGCTGCCAGCGCAGCGGGGAGGGGACACCGGCGGCACCCACCGCAGACGGGGACCCGGAGGGACAGCAGGGCTGGGCAGTGATGTGGCCGTGGGGGTGCAGAGGGAGTGGTTTGGGGGGCTCAAAGTGGGGTAGTTTTGGGGCTCAGAAGAGCTTTGGGAACTTAAAATGAGGTGGTCTGGGGGTCAAGGGGGATGGCATGGCCTTGCAAAGGGGAATGGTTTGGTGGTTCAAAGTGGGGTAGTTTGGGGCTTAAAATGGAGATGATTTTGGGGTTCAGAGGGGGATGGTTTGGGGGTTCAAAAGGTTTCGGTGCACAGAAGCCCCCCCAGCATCTCTGCCTGGCCGCTGCAGGCCCCCAGCTCCCTGCTCACCTGGCAGAGGCTGGGACAGGTGAACTCCTGCTCCAGGGGTTCCGAGCTGGGGGAGAGAACAGCGACATCAGGGGGGTCCCTGACCTTCCCCAGACCCCTGCCCACCCCCCAGCCTCACACACAACCGGGCGCAGCCTTACCTGGCACTGCCAGGTGGGTGGGCGAGGGATGCCAGGCTGGGATCGGGGGTTCTCAGGGCACCCTGGCTCTCATTCCGCATCCGCAGCGTGTCCTGGGGAGGGGAGGGGGACTCCAGCAGCTGCCACCAGCTCTGGGTGGGGGGCCGGGGTGTGCAGGGGCTGCCCAGGGCTCACCTGGAAGCGCGTGGCCAACCTCTCCGGTGAGGTGTCCCCGTTGGTGTGGCTGGGAGGTGGCACCGGGGACCTGGGGACAAGGGAGAGCAGCGGGGTTTGGGATCTGGCCCAGCAGCACAAAGCCCCTGGGCACGGCACGGTGTGACCATTCCCCGCAGCCCCCGGCAGCCGCAACG
>NW_008236162.1:1955799-1956302 GCF_000691975.1 Corvus brachyrhynchos
GCCCCGGAAGAATTTCCTGGGCTGGCCTTCCAGCGCCGGGAGGAAACCCCAAACCCCAAACCCCCTCCCCACGCCCAGCCCCGCTCAGCATCCCTGGGCAGCAAGGGCTGCCGGCCCGGGGACCCCCACACCCGGCTGGGCACCAACCCCAGCCCCCCCAACAGTCCTGCCCCTCTCCTCCAGACCCTGCACCCCTTCTCCATCCCCTGCACCCCACCTCTGTCCTATGCTCCCCTCCTCCATCCCCTGCTCCCCTCCTCCATCCCTGCACCCCTCCTCCATCCCTGCACCCCTTCTCCAGCCCCCGTACCCCCCCTTTGTGTTCTGCACCCCTTCTCCATCCCTGTCCCCAGCTCTGCCCGTGCTCCCCTTCTCCATCCCCTGCTCCCCTCCTCGGCCCCCCGCACCCCACCTGTGTCCCCGCTCCCTCCCGGCTCTGTCCCCGCCGCACAGCGATGTCTTTGTGCCCGCGGGGACTGGCGGGGGCGCGCCGGGCCGCGGCG
>NW_008236162.1:1960748-1961185 GCF_000691975.1 Corvus brachyrhynchos
GCGGGGCCAGACAGGCAGGCACCGAGCTGTGCACGCATCCAGATGTGCACGCAGCGAGCTGCGCACTCATCCGGATGTGCAGGCATCCAGATGTGCAGGGATCCAGCCGTGCACACATCCAGCTGTGCAGGCATCCAGTTGTGCAAACATCCAGCCACGCATGCCCCCAGATGTGCATCCATCCAGGCATTAATCCAGATGTGCACGCATGCACCCAGCTGTGCATCCCACCATGGGCATGTCCAAGCCTTGCACAAAGGCTGAGCCCACAGCTGGATGTGCCCACAGCTGGATGCCCTGCTGGGACCAAGGGGCAGCAGGAGGGGGCCGGGGTACCTGGTGCGGGGTCCGGCGCGTCTCCATGTCCCTCATGTCCTTGTCCAGCTCCTCGCTGAGCTGCTCCAGCTCCTGCTCCAGCAGCACCTGCACGGGCAGGA
>NW_008236162.1:1961621-1961830 GCF_000691975.1 Corvus brachyrhynchos
AGGAATGGGTGTCCCAGTAGGGATATGAGGGTGGAGGGGGTGAGCGGGTGCCGAGACGTGCCCGCTCTGTGCCGCACCCGCGCACCTGGGCTCACCTGGCAGCTTGCAGTGGATCTGCCGGAACATGCTGCGGTACCAGTCCCGGGGGCTGTCGACGCTCTGGGGGGACACGTTAGGGTGGTGAGGGGGTGACAGCGGGGTGACCCCCC
>NW_008236162.1:1961946-1963016 GCF_000691975.1 Corvus brachyrhynchos
CGACCAGCCCGGTGGCCGTGGGCAGGTGGGGGCAGCTCTGGGGCTGGGCGTGGGGTGGGCGGGCACGGGGGGGCTGGGGGCTTTCGCCTCCTTGGCCGGCCAGGTCTGGTACCACTCATTCACTGGGGACAAGGTGAGCATCGCTCAGGTGAGCATCACTCGGGTGAGCATCGCTCGGGGGAGCCCCCAGGGATGTTCCCAGGGGTGTCCCCAGGGATGCTCAGGGCCGTACCTGAGCTCTTGGGGGCTCCCTGGCTGTTCTCAGCCGTGCCGCGGCTCTCCGGGTCGTGGAAGTGGAAGTTGAGGGTGTTGGAGCCGCGGTGGCGGATGACGGGCACCTGTGGCACAGGGAGGGGCTGGCGCGGGGGCAGCACAGGTGGGGTGGCAAAGGGATGGAGGCGACCAGTCACCTCCACGTAGTTGGAGGGGAAGATGCCCACGCGGCCGTGGTGCTCCCCCTCCAGCCAGTTCCTGTCCACCTCCTTGTGGATGTAGACGATGTCCCCCTTGTGCAGCGTCAGCTCCCTGCAAGGGACACTGTCACAGGTGTCCGGGGGCACAGACCCGCCCCCAGCCCAGCTGGCAGGGCCACCCCACGCGCCGGGGCTCCCCCTGTCCTCAGCCATCACCCGAGGGGCACAGCGGGACCCCCAGGAGTGATCCCGGGCAGTTTCGGTGCTTACTTGGGAGACTCAGCTTGGAAGTCGAACTTGAGGCGAGCAGCTTTCATCTGGGGAGGGAGAGGAGGGGTTACAGGGAGAGCCCCCAGTCCCAGCCATCCCAAATCCAGCATGGGATGGGACCACCCCAGCCTCACCTTCTTCTCCTCCCTCTTGACGGCCTCCACGGGGTCCCCCAGGTCGGACAAGCTGGGGAGGGTCCCTGGCCTGAGGGTGTCTGCAAAGAGCGGGGTGTCACCAGCCGGGGTGCTTGGGGTGCCCCATGGCAGGGCCTGGGGGTCAGGGGGTTCAGGGGAGCTCAGGGGGGCTCACCTCTGCCAGGGGCCGCATGGCTGCGGTTGCTGGCCAGCCCCAGCCCACCCCGCTCCATGCTGGGGGTGGCAGGTAAGC
>NW_008236162.1:1965869-1966313 GCF_000691975.1 Corvus brachyrhynchos
CCGCCCCACTCCCCCGAGTCGCCGTGGGCTGCGGGGACACCTGCAGAGGTGGGGGGAGGCGGGGAACGTCCTCCACACCCAGAGCCGGGCTGGTGTCGGGGGGCTGAAGCCGGCCCGCCATGGCCGGGGGGTAGCCCGGGATGGTGCCCCGGGGCTGTTGGTGCCCTGTGGGAAAAGCAGCTGTGCTCACGGGGCGTCCCTTGTCCCTGTTTGCTGGGCATTCCCAGGCTTTTCCAGAGATGGGGGCTCGGACGACCCCCAATTCCACCGCTGGGAGCATCCCCTGTTGTTCAGAGGTGCAGGGGACACCATGTATGGGGTGACAACGACCCTAACCCTAACCACGGTGGCACCGTCCCCAGCTCAGGGAGCCTCTCGGTGCCAGGGGAAGCGGCTGTTCCTGGTCAGAACCAGCCCTGGCACGGCTCCCCACCGCCTTCTCCA
>NW_008236162.1:1966856-1967237 GCF_000691975.1 Corvus brachyrhynchos
GCGCTCGCAGGTGCCCACCATGGCCAGACCCCGCCTCAAACGGGGCATCCTGGGAGGCTGCCGGGGGGTGCCAGCCCGGCACGGTGCCCTCTGTGTGTGTGGGACCCCCAAAATCGGGCTGGGGACCCCTCGGCTCCCTGTTCCCGACACCGCAGCCCCAGGGCTGTAATTAATGTTAATCAGCCCCGTGGGAAAACTGAAGAACAGGGAAGGATGTGCCCCGGGGCACAGAAAGTGGGGCGCAGGCTCCCATCCCCCCAGGGCACCCCAAAAACCTCCACGCCATTCCCAGCGCAGCGCCCACACGGGGCTCGGCCCCATCCTTCTCCTCCTTTGCAGCGTCCCCCAAAACCTGACCCCAGGGGTCCCCTCGGGCCACCC
>NW_008236162.1:1967355-1968123 GCF_000691975.1 Corvus brachyrhynchos
GCGCTGCCCCCCCAGCGCTCCCCGCTCTGGAGCGGGGCCGGCCCATTCAGAGTTTCCAGTGACATTTCCAGGGATGGGATCCAGGGAATGGAGCCAAGAGGCTGAACTCATCCCACGCCCCGCGCACGCGTTCCCGCGCACCCGGGCCCCGCTTACGAAACGGGGCGAGCCCGGCGTCGCCGGCCCCCTGGCGCGATGGAGACGGGGACTCGCGGGGGATTTTCGGGAAGGGATGGGGAAGGAAGTGCTGGGTGGAGGTCGGGACTGAGGCGGGGAGTGGGATCTGTGCTCCAGTGGATCTCCGAGCACCGGGATGGGGGAACGGTGAGAGCAGAGGCCCCATCCCCACTGCCACCCACTTCCCACGGGTGACCCCTCCATGCCCTCCATGCCCTCCATCCCTTCAATCTCTCCATCCCCCAGGGATAAGGGCACTGGGGACCCCCATGTGAAACCCCCGTGGCCTGCACATGTCCCACCTCAGCCCCTCCAGCATCACCAGTTCCCCACCCGATGGAGAAAGGGATTTGGGGGGGATTTTTGGAAGAGGATGAGGAGGGAAATGCTGAGTGGAGGTGAGGACTGAAGCGGGGATTGGGGTCTGCGCTCCTGTGCCCCCCCAAGCCCTGGCGTGGGGACACAGTCAGAGCAGAGCCCTCACGCCACTGCACCCCTCCATCCCCCTATCCCTAAGGAATCCGGGCATGGGGACTCCCATGGAACCCCCCCGTGCCCCGCTCTGGGGGTGCCCCGTGTCCCCCCCCCCCC
>NW_008236162.1:1969043-1976252 GCF_000691975.1 Corvus brachyrhynchos
GGGTGTGTCGCGTGGGCAGGGGTGGTCCGGGCGGCTGCCGGAGCCCCCCGGTGCCGAGCGCGGGGTCTGGGAACAGTGCTGGGGGCTGGGGGCTCCCCAGTTTTGGTGGGAACACCCAGGAAAAGGGTGGGAGAGCCGGAGCGTCCTGCCCTGGGCGCGGCCTGGATGCATCCGGCGGCTGGGACCGGGAATGTCGTCGGGAGCAGCAGGTGGGAGACAGGGAGCACGTGGTGAGCGGAGCTCGAGGCGGGAGGCTGAATTCCCGAAGAAAAAGGTGCTGGGATTGGGATAACGCCCTGGAGCCCTCCAGAGCTCATCCTGAACATTCGGCTGGCACCTGGGAAGAGGGGATGGATCCCGGGTGTGGAGGCCACGGGTGGGAGACACAGCAGCTTCCCGGGAATGGAGGGAGCTGGTGGTGCCGGAGGGGGATCCCCGGGCAGGATCCAGCCTGGCATTGGAGCCGTGACCATTTGGATCCATCCGGATGGATCCCGGCCAGCACCGGCCCCAGGGCTGCTCCCTGAATTCTCCCAGTGTGGAGGGAACACCCCCAAAAGCGCCAGGGAGGGAGCCAGGGTGAAACAAGAGCTGGCACATCCCCTCCTCTCCCTGCTGGCACCGGGCTGTAAATCCCAGGGAAGGACGAGGAGCAGGAGCCGAGAGCTCTCCAATCCCAGCCGGGAGCCGCCGCTCTGCGTGTGCCGACGTGCCGGAGGTTGGGAGACGCCGTCTGGGTGCTGCCCCAGCCCTGAAAATGCTGTAAAAGCCCCCAAAATCCTCCCTTCTGGCAGCACAGGGACCCTCTTAACCCCTCTAAAAAAACCACAGCGGAGCCCAGTGACTGTGTCAATTTTTAACTTTTTTTTTCTTTTTTTTTCCTCCTTAAAGATGACTCCGATTTACATCGAGACAGTTCTAACAAATTCATTCCTTGTTTCACAAAAAAAAAAAAAAAGAAATTATATTAAATAATTTCTGCCAATAAATAACATTTTCACCATTTTTTTTCTCCTTTCAACAGAACTAAAAAAAAAAAAAAAAAGAAGCAAGAAATAAAAATAAAAATAAAAATTAAAAAGGAGGCAGTCTCCAGGCAACGGGCGTATGATCCTTCAGCATCGAGAACCCTAAAATCACCATCGCTGCACCCCTGGGAGGGCTTCAGGTCCTCCCTGGCCGAGGTTTTGGTGGGATCTGCATCCCTGCCAGCTCCCCTGGCCAGGTGGGATCTGTGCCAGAGGCAGCCAGAGGGGTTCTCCCAACCCCAAAAAGAAAATTAAGCTTGAACTCAACCCACCACCCGCCCCATTGCCGACTCCCCTCCTTGGACATGCACCTTGCTAGAACATGCAAAAAAACCCAGGCTGCGGGGAGGTGGGGGCTTTCCCTGGATTTGGGGGCTCCCTCGGGTCGGGGGGGCTCCCCCGGGGCCGATGGGCTTCCCAGAATCCCGGTTGTCCAAGCTCCAGGTGGCAGCCGGGGAGGGGAAGGGACGGGCGGGAGCTCGGAGATGAGGGGTCAGAGACAAGCCCAGCTCCGAGGCGCTGGATTTGTGGGGGAAAAGAAGGAGGAAAAGGGGAATTTGGGGGCGTTTCTGGATTGTTTTTGGTTTGCCGTGGTGGGGATCGGGGCAGGGAATTCTGCTCCGAGGTTGTCCCCGAAAGAGGGGATGGGGGATCTCGGCTCGGGGCTGTGGCAGGGGAAGCCCAGCGTTCCCACTGGGAGAGGGAGCGTTAATTGAGGGGGTAATTAGCACCCAGAGCCCCATCGCTGCTCCTCACCCCCTCGGGAACTGCATCAAAGGGAAGAGGGGACCTGGCTGCGTGACATCCACACGTGCTGGTGCCACAGGGACACGGGGGCAACTTCCAGCCCTTGGCCACCACCTTGGGGCCGGGGCAACCAACATCCAGCCCTTGGTCGCCTTCTCCATGGCTGGGACCCTGGGAAGCTGCAACTCCCACCAGCCCCAGGGATAAGGGGGGACAAAAATCCCACCCTTGGCCACCTTCTCCAGGGCAAGGACAACCAACATCCAGTCCTTCTCCAGGGCCAGGACACTGGGAAGCTGCAGCCCCGCCAGCCCCAAGGATTAGCGGGTTGGATCTGAGCCCCCAGACCACGAAGCACAAGGTCCAAAGGGATTTTGGAGAGGGGGAATTGGTGATGCCAGAGCAGGAGAAGAGGGTGGGGGGACAAACTGCCAGCAAAGCAAATCCCCCTCCGTGCTGGGCCGGGCCCTGCTGACCCCTCCACGCTGGGAACGGGGCGAGTGCCAGGCTCGGGGTCCCGCAATTCCCATCCCAAAATATCCCGACTAAAACCTGGCTGCTTGGGTGAGATCCCAGCCTGGGTCAGCACAACACGCCCGAACATGCACGGGCAGCCCCGGGCACGGTGTGAGCGCCCGGGTACCACACACGGGCTCACCGCGCTCACAGGAGGCCCTGAAAGGACAAAGAAATACTCACAGACAAAAGGCAATTTGGCCCCACTGCTCGGACTGGGGGGAGAGAAGCTCGCTCCAAACATCTCGCACTTTTCGCAAAGCGGTGGGCGTGTAAAAAAAAAAAAAGGGATCAAAGGGGGGGGGGGAAACACCAAAAAAAAAAAAAGAGAAAAAAATAAAGAGGGAAAAGTGGAGGCATGTGACTCGAAAGTGTGGAAACCCAGCGGTCTGCTCGCAGAATCCTAAACAGCCCCGGGGGATCAGGTGACGTGTGATCCTAAGACAATTTGAAAGCGTCCCGGGAAGTTGCTGTTTTCCTCTGGCGCTGGATTCCAAGGGAAGACAGCAAGATCCAGGGAAAGCGCTGGCAAAGATCCCCTGGGAGAGGCTCAGCCCTGCCTGCGGAGAGCACGGGACAAGGTGGGGAAGGGAAAGCTGCGGGGGGAGGTTGCTCCAGGAGCTGCTGCCTCGGCTCCAGGCAATGGACACGGCTCACATGGGAAAAACGGGAATCTCACAGAACCCTTCCCCAGCACGCCCAGTTCGAGTGAAAGAACGCTCAGCTCCCACTCCGAAAGCCCTGACAACGCCCCGGGGGTGTCCCCTGGGAACCCTCCGGGATCCCTGTCCAGCACTGCACCAACACCCTGCCAAAATTCCTGCCGGATCCACTCGGTTCTGCCTTCCAGCCCCTCGCTGCCTCCCAGGCCGGGGGGGGGCTGCCCTGGCACCAGCACCAGGCCACATCTCCCCAAAACCAGCGGTGCCCCACCCATCTCATCCCAAACCTTCGTAAGCAACCCCCGCTCCAGCTGCTGGGAAAGCCTGAGCTGCCCTCTGGAACAGCCACGGGTGGGTGATGCCCAAAGTCACCCACAGTGGGCGGAAGACCCCTCTGGGGGACAGGGAGGTGACACTGGCGGGGGGCACCCCCCCCCCCCCCGCCCCAAACTGCTCGGCAAGGGCCGATTCCAGCCGGGAATGGGGAATGAGCCGTGGGCTGGGCAGCCTGTGCTGGTGGGGTAACGGGGGGGGCTGTAACCTCCGCGGTATAAATCCCCCCTTTTCCTTTAAAATTCAGGCTCTGCAGCTTTCCCAAGGATCACCAGGCAGCGGAGATAATTCCTCTGCTCTGAATCAGAGCGATTCCCAAGGGAATTGTGCTGGCGAACTGGCTGCTCCAAGAGGAAGAGCCACAACGAGGGGCAGCACTTCCCCCACCTTCTCCCTATTCTCCTTTGGGACTCCACTGGGATAAAGCTGAATTCCTGAAGGAAAAAAAGGTGCTGTGTAACAACCCTGGAGTCCTTCAGAGCTACCCCTGGCTGTCACCTTGGAAAAGTGGGATGGATCCCAGCAATCTGCCTTCCAGGGAACTGGTTGCTAAAGCAGCAGCTGCAGGTAGGCAAGAAGGTGGAAGAAAAGAACAGGAAAAATCTGGGAAGAAAACAGGAGTGAAAAGGAAAACCAACCCAACCGTATCCTGAAGGGAAGGACCTGCTTTGGAAAGCTCAGGCTAATTCCAAATTGTGCCAAAGCCAACGACCCAAGTTGCCTGGTTTGACTGATTTTTGTTTTTTTAATCCAACCACCCCCCCCTCACCCCCAGCAGAGGTTTGGCCTCTCGGGGAGGGCAGCCGGACAGCACAACATTCCCGGGATGCACTAGCAGTTGGATTGGTTTCTAAATTAAATTTAAAAAAAAAAAAAAAAAGGACTTTTTTATATATACTGAAAATAAATTAAAAAAAAAAAAAATTACAAAATGGTCGCTTTCTTACAGAACGGATGCGGACTGGATTTATGGACGTGCCTCCAGGTGAAGTTGGTTTCTCCCCCTGCCCCCACCCCACCCCGATAATAAATAAATAAAATTCATTAAGTTTTGGATCCTCTGGCGGTGCAGGTTTGGGCGCTCGGAGCGTTACTGGGATTTCTTCCCTGTGCCGTTCTTGTCCGCAGAGTTCGAGGTTACCAAGTTCACGGGGCCGTCCGAGTGCAGCGAATCCTTGCGCGGGGGCATCCGCTCGTTGATGCGGTCCAGCCCCCGCGCCTCCTCGAAGCTGCGGATCTTGTGCTGCGGGGAGAAGCCCCGGATGGCTGCGGAGGGAAGGGAGCACAGGGAGGGACCGTCAGGAGGAGCCGTGGATTCCCCCCGGAGGAGCCCTCCAGCACACGCCAGACACCAACGGGGATAGTGGCGGGGACGGAAAGCACCTGCCTGGATTTGGGAGTTACAGGGCGGGGAATTGGGGAATTTTCGGTGTTGCCAGCTCATGTTTTGCTGGCTGTGAAGTTTAGGATTTGCTCGGCTCCTTAAGAGCTTTTCATGGAATCGTGGGATGGGTTGGGTTGGGAGTTTAGAATCGTCCAGTGTCACCCCTGCCATGGGCAGGGATGCCTTCCCCTATCCCAGGTTCAACCCGCCCAACCTTGGACATTTGCAGGGATGGGGCAGCCACAGCTTTTCTGGGAATTCCATCCCACCACCCTCACAGGGAAGAATTTCCTTCCAATATCCCAACCCCCCCCTTTTTTTAACAGAATAGGAGGAACTTGATGAACCAGACAAGTGCTCGCTGTCCCCAGAGAGTGAAATCTCGGGAAAATTTCAAAGCTGAAGAACACGACACTAAAAAATAACAATTAAAAATAAAATAAAAAGAAAAAAAAAATCCAAAAAAAAAAAAAAAAGCAAAACCCAGAACGACAGAACAAAGACACCACCACAAGGCTCTGAACTCCGACACAAACCACACACTGCAACACCAGGAGAGGGAACAGCTAGTCCTTGGATCACAAAGGCAAAATTCTTGCATGACCAGGAGACACACGGGCAAATTTGGGAGGGATGAATCCCACTGAGGAATTTCGTGTCCCTGCTCCATCACCGCGGGGACGAGCACGTCACCCTCGCCCTGATGACACGGACCAAATGTGAAACTCCTTTGTGCTACGGATAATTTAAGGAAAAGGAGGCTGTGCCAGATCTTTTACAAGGACTTGGCTGGCTTACAAACAACTTCCCTTGGGAAGCAAAGCCTCTACAGAGCTGCGCGGCCCCGCTCGGCATCGAGGAAAAATCCTCATGGATCTGTCATTCCTACACTCTGCAGGCAGAGAATTGCCTCTCCACCTTGGCTTACGTGTGGGCGAGGCAGGGATTACACCAGCACCCCAAAATCCTGATCTCTAAGGGTTTGGATGGTGCTGGCACATCACAGGACCTCAACCCCAAGGTCTTGAGCTGCTGGTGCACGAATTGCTCCGGCAACTCCAAATAAAGGTGTTCCACTGAGGAATAAACTGTTCAAGCTGAAACAGCCTTGAACCAAGCCCCTGGGTATTTTATTTTTTTCTTTCCCAGCAAGGCCTCGTTCTCCCCCACTTCTGGTGATGCAAGAGTAAAAAGCTTCCGTTAAGGGCTGGTAAAGCTCTTTAAAATGAGCGCACGCACACACGGAGATGATTTGAGTCTCTCGCCGGGTTCTAGCCATACCTTCCCGTGCCTCTACCGCTTCTACTGTGGCTGCAATACAGAAGAACAGTGGCATGCAAAAATGAAGACAGGGAAAAAAAAAAAAAAGAACAAAACAAACAAAACAAAACAAAAAAAAGAAAAAAAAAAAGAAAAAAAAAAAACAAAAACAGAGTGACAGTGAGTGATCCGACATCATGGCTGCGACGCAGAGCCCGCGGCCCCCCAGCCCCGGTGGTGCCAAACGAGTGGCGAGAGGGGAGAAAGAGGTGACAGGAGGTGGAGAGGAAGGGGGGAAGGGGACTCCCGAGGGCTCAGGGGGAGTCTCCTCTCCTCTGGATTGATCTGATGGAAGAACGGAGGAGCCGAGAGAGCTTCCTGCTGTGTGCACCGGGCAGGGATAACCTCGGACTAAGCCATGGGTCTGCTCCACGCTGGGTGGCTCCAGGCCACCTTCAGATGATCAGTTCTGTGGAATTCACCCTCCACTACCACGGCTGCGTGAGGGAAGGGATCCCAGGGGATGTCCTGGAGCAGGGGGAAGGAGAGGGGCAGCCTGTTTTCCAGGGAAGGACAAGCAGCAGGTACTGGGCTGCTCCGCTCCTGGTGCCTTGAGCTGTAACAGAAAATCAGGCTCCAAATCCAGTTTGGCTTCAGCTCCACCTCCTGAAAGTGTTACCAAGCAACAAGGCACCACAGAGCTGAGCAATGTCCCCCTTCCTAAATCTGCTGCAGCAATGTCCAAGGTTTGGTAGGCCCTGCCTCAACATCTGGAAAGAGGCCCTTCCCTTGAGCAGATTCCCTGGATTTTAGCCTCAAAACAGCAGCTTTTTTGCTTTGGACACAATACAGAGGCCACGTGGTCCTTGGGAGGCCATGGAGGAAGGATGGAGCTGTGGCTGCACAGTTCTGCCCCACATTCCGTGACTTTTCGCTCCGCTGATTTTGCCAAGCCCTGCTGCGAAAGGCTGGGGAGAGGCTCAGGAGGGAAGGGCTCTCCTCACTGCAGCCCCGTTTCCCTTTCTTTGGGGTGCACAGGGACCCCAAAAGGGGGGCAGCCCCCTCTCCTCCTCACCCAGCAGATGGGGCTCCCATAAATTCACCGGGAGTGTGAAGGGATGTGCGAAACGGGAAGGGGTGGGAGGATGGGGAAAAGGGGGATGGGAGAAGGGGTCAGGACAGGGAAAAGAAAGGAGGGAGAAGGGGTCAGGACAGGGAAAGGGGGGTGAGGAGGGCAGGAGAAGCCGGGTGGTGCCGAGGGGAGCGGGGGGAGCCTGCA
>NW_008236162.1:1976676-1989234 GCF_000691975.1 Corvus brachyrhynchos
CGGGTAAGGCAGCAGCAAAGGCCCAGCTTGTTTGTTCTGTCCTGGGGGGAGGCTTATTTTGGGGGAGGGGAGGTCGCTGGTACCTCTCAGAGAACCCCCTGAGAGGGGAAGGTGCTGGAGAACGTCACAGCATGACCCTGTGCTGTGGGGATACAGGGACAGAGCTGCTGCAACAGCCACCTTCCCACTCAGGCTCTGTTCCCAGAACTGGGGCTGCGATGGTTTCTTATAAAAAAAGGGAAAAAAATATCCATCCTCCTCTGTGGGCAGAGAAATCCATGAGCTCGGGAGTGATGCTGCATCCTCCCCGGGAGCAGGCAGTGATATTTCCACGTTTCTGACTCATGAGCTACTTAATCCAGGCAATCCCAGCCCCAGCCCGGGGAGAGCTGCAGGAAATCCCCGGTGCCCATGGGAAGGGGGAAGCTGGGGAGGTGCCAGGCTTCGAAGGCCGCTGGCAGGGAAGGATTAAAACGCTGGATTACAGGATTCCCTCTGGGGACACGTTTCTGGGATAGCTCATTCCCTGAGCACCAGGGAAGGGTCGGATCCTTCGCTCCGTCCTGCTCCCAGAGCTGCTGAGGGAGGCAGCAAAGTTTGGGAAGAAACCTCAAAACCTGAGAGGCAGCTTTTCTGAACCATGCAGCCCTGGAGGAACCTCGCTCCTTTGGCTGAACCTTCCTCTTGGTTTGGGATTCGTGACTTCCCAGGGGCAGATTGGGAGGGGTTTGGTTGAACGAAGAACAAACAAGCAGCTGTGTCACTGTCACATTCACACAGAGGCTGTCACACAGCAGCAGAGGCACAGCGAGGTGAGGCAGAGGATGTGCACCATGCAGCGTTAGAAGGGAAAGAAAGGATAAAAAGTCGTTGCAGAAACAAACAATTAAGCACTAAACATGCTTTAGGCAAGCTGCTGTGGGTTTTCTTCCTCGAGGGTACACGGGGACATCTCGGCATCTCTCCGCATCCCCACCTACACCTCTGCTTCCTCCTCTTTGGGAATCCTTCCTCCCCACGGGCCTGAACCCTGGCTGGGGTCCCCTGGCACCCCCCAGGCTGCCTGTGGGAGCTGCTCCAGGGGGTTTGGGGCAGGGGGAGTGCAGGGGGGCACGGGTACTCACCGGTCTGCAGGGTCTGCCTCCCCCCCGAGAGCACTCCCAGGGGCAGGGTACCTGTGGGGGTCAGGCCTTTGAGGGTCAGCACGCTCTCGCTCTCCTCCCTGCAGGGAACAGCAGCACCAGTTACACACCGAGCAGTGCACTGGTTGTACTGGTCCACGCAAGACTGGTGGGTGACAGGGAAATGGGAGCCTGCCCTGAGCACAGCTGCCTTGGGAATGATGGAATCATGGAAGCATTAAGGTTGGAAAAGACTTCTAAGGTGACCAAGTCCAGCCATCAACCCAGCACTACCCTGGTCACCGCGTCCCCAAGTGCCACATCCACACATCTGTTAAATCCCTCCGGGATGGGGACTCCACCACTGCTCTGGGCAGCCCATTCCAATGCTTGGCAACCCCTTCCATGAAGAAATTTTCCCTAATATCCAACCTGAACCTCCCCTGGTGCACTTTGAGGTTGTTTCCTCTCATCCTTCACTTGTTATTTGGGAGAAAAGACCACAACCCCTACCTGGCTACAACCTTCTTCAGGCAAATGTGTCCTGAAAGAGTCTGGAAAAACCAGACTCTTTCTGTCTTGTGGGGTTTTTCCCCTTCCTTTCTTCCTGACCAGTGCTGCTCCATCACCCACTCCCCAAATTAAACCCAGTCCCCAGCCCATCCTTACCGAAGAACCGAGAAGACCCGTGCCATCTTCCCAATGGCTCTGATCTTATTCCTGATGATCTCCTTACGGACCGTTGTCCCACCTTAGGGAGAGAAAAGAGCAAACAGCAGCACGTTGGAGGTTTCCTGCTCTCCAGAGAACATCAGCATGAAGCACCTGCCTGACTCCAGGAAAAGAAAATCATGGTTTTACAGATTCACAGCTACACCAGAGAGAGAACGGTGCTGGAAGGATGGCATCAGGATGGCATCAGGATGGCACCAGGATGGCAGCGAGGAGGGCAACACCAACGAGATGGCACACGGAACTCGAGAGGGCTAAAGAGAGTAGAACCACCAGCACAGGACACGGATTCGGGGAGGTCTCCAGGTGGGCTCACACTGCACAGGATGTGACACAAATGACTCAGCCATGAGGACACAGTTTGCAAGGCAGAGCACGGAGGGATCTGACGGCTGATGGGCACCGCTGTGCTCGCCCGCAGTGGCACGCAAGCATCAGCTTTGGCATCCAAGGAGCACGGGGAAGGGCTGGCCGGAGCCTGGCAGCTCTGCTCTGACCCCACACGGACACAACGGGACGGGGGGGAACTGCCCTTCCGCTCTACAGACCCAACAGGAGAGAGGAAACCAAAAAAAGCATGGAGGGAGCTGAAACCAAAGGGAAAATTCAGGTCAAAAGAGGGAACAAATCCATCTCCTCTCAGCTGAGATTCCTCACATGGCCCAGTACACATCAGGACAGGGAAGCCAAACCCAGGGCTAACATGCACCATGGCTCAGCCATGCACTACGTGGCTGCATTCAGAATCAGGTAGAAACGTGACCCCCGTTTCTCGAGTTCCTGGAGGAACGCAGAAGGGTTAAAAAACACATGGAGCTTATGTTAAAACTGAAAGGGGATGAAGAGACTGCCCCACTAGTCAGCTCTGGAAATCCACTTCAAGGATCTGGTGGCACAGGCAGTGATAATTAAGCTCGTAGCAAATTCTAGCTGGGTACCTTTCGGATAGCTTGAAATGTAGTGATCTTCAGGGAGAGGAGACACCAAGAAACAAGTAGATGAAGACAGAGATAGAAGAAACAAATTTAATTTTCATGGGAGGGAGGAAAGAAAAAACAAAACCAAAAAACAAAACGGAAATGCAATGGGAGAAGCGGGTTAGAGTCTCCACCTGGGGCCGAAGCAGCTCAGGCCCCCCTTCTTGCTGCCCCCCACGGCTGCCTCAGCTTCCTCAGGTCACCACCTCGCTCCTGTGTCCCCCCAAAATCCAAACTGCTCATCAGCTCAGCCACTGATTTGTCCCCTTCATGCACTGCTTAAAACCAGAGCCAAAATCTGTGTGTTTTTGGGGGGGGGGGGGGGGCGACGAGGGTAGCAACAGATGAGAAGATCGGGTGGCTATTTTGGTGCTGAAAATTCTGAATTGGGGGAAAAAATAACCAGCAGCCTGTGTAAGGAGCAGGAAACCATTCCCAGAGTAGCTGGCAAGAAGTGTCTGTCGCAGTGAATGTTTAATTTCTCTGTGACTGAACAGCAAAGGAGAAAAAAAAAATAAAAATAATGTTCCCTACCCAGAACTGCACAAAGGTTGGGCAAAAAGGAACTGGAGACCCTGGCTGGGCATCCAGCTATAAATCAAGTGCTGCTCAGGCATCAAAGACCTTCCCCAGCCTTTCCCCCTGCTGCTCTCAGGTGCCAGCAGGGATATTTTACCTTCCAACGTCTCGTCGCCATCCGAAATCAGCTCGTCATCGGAGCAGATGTTGAGGATGTTCACGAGCATCTCGGTGACTGCAAGAGGCACAGACAGCGAGGTCAGAGAGGCCTGGGGCACGTGGAGAGGTTTGGAGGACGAGGGGAGGATTTCAAGGTCGTCTGTCCCCTGCAAACGGGAGCCTAAAGACACTTTTAGGCACAGCCTGCTGGTACCCGCAGCGGCGCCGGAGCAGACGACACACGCTGCATCTTCTGCCAAGGAGGTGGATGCAGGCCAAGCACATCACAGAGGAACCAGACGTGGGCAATGAGGTGCCAACATTCCTGCAGAACAGCCTGAGCTCCCTCCAGGTCCCCCCCTCCCCATCCCCACCCGCGCCACAGCCACCTGGCTCCGAGAAGGGCCAAATTTGGGGAAGGGGAGGGGGGCGGTGGGATTCGACCTTTGGTGCCTCAAAGTCAAAAAAACCCTTTGGAAGTTGTGAGGTTGAAGCCACACTCCGAACATACAGGACAGGGGTGGAATTTAAGCTCATCAGGAGAGGTAAAAATCCTTTTGGTGAAAAGCTGAGGCAAAGTCTTGGTCATATTTTAAGCTGCCTCGCCTTCTCCAGAACGAAATAAGCCTTGGATTGAAATGAATGCTTCCTTTTTGGTGGGCCTGGAGCCAACAGGAATTTTTAATTCCTCCGTTGCAAACCAAGAGAAACGTCTCCAGATTCTGAGGTGGGGCTACAGCACCCAAGATCAGCTCCACCAGCAATGCAGAAAGAGCAAGGAAGGAGGGGTTTATCGGGAAAAGCTTTTTCAAACAGGTACCAACAGCTGTTTTTGCGAGAATTTAACCCAGTAATGCAGATCTGTGGAGCCTCAACTGCTCTCCTGTGCTGCCCAGAGCTGCAACAGTCTCCCAGTGCTGTGGGACAGGATTCTGACACTCAGGATGTGAGGATCAGGCATCGGGAACTTGGAATAAAAACCCAAATCTCTCTTACCCTTTTCCCCTACGAAAGGCAAAGACCATGTGAAGACATCCATGAAGTTTGGAAGCCAGTAGGGGTGAGGGGAACAGTTGAACTGCCTGATGTTCATGACGTTGTTTTCGTATTTCAGTACAGCAGCTGGGAGAGGAAAGAGAAAGAGAACAAATGTCCACGGGCACTGAGCACTGAGAAATCCTGGAATGGGCTGGTTGGGAAATCCTGGAATGGGATGGGTGGGAAGGGATATTAAGGATCAGCCAGTGCCACCCCCTGCCACGGACAGGGACACCTTCCACTGTCCCAGGCTGCTCCAACCCGGCCTTGGGCACTGCCAGGGATCCAGGGGCAGCCACAGCTCCTCTGGGAATTCCATCCCAGCCCCTCCCCACCCTCATAGACAGGAATTCCTTCCCAAAATCCCATCCAGCCCTGCCCTCTGGCAGTGGGAGACCGCTCCCTGTGTCCTGTCCCTCCATCCCCTGTCCCCAGTCCCTCTCCAGCTCTCCTGGAGCCCCTTTAGGCCCTACAAGGAGCTCAGAGCTCTCCCTGGAGTGTTTTCCTCTCTCATCCCCCAGCTCTCCCAGCCTGGCTCCCTCTGGAAGTTGCACCAGTGTTAAAAAAACTTCATTATCAACACCAGGTTACACTCGTGTAGAGTCAAGCTACCAACTCCCCAAAATGAGAAGGTTTAAGCTAAAATTTTTCATTTCCTCAGGCCGGTTCTCAGCTTAGAACAGCGAAGCTCAAACAGAGCCAAGATCCAAAGCGAGGGGTGAAAAACCCCACAGCAGGAGAAAATTCCTCCATGACTCCCACGGTTTAGGGGCAGAGGGAAGGGGAAAGCTCTCCTACACTATCAGCTTCAGTGGGATGGCAGCATCCACCAACAGGGCTCCGTTGTCCCGTGGCTGGGAATGAAAGCTTTATTCCAGGCCTTATGACTCCGCAGTTAATTGCCGCAGTAACACATTAAGTCAACCACTTCAGCTCAGCACACAAAGCTCTCTTTCATTCCAGGCACAAGAATGCGGCTGGAGGAGAGGGTTTTGTATCAAAAATAGTGTATTTTTTGTATCAAAATCAGTGTGGTGGCAGCTGGAGCCGGGCAGGGATTGTCCCTCTGTGCTGGGCACTGGGGAGGTGCCCTGAGTGCTGTGTCCAGTTCTGGGACCCTCATGGAGGGGCTGGAGTGAATCCAGGGAAGGGAACGGAGCTGGGAAGGGGCTGGAGAACTCCTGAGGGAGCTGGGAAAGGGGCTCAGCCTGGAGCAAAGGGGGATCAGGGGGGACCTTGTGGCTCTGCACAAGTCCCTGACAGGAGGGGGCAGCCGGGGGGGTCGGGCTCTGCTCGCAGGGAACAGGGACAGGAGGAGAGGGAACGGCCTCAGGCTGGGCCAGGGGAGGCTCAGGGTCGATAGGGTTGTCAAGCTTTGGAATGAATGCTCACGGAGGTGGTGGAGTCCCCACCCCTTGGAGGTGTCCAAGGAAGGACTGGACGTGGCACTCAGTGCTAGGGAGAAGGTGGGGATGGGGCACGGGTTGGACTCGATGGTCTTGGAGCTCTTTTCCAACTTAAATTATCCTGTGATTTTGGGAGAGCAGAGTGGGAGAGGGATTTCCTGACCCCCCACAAGAGCAGCAGAGCCCTGGCCTTACCCTTGTTGTTATAGACATCTAAGTAATTTGGTGCAGAGAAGATTGTGATTAACGAGGGAAAGCCCGTGGTCTGGCTCTTCCTGTACATTCGGTACCTGCAAAAACACGGCACCGAGTTAAACCCGGCCCAGCACGGCCCAAACCCCGCCCAGCCCCTGGGCTGCAGCACTTACCCAGCATCCTGGGCTTCGTGAGCTCGGATTACGGATAACAAACTATTGTTCTGCAAAAATTCACACACTGCAGGGTAACTGGAAAACAAAAAGCGAGGAGAGCTCAGCAGGGAGCAAAGGAGAGCACAGAGCAAGGGTGGTCTCGGCTTCAGGGAGCAGCCATTGCAGAGAACATCCAGTTTCTGTCCAGCACCCCAAAATATTGTTTTATCATTCAAAAATTAATTGCAAAGGGTTCTGTTAAACCCTCCCTGTGAGTGGACTGCCAGCACAAATCCTTCTTTTTTAGCAAGGGAAGATTATTTCCTAGAGGCACAGGAAACCACTCACAGGGCACCAACAAAGCACCTCTGCTGTCTGAGACCCCAATTCCATACAGTAACTTACCCAAAGACAGCTCAGTGTTACAGGAGGAGAAAAAACAAGCAAGAATTTGTGCATTAGAGCCAAGCAAGGAGAATTTCAGGTACACGGAGCGGCCTAAACGGTGATTTTAGTGTGAGGGGGGACAAAGTGGCCCCTAAAACACCCCTCACCTGTAGAAATAGGAGCAGCCTCGGACAGTGTTGTGGGCAAAATGCTCCAGGGTTTTCTCGTTGCCGTAATCCTCTGAGGGATCCGACCACAGCAGGTCACACATCGGACCAAAGGCTGGAGGCTCCTTAAACCTGTCTAACTGGAGAGGGGACACAACATCAGCAGGAGCTGTGGCAGGAAAAACATCCCAAATCCATGCAGGAGTCAAGCCCACAGGGAGTTGGGAGTGAAGGGAAGAGCCCAGGGAGCTGACTTACTTTCCTAATGTCATCTAGACACGTGATTTCTGGAGACAGGCCCCCGTGGACACACAGGAATTGCTGGTTGAGGAGGGCAGCGAGAGGAAGACAGTCGAAGGTATCCATGCACGCGTCGTACACTCGCTCCGAGTACTTGATTCGACCTGGGAAGAAGGAATTTGATCAAGCTCTGATGGGCCAAAGTGCTGATCAATAAACCCAAGGAACCCTGATATGGAAGCTCCAGGTCCATGGCCCACAAATCCAGCTTTGCACCTGTGTGTTTGTGGAAATGCTGACTTGGAATCCAACTTTGCACCTGTTTGTGAAAATACTGACTGGGAATCCAACTTTGCACCTGTGTGTTTGTGGAAATACTGACTTGGAATCCAACTTTGCACCTGTGTGTTTGTGAAAATGCTGACTGGGAATCCAACTTTGCACCTGTTTGTGAAAATATTGACTTGGAAAATAACTGTTAGGTGTGGAAAGGAAAAGGTTTCTTTAATCTGGAGTTGGACAAGAATATTCACCACCCTTCGAGTTGTTTTCTACACCACCTGCACTGAGATCAATACAAAAGAGATGAGGTGTTTCCACATCATGAAAATTGGAAGCATGGAAAAAATTTGGGATGCTGATAAAGCCACCCCATCACTTCCCCACGGCCCTGCTGCTCCTCTAGACTCATCTTCCCTGCTGAATTTGGCACAGCAGCATCACACAGCCATAGAGGGCAGGAATTGCCTTTCCAGCTGGACACAGGTGCTGGGAGGCAGGATTTACCCATGGAAATGGATCTTCCCACTGGATCTTTCAGGGATGACAATCCCAGCGAGGGCAGAGGGGAAGAGGATGTTCCCATACATTCAACAGGGACACCACAGCCTTTCCAAGGCAGTTTGGCTCTTACACCAGACCTCAAACATGCTCAGAAACATCCTGATTTCAGAGGCACTGATGGGTTTTCAAGGAAGGGGAAAAGCAGCACCTCCTGTTTTCCCAAGGGAAAAAACCCAACCCCATCACCTGGTTCAGGCTGGGCACAGCTCACGAGGAGCTCACCTGTGCCCAGGTGATGGATACAGCATCCAGCACAGAGCTGGGAGGTGTTTTCCAGCTCATTCCTGAGCAAACAGAACAGGGCCTCATCGCCTGTGAGCCTTCCCCCATCCAACAGCACCCAGAGCTGACAGGATAAAGACTGGACTCAGAATTCTCTCTTGAGGCCGGGTTCTTGAGCAAGAATTCCCTAAAGGAGCTTTGCATTGAGCTCTCTCCCTCTTTTACTGCTTGGAATGACAGTCATCCATCATTGCCTGACCTTTCCTCATCACTGCTTTAGAAATGCTCAAACGCTGTGCACAAACCCATCTCTTAACTGCAACGAGCTGAAAGGTAAATGATCCTCCCCGCTGCAAACAGGGAGGAGCAAATTCTTCCCCCGTTTCCAACTGCAGTCACTGATCCCAGCTGCACAATCTGGAGCTGGAAGTCTTCTGGCACTGATTACACGTTGCTGGGCCTGGAAGTCAGGGAGGGGAGGATGTGTGTGCCTGGCTCATCAGGGGAGAAGTGTTCCCATTTCTTCCATCCACACTCAGTCTTTGAAACTAAAAGGCCACATTTGGTGCTTAGCAGAACTTAAGAGATTTGGGGTTTGGGGTATTTTTTATAGCAGGGCTTGAAACAGAAGAGCAGGAAAACAAGACAACAGGTTTTTACAGCTCTGATGCCACTCAGAGGCACAAAAATTGAAGCCCACGCCTTCTCACACCACCTTTTTTTTCCAAAATATATTTAAAAATGTATTATTTAAATGGATTCAAAACTTTCTGTGAGGTACCTGCACTCGTGGTTCCCTCGAAGGAGGAACAATGTTTTGGGATGATTTATCTTTAAACTCCATAAATACAGCACGCACTGCAAGAGAGGCAAGGAAGGGATGTCATGAAATCCTTTTCCAGGGCACTGAGCAGCCTGAGACTGCACTAAGAGGTTCTGGGAAGACACCCAAAGTGGAACCCAGCTCCATAACGGGCAGTGGATCTCCTCCTGGCCAAGTGGGGAGAAGCCACTGGGATTTCTCTATATTAGGGCTGACTTGGAGAAGTGACAAATGAGGTCGTAGCCAACAGAGAGCAGCTTGGGGCTGGGTGGGGGCGGCTTTGCTTCCAGCACAAACCCAAGGAAAAAAACCCTTTTTCAGAGCAGCAAAGCAGAACCAGCTGTTTGCTGCAGATGTTCCGCTGGGATGGAGAGCAGCGAGGGGAGCAGGCAGCCATTTGTCCACGAAACAATCGGAAAATTCAACTTCATCTTCCCCACTGATTTCCCCCCCCCCCCCGGTTTTTTTGCTTATGCCACAGTCATGTGAAGTTCAAGCTCAAAACAGGAAAAGCTGAGCCCAAAAAGCAAGCTGAGCTTAGCAAAGCTCTCTGGCTTTGAAAAGGGCTTTCCACATCCCCTCCCCGAGCAGCAACACCTGCAAAGCCGGCGCCTTTGAGGAGGCTCAGACTAAAATCAGCCTGAAACGGGGGTTTTTAGCAGAAATATTGCATGCTGGCTTCCCAACAAAAGCCTGAGGGTAGGGCTGGGAGGCAGGGAGGGCTCACTCACCCCCGTGGGCTCTGTGCTGTCGGCCGACAGCGGCATCGGCTGTTATCTCGCACGGGGAAATGTTATCACATTTCCCTTGTTGATGTGGACAATCCAGAGCGACAGCAAGCTCCAGGAGCTGGATTAAAGTCTCTAATAGGAGCTTACCCTCGAGGCTGACAGGCTGCAGGACACGCCTGGGGAATGGGACCAGCAGCAAGTCTGTGAATGGTTTTACAGCCTCCAACATCCCTGATCCAGGGCACAGATCCCCGGGAGCCAGCTGGGAACAACCTCCAGAACCCAAAGGAACCAGCTCCCAGCCGGTTCCCAGCACTGACAGCTGAGATCTGGCTCAGTGTTTAAGCACTGAACCTGCAAGGTAAGCTCTGCATGAATCATCCCAGCTGATCCCAAAAACCCCAAGGAGCTGTAAAGCACCGCCTGTGTCTCACTTGGAATTCAACCCCACATTAACAACTTGATTAATTCGGAATTCTAAAAGAGAACGGGGCCAAGGCCAGTAGCAGAATCATGTTTTATTGCATCTGTTACCAGGAGGAATGCTCCCAACAAAACCATTTATAATTATTCTGGGATTTAAAGCTTTAACCTCCCTGTGTTTGCAAGCGAAATGTCACTTTTCTGGGCTGGCAGGAGAACTTGGGAGTTGCTATAAATGAAGCAAATGACTTGGAGGAAGAACCAGCCCTGGCATCAAAGCAAGGCAGAGATGCAGCAGCATCAATAGGGGAGGGTTTGGGATGCACGGAAGGTTGGCAGCTTGCAGAAGAGAGGTTTTAAAACACATTTGAAGGGCTTTAAAGCAAAACGGGCTTGAATTTAGCACCACAATTCTTCCTGGACACACCAGGGATGTGGAGAGCGACCATTCCCGGTGGTTGGAGGCACTTCCCAAGGATGTGGGGACTGCCAGGTACCAGGAGGACACAGAGTAAAGGACATTGAAGAGCCCTCGAGGGCTCCAGAGGGGCTGGAGTGAGGAATGAGGGAGTTTCTACACTCGCATGCCTCGGATGCTTCCTGGTGTTTTGCATGGATCCCTTTCCCAGCCTTTCCCGGCGCCGTGCCCAGGAATTGATCACTGCCTCTCTGCAACAGCCAAGGAGCAAATCCAGGCAGTCACAGCTTTTTGGGTTTAAATAATCTCAAATAATCTCCTCCTCTCCTTCTTCTGCCTCTCGGTGCAAAGCCCAAAGCCAAGGGTTTGATCCACTTGGAAAGGGAAAGCTCAGCAGGCACAGGGAGGGAATTCCAAGAGGAATTGGGACTTGCAACCCCAAAAATGCAAGAGGGGCTGGTGCCAAACCTGCCCCCACCGTGACCTGTCTCACCATTCCCAAAACCTGGCATTTTAGGGAAGTTTTTACACATGGAACCTGCCAGGTCTTCCAGAGTAGGAACAGAGGCAAAACTCCCATATCCAGCCCAAAAATCCACACCTTGCAGAGCTAACTGGATCTCTTTAATATTATTCTGGAAAAAAAGTGCATTAAATCAAGATTAAGATATAATTCCATGATTAGACAGCAATCATGTGTCCTGGCCTAATTGGATTGGAAGAACTGGCCTGGGAAAGGTGCATGCCATTATCATCCCACTTCTCCCGACAAATCTCCTCTTTCCACGGATTCTATTTCTGCTCATGAGAATTGTTTCACTTTCTAATTTAACAAAACCATTCTATTCATTGTACTGCAGCCTCATGGACCAGGATGGTCCTTCCCCCCCACGAGCACAGACCTCTCTTGTGCCATGCTGGGATTTGGGACTAAAACCTTAACGAAAGGAGCGTTTTTCCCACTGGGAAGCTGGTGGGAGAATCCTTCAGCAGAGCCCTGCCTCATCAAGGAGGAGTTCATCCTGATTTCCGTGCTGCCTGTCAGCCCTGAGCTCTGGGGCTGGGATCTGTGACCGCTCAGTCTCGCTGTCACAGTGGGTTTGGGACAGCAAACCCTTCCCAGAGTTCCCTTCCGGCAGCATTCCAGCTTTCACACGGTTCTTTCCCTCTCCTCTCCCCTCACAATTCTTTTCTTTAAAAAAAAAAAAAAAAAACAGCTAAAAAACAACAACCAATGCACTTTTCATGGCCTCATTATACTGGGAATTCATGTTTTTAAATGAGAATTTCCCTAAGCCAGAGGCCCAGCAAGAATTTGTTGAATGATTTGTTGCCGACATCCAGCTGAGCCCATGAACGGAGAGGCTTTGGGGGGAGGGGGGGCGGGTTTGAAAGGTTTTGTCTGAGCCACAAATTCCTCCTTTTACCTGGACAACCAAATGCCTGGAGCCACGGGGAACACCTGGAAGGGGTATTTGGCCCTTCCACCTCCTTGGCCCCTGCTCTGGCACCTTGTTTCCTGCAGCAGGATGCAATTAAACCATCCCCTCCTATTTCATCCCGTTAAAAGGTCACGGTTGTAGGGTTGTGGAATATCCTGAGCTGGAAGGAATCCACAGGGAGCAGCGAGTCCAGCTCCTGGCTCTGCTCACGACACCCCCAGCTGCTCCGGGCGGGCTCTGGATCATCTCCCCATGGATGCACAGGTTTGTGTGGTGACTCGGGAGGCTGCTCCCCACCTTCCCAGCAGTCACATCACAGGGAAACCTGGATGCTTTTCAATCCCTCAGCCTCTGGGATACTCCAAACCTGCTGTTGTTTTACTACAGGAACCAGGTTTTGCACGTCCAGGTGGGAATCTCATCCAGCACAGTGCAGGAGGTGGGAGGGAGAGGCACATGGGAATCAAACATTCCGGATCCTGCCTTATCCTGATGTTTGGAGCAGCCCCTGCCTGTGCCTGTCAAAGCCCACCCTGAGCTGTGGGATCAGAGACAGCTCC
>NW_008236162.1:1989352-1993764 GCF_000691975.1 Corvus brachyrhynchos
CTGCTGCAACATGGGGCGGGGAAAGGGAAGGAGGAGAGGCAAAAGAAGCAGGAAATAAAATATTGGGCTTTTTTTGCCCCACCACCTCTGCTCTCCAAGCATCATCCATCACCTGGAATTCTTCCATATTATCACAGCAGAGAGGAAAAGTGGGCATGGATTTGAACTAAAAGGGGGCTTAGATGGGATATTGGGAAGAATTTCTTCCCTGTGAGGGTGGGGAGGCCCTGGCACAGGTTGCCCAGAGAGGCTGGGAGAGAATTCCTCATCTCTGGAAGTGTCCAAGGCCAGGCTGGACAGGGCTTAGAGCACCTGGGATAGTGGAAGGTGTCCCTGCCCAGGGCAGAGAGTGGAATAAGATGGGATTTAAGGTTCTTTCCAACCCAAACCATTCCATGGTTCTGTGGTGATCCCAGCACGGAGACACCAGGGTGCTGATCCCCAGCACTTCTGGAGATCTGGGAGTAAAATCTCCGTGTCAGAGCAATCCTGGGCTAAGAGCACAGAGTGGGAGCAGCACTTTCCCACCTTGGATCTACAGAATCCACACACAGACACAGGGCCCAACACCTCTCATTTGAAGGTTCCTTGGTTAACACCACAAAAATCCCCCTGTGACCTCAGGAGGAGCTGCTGTGGGGGAACACAATCCCTTTTCCAGGTAAACACACTCCCACTGCAAACCCAGCCCAGCAACCCCGAGGAGCAGTAGGACGTGTCCTTCTCCTTCCTCCCTGGGGGGCTCCTCCTGCCAGCACCACCCCAAATCCCAAAAAATCCCAGCAGCCCCAGCCCCACCTCTGCTCCATCCGTCCCCGCTCCCCTGGAAGCGGCTCCTCGTCACACCTTGGCTCCCTGTCAGGATTCCGGAGCGCGGGGCTGGAAGGGAGCCAGGGGCTGCTGGAGCTCAAGCTGTCGGCCCTGCTCTCCCGAAATCCTCTGCAGAATCCTTCAAAGAACCTCTCACACTCATCCCTGACACTTCCACCCCAAAAATTTTCACTGGGTAAGATTCCTCTGCACACCCAGCGGCTCGGCTGTTCCCACAGCCTCTTTTTTTCCAAGAGAAATCACTCCCTCTCTTATTCCAGCTGATTTCTGCCACCTTTCAGGCCCCTGCTGCCCCAAAAGCCCTCCCTTACTTTGCTTCCAACTGGGATAAGTGCTCCACTTCCACTCGGCCCTGCCTCTGTGAATCCAGATGGCTGCAATCCCTCGGGATTTGTGGCATTTGCTAATAGCTGTCCCTTCCTGTCCCATCCCAGCTCTCCACTGAGCCAGCAGCAGCCGCTGGGATCCACTGAACCCTTCCTCCTGCAGACCAGTAACTCCCAGCACTGCCCAGTTCAGGCTCGTGGCATCCCAGGGAGCTGCATGGCCCCGTCCCAGCCCAGGTGACTTTTGCTCCTTTCTCCTGACCCCATTCCTGTGTTTCCAGAGGGAAGCAGTGACTCAGGCACGTGGCCCTTTCTCCTCCTGCTCAGCTGAATCCTGCAGGTTTTTGCTCCCCACTGGTGGGATCCTGCACCATCCCCTGTCCCTCTGCTGCCCCTGAGTGACAGCTCCAAGTGACATTAAAACTCCACTCCAGAGGGCAGAGTTCAGGCTGTAACCCCCTCGCTGCCACTTCATTGTCACTGCACAAGGATCCAAAGCTCAGTCATGGCATTGGGGCATCATTTTCCTGCCCAAAATCCCACTGGCAGTTATCAACATCGTTTTCATCCCATGCAGAACTCGACTGGAGGGTAAATCCAGCATGAGAGATCTGGGTTTAGTGTTTGGAGTGATTCTGAGCTGTATTTGAGTTCATTCTGAGCTGAATTGGCTTGATTTTGAGTTGCATTTAACCGAGTCTGAGCTGGATTTAATTGAGTCTGAGCTGTATTTTACTGAGCTGTATTTAAACTGATTCTGAGCTGAATTTAACTGATTCCGAGTTGTATTTTACTGATTCTGAGATGTATTTCAACTATTCTGACCTGCATTTAATTGATTTTGAGCTGTATTTAACTGATCCTGAGTCGCACTTAATTGATTCTGAGCTGAATTTCATTGAAACTGAGCTGTACTTTAGTGATTCTGAGCTGAATCTGAACTGATTTGGAGCTGGTTTTAACTGATTCTGAGCTGTATTTTACTGAGCTGCATTTGAACTGATTCTGAGCTGAATTTCACTGTTTCTGAGCTGAATTTGAACTGATTCTGAGCTGAATTTCACTGTTTCTGAGCTGAACTTGAACTGATTCTGAGCTGAATTTTAACTGAGGTCCAACACTTTGGGTTCCTTCAGCCCCAGCACCCGCAGGCTCCGCTTCCTTTGTCACCTCTATACTGAAGTAGCCTCTGTCCACGTAGTCCCCCAGGAAGAGGTAGCGGGTGTTATTGGGTGATCCTCCGACTTCAAACAGCTTCATCAGGTCGAAAAACTGCCCGTGGATGTCACCACACACTGGGGGAGGAAGAACAGCACAAAAGAGGCACAGAATTACCACGCTAAGAAAAGCAAGGTCACGACAGTAGCGAGGAGCAGAGCTGAGCGAGCACCGGCAAAATCCTCTCTTCCGAGAGCTCAGGAGAGTTAAAAAACTTGTTGTGGGTGGAAGGAACACGGCAAAAAAACCTGCTGGGCTTATCCTGGTTGTTGTTCAGGACTCCAGCCCTGAGCTCTGACCTGTGATAGGAGCCTCCACCTCGATCATGGTCTTCTCGTGCCTCAGGATGGCGGCGCCGTCGTTGATGATTTTCAGTGCCGCGTCCTCCTCCAGCCGCCCTTCCTTCACCAAGTGGCTCTTGAGGACGTCGAGCCTCGGCTTCCCATCCTCAAACACCTCCTTCAGAGTGAGCCGCTGCGTGGGAGGGAATGGGACAGCTGGAAAGGCAAGGGAAGGGAAGGAGTCAGCAACACGGCGCTTCTCGGGGAGAGGGAATGACAGGCTTTGCTTCCGAGCCTCGAGCTGACACCCAGAAGTGGAATTTCCACTGAAGTGATGCTCTGGAATACTGAGAGAGGAGCTGAGCTGCCAGAGCTGCTGGATTCACCCCTGAGCTTGGCTAGAACCCCACCTGGTGAAGCCTAAACGCCACCTGCACCCATCCCAGAGCGGCCTCCCAATCCCGAGGGGATGGTCGGCATCCGAGCCTAGAACAGATCCCACGGAAATATCGGCAAAACCAGGAAAACCAGGAACCAGCGACTCAGGTAGGAGGATCAACAGGTAAAATTTTTCCTTATCGGAAACCACACACCCCCAAAAAGCAGAATTTGCTCCTCTCCACCCCAACACCTCAAAAAGCTTCACCCCCAAAAAGCAGAATTTGCCCTTCTCCACCCCAACACCTCAAAAAGCTTCACCCCCAAAAAGCAGAATTTGCCCTTCTCTGCCCCAACACCTCAAAAAGCTTCACCCCAAGCTTAGAAATCGGTAAATCTTGATGGAATCCAATATTTAAGGTAAGTTAAGGTCTCATCAATTTCCTTAGTTTTTAACTCTGGATAGAAAAACACTCCATCAAAAGCAGCTATTTTTATTATTTTTATTATTATCACCATCATCATTTCATGGAAGGGAATTGGATGGTTTGGGAGAAGGTGACCTGTAGCAAAAATTAAGTAAAAAAAAAAACAGAAAAAAATCAGTTTTCAGTAAAAACCTTCTGAATTCCTCATCTCCCTCCTCCCAGGCCTGGCTAATTTAAAAAAGGTGGGAGCACACATGACCCCGGTGTAATATTTAAAGGCTGTAGAGTGTCTTGAATTAAAATTAATTCCAGGAAGGAGGCCTGGATGCTTGGGAAGAACTGGGAATAAAATCCTGTGCAACAGCCCCCAGTGCGTGGCCTGGCTGCTGGCAGCTCCTGCAATCCATGGAGTGATTGGAATCTTATCCCAGGGATCGTCTCAGATCTTCTGAGCCCATTTCCTTCTCAAAACCAGGAAAACCAGGATTTCCTCACCCTCTGGGGTCAGCCCTTTCAGCATCCCCTGGCCATGGCAGGACCAGAACGACCCCAGCCAAGCTCTGCAGAGAGAGCGATCCCGCAGCTGGGATGAGGAGGAGATGCTGGGACGGGGTTTGCTTTGGGATGCGCCACACAGAGCCCCAGGAAAAGCCTCTTATCCCAGTGCAGATCCCACAGGGAGCTGGCATCACCCTCCCAGCCCGAGGGGTAACGCACACACCTCCCAACGAAGTGCTGGAGGCTCTGCTGTCCGTACGGAGGCAGGCAGCCGGACGTAACACCTCACCTCTGCCAGGCATCCCCCAAAATATCCCAAAATCTGGAATGTGATGGGTCTTCCACAGGGATTTTAATGATGGTGGTGCCAGTCTGAGTCTGAGTAAGCGCCTCCAGCAGCCCCCATGAGGAAGGAACCCACCCACTGGATAATGAACTGTCTTTCCATCATT
>NW_008236162.1:1993789-2006961 GCF_000691975.1 Corvus brachyrhynchos
GTCGTGGTGGAAGGCAGATTTACACCGAGCTGGAATCCAGCTTGGACGGAAAATACCTGGGATGCAAATCAAATCCCTGTCCTTATCCATCACCCAGGAAAGGCACTGCTCTGGTGAGGCCACACCTCGAGTGCTGTGTCCAGTTCTGGGACCCTCACGGAAGGGCTGGAGTGAATCCAGGGAAGGGAACGGAGCTGGGAAGGGGCTGGAGCCCCAGGAGAGGCTGAGGGAGCTGGGAAAGGGCTCAGCCTGGAGCAAAGGGGGATTGGGGGGGACCTTGTGGCTCTGCACAAGTCCCTGACAGGAGGGGGCAGCCGGGGGGGTCGGGCTCTGCTCGCAGGGAACAGGGACAGGAGGAGAGGGAACGGCCTCAGGCTGGGCCAGGGGAGGCTCAGGGCGGACAGCAGCAGGCTTCCTGGAAGGGGTGGTCAGGAGTCGGAAGGGGCTGCCCAGGGGAGGTTTGGATCCCCATCCCTGGAGGTGTCCAAGGAACACCTGGACGTGGCACTCAGGGCTCTGGGCTGGGGACGAGGTGGGGATGGGGCACAGCTTGGACTCGGTGATCCTGGAGCTCTTTTCCAACCTGAACGATCCCATGATGCCAAAATATGTTAAATTTCACAGGACAGAGCTGGCCAAACAACACAGTGAGAACAGCGCTGCCACCGCTCCCTTTGAAATGCAAATCCAGCAGCAATTTAGCCTGAAAACCCCGAGAGGAAAAGCAGAGAGAGGCGGCACAAGAGATTCTTTACAGCTGAACATCAATTTTCAAATCACAGGAACTGCAGGAGTGGCTCTAACCAAAGGGGAGCTGGTGCCTGCAACGAGGTGGCCCCGCTTTCACGGATCCCTCTGGAAGTTGTGCTCCGCTGTCCCGCGTGCCTGGAACGCTCCAGAGCCTTCCCCGCCGAGCTGCCAATTAAAGAGGGTTAAACCAGACCTGCTTAAACCAACACGGGCTGGAGCAGGGGTTTTACTGCATCCACAGCTCAGCTCTGCTCCAAAAGGGAAAAAAAAAAAACAACAAACCCTCTGGAGATGGATGAAAAAAATGATTTTGCAGGATTTTTCCCCCCCGGGATCAGAGTAAGGCTGGCGGCGCTGCGGGAGGAAACGAGGGAAGATGTGGGGCTGACACGAACGGGATCAGCTGGGATGAGGGAGGGCAAAAGGAGCTGGGTGGAAATGCGGGTCCACGACATGGAATGGGGGATTTTTTGGGACACTGAGAGGCTGGGAAATGATTCGTAGGTACTACAAACCCTGTGGTTGTCCTGGCATCTGCCATCCGACTCCAAAGGGAGCCGGGGAGGTCAAATGATTGATAAGGAAGAGAACAGAGGAATAGGAACCATTCATCTCCCTATTCCCCATCACTCCAGGCCCTCAAGCACAGCCAACACCTCTGGAGCCACCCTAAGGAAGTGCAAAGCCCCAGAAATGGGGTCGGAGAGCTCAGCAAAGCTGGGATGTGACCCCGGGAGCAGCGCTGCCCATCCCAGCACTCCGAGATCTGCGGGAAGCTCCCGGCTCTGCCTTTTCCCGGTAGCCCCAGCGAGCAAAGTTATGCAAGATCAAATCTGAGGCTGCGCCAACGTGAGCAGCCAAGAACTTTTATGTAAGTTCCCTCCTTGGCTTTGCACGGCTCCACTCCCACAAGGAGCTGGGCATGACCAGGAACCGGCTCCTCCTCAGCGCTGCCAGGGCTTCAGCCACCCCACTTTTGTTAGAGGTCTCGGCTTTATCCTCATCCATGCTCCATTCTCCTGGACAGGAGGAAGAGGATGCTCCCACAGCCAGGCTGGGCCCTCCCAACAGCAGGAACAGCCCTCAGAGCAAGCTGACCTGGAATTTTGTGCCCCCGGGGCATTGAGAAGGGTGGAGAGACTCACCCAGTTCCTGCTCCTATATGGAAAGTGGGGAGATAACTCCTTATCTCCCAAAGAAATCACAGAGTCATGGACTGGCTTGGGGTGGAAGGACCTTCCACTATCCCAGGTTCTCCAACCTGGCCTGGGAATCTTCCAGGGATGTGGCAGCCACAGCTTCCCTGGGAATTCCTTCCCAGCCCCTCCCCACCCTCACAGGGAGGAACTCCTTCTGTATATCCACCCGAAATTTCCCCTCTTTCAGCTCAAACCCGTTGCTCCTTGCCACTGCAACTCCACGGTTGGTCCTGGAATGCCCAAGCAGGGCAGACACGGCGGGTTAAGCTCGCCCTCAGAGCCAACTCCCCCGTAATGAACGAAAACGACGGCTCAAACACTCACAACATTCCAAGAACGGAACCCTGTGACCTCAGTGCCACCTTCCCTCGGCACACAAACCCGAGTGTTGCACCCAGTCCTGTTTAAACAGTGAAATCTGCAGGGCTGGGGTTGAAAATTCCGCCAAGGGCATCCAAATCTGCTCCCAGGGAAAGGTGATTCCTGCTCCACCAACAGGACACGTGCTGAGGGCCAATCCACCAACAAAAAGATGCAAAAGCAGGTGAAGTTCGAGGTGTGGAATGGATTAAAAGGTCAGGTGTGCCCACGGGGATGTTAAAAGGAAATTAAAAGGAAAATTAAAGGGATCTCTTTGCTGGACTCCAGGGCAAGATTCCATTTCCCGCCAAATTAACACGGATTTTATTTCCCAGACCAGGAGCAAGGGGGTATTTGCAACTCTCTGAGAGGCCATGGATAGTTAAGGATGGAAGAATCTGGGAAAAAGATGCTTTTCCACCACCAACTCTCCCAACCCAGAGCATCGCTCACTCCTCAGTGCCAGGACATGAAATTCCTGCAGGAAAAAAAAAAAATCACATCCCTCCCTAGCTCTGTCCTTAAAACACTTAAAATTCAGCTTCATCAGGGCTGCCCCATCCCCACCTCCAAACAGAGCCCAGTGCCACGGAAGAGAAAACAAAGTGATCCACACGTGATTGTTTATATATCCCGGAGTCCCTTGGATGGAGCAGCCGAGGCGGATTCATTACTGAAAAAGGAGCAAGAGCTCCGTGCCTGGAGTGGCAGCGCTGGCCAAAAGCTGCTCCTGGGGTCTGCAGGGAAAAGGTGAACCCTCAATCCCCCCCCCTCCAAAAAAAAAATATCCCCCAGGATTAAAAAAAAAACTCAAGAACAAACTCGAGAGAGGTTTTCCCAGAGCTCCCGATGCCCATCTGGGAGAGAACCCAAAGCCCCTTCCCTGCTTGCTCCTCATTGTGGAGCAGATGGTGAGAGAGGCACTTTGAAGGAAAAAAAAGCACATTTTGGGGGCAAAACTGAGGATTTGGACACTGAGGAAGCCAGATGGGCTGTCAAAGGTAGAAAAATTCCCAGGAAAAGTCCACCAGGAGCCATCCAAACCCCCTGTGAAAGGCAGAGGAAGTGGCCCCCAGGGCTGAGCTGGGCACAGCACGAGCAGCAGGGCACGGGTTTTTTTTCCCTCTTTCCCAATTTCCAAACAGCCCAATGTTATTTTTAGCCGATATTTTATTCCCATTCACACCTAACCTACATTCATCTACTCAAAGCTGAGCCCGGGGCTCACACGGAGCTGGCTCGGAGGGAATAATGTGGAGAAATCCAGCACGGAAAGGCCACGGCAGCGGCGTTTTCTGCTCAGAGAAAGGCGGATTTTTCGGGATGCTGAGGAGCTTTCGGAGTCATTAACGAGGAACAAACCCTTGGAGGCAGGGGATGGATGTCACTGTCACTCCAGCAGTGCTCCAGCCACCTTGATTTTCCTGCTGCTCCAGCCCAGATCCAGGCCAAAAGCAAGGACAGGTTGGATCTCAGCAGCTGATGTGGGAATTCCAGAATCCCAGAATTATCCGGCTTGGAAAAGCCCTCCAAGGTCATCGATTCTGATCTGTGACTTGTCCCCAGCTCAGAGCACTGAGTGCCACGTCCAGGCATTCCTTGGACACCTCCAGGGATGGGAATTCCACCACCTCCCAATGCCTGACCACCCCATTCATCAGCAACTACTCCACTTTCCATGGAATAATCTTTATTCTTCCCAAAATGATGAAACCACACAAATTTCTGGCCGTTAAACACAGAAAGTCTTTGCTTTAAGAATCCCCACCCTGGTTTTTGGGAGGTTTTTTCTCTCCTGAGGTGCCTCAGGGTGAGCTGATGTGAGAACCTGCAAAACCAGGTGTGTGTGTGTCTGTTTGATATCCCAATTTTTCCAAGCTTGGATCAAGCCCTGACAAATAATCTGTGTCATTTTCCAGGGCTGGCACGGGCAGCCTGACCCTGCCACGGCACAGAACTGCTCGTTCCAGCTGCAGGAGCTCTGTGGGGGAAAAAAAAAACCAAGTGGAGCTTCATCACCTCCCACCTGAGGAAGTAAGGAACTTCTCCCTTGTTAAAATAGACAACGTTAATATCAAAGAAACATCACCAAATAAAGCAAACACCTTCCTGTATAAAAGCAGCAAGAGCCAGGAATAATAATAATTATTATTATTATTATTATTGCTGCCATTTCCATCTGTCTTTCCCAAAAATGTTTGCATGCTCCAATCCTCCTTTTTTGCTCTGGGTAAGGAATCCCCAGATGTCAGAAGCTCCAGAGACTCACAAATAGAGGGGAAATAAAAATATTCCAGAGTTTCTGCCTCTCAGCCCTGGAAATGCTGCAGGAAGACCACAGGATTTGGGGTTATCTGAATTCCTCTGGAAGAGCAGCTCCTTTGAAGGGATGCAGTTTAAAACGTCCCAGTTTTATCCAGAACTCCTCGGAGCTGAACCCGACCTCCCAGTGCGCAGCTGGTTCGGAGAGCTGGCTCTGATCCTCACCTGGAGCCACGGATTCCTTTTTGTAGGACAACCAGAATTACCTCCTCACAATAGCCCTAAAAATATCTGCATTGTACGAGCTGAATGAATGATTTCTTCGAAGGGGACAGTCGCGGTCATCCCAAGACAGAGCCGGGCAGGGAAGAACCAACGGAGCCGTTCCCAGCAGCAAATCTGTCCCTGCCTCATCAGCTCCAGGAGTAACACCCAAAAATTTGAGGCCACGTAGGGAGAAGCTGGCAGGCCCCGGGCTGAGCAGGAGCCAGGTGCATTTAAGGCTAAAAAAAGCAGGTGACAGCTCCGTGCATGGAAATGCAAACACAACCAGAGCACAGCCCCGGCCACACTCACGGCTCCCATGGAAATCTGGGATGCAAAGCCAAGAGGATAAAAACCACACAAACCTAAGCCCAGACATGAATTTCCAAGGAAATATCACAGAATTCCAGAATGGTTTGGGTGGGAAGGGACCTTCAAGATGATCTCATTCCACCAGGCCAGGCTGCTCCAACCTGGACTTGGACACTTCCAGGCAGCCACAGATTTTCTGGGAAAACCACTGCAGTGCCTCACCACCCTCACAGGGAAGAAACATGGACACTGAAACCTTACAGCTCCCTGAACTGTGCTCCCCTAAAAACTTCGGGATAGCAGGTGATTATCCTGGTTCTGCTGGCAATCTGGGCAGCAAATAGTGAGGCCAGGACTCCTTTGCTGAGGAGGATTCCCCAGCAGAGCTGAGGGCCAAGGTTTTGCCACGGCTGCCAATTCCAGAGGCAGCAGTGCCGGTCCCACGAGGTGGAGCTGGAACTCTGCTCCCTCTCGCTGCTCCCGGAGGAGCCGGGCAGGATTAAACCCGGGAGTATTTAATTAGAACAGAGGCAACTTAAGCCCGTCAGCCACACCAGGCGCCAGCTCCCAGGCAGCAGAGCTGCCCACAAAACCCTCCTGCCACGGCAGCCAGGGATCTTCACGCCCTGGATCCTGCCCTGCCTTGGGAATGAAGCCGAACCCAGACCTGGATCCGCAGTGCTGCTCCTGCTCCTGCCAAAGCTCCCCGTGGATCAGAGACCTCAAGAACGCTCTCAGTGGGCACCGAGTGTCCTCAGCCTCCCTGGAGTGATAAAATCCACGTTTGCTTGCGAGGTCCATCGAGTTTCCAGCTCAGATTTGGCTCTTAATGACTGGCACTGATGCAGATTTTCCTGGGATTGTCATTGAGCCAATCTGTCCAGGGCTGAGTCCTCTGCCAGGGATGTGAGCTCTGGATATCACCGAGTGCCAGGTCACCAAGGAGATCCCAAAACCCCCGCAATTCCAGCCTGGAAAACCTCTCTCTTTGAGACCTTCCTGCTCTACAGACTTTCCAGAGGTTAAAAATCAATGTATTCCCAGAAAATCACCACTCAACAAAGCCAGTGTTTCCCTCTGATGGGTGGGATGGTCCCTCGGCAACTCCAGGGAGTCGCTGCAAAGCTTGAGGAAAAAAGGAGGAGGAAAAGGAGGAGAAAAAGGAAGAGAAAAAGGAGGAGGTTTAGAGCAAACAGCTGCAGCTACTCAAAAAAAAGTGAGCTCCCCAAAGGAGCCGGGAGGGGATTCCTAGATGTCAGCAGGCAGGGAAATTCACCACCTGTTTCCCAAGGTTCCAGCACGGCCACTAATAGATCATTAACGGAGGCACAGCGGGGGCTTTGTGGAAAAGGCAAATCCCGGGAATGTGAACCTGACCCTGCCGCCGGCTCCCGAGGGGCTTCTGGATCCCATTTCAAACCTGCCCTAAGCAAACACAACTCTGCACGCTGTGTCCTTCCAAGATCTCGCTCCAGGGAACGAGCTGATCCACGTGGGAATCCCAGACAAAACAACCCCCAGAAATATTCCCGCTGAAGCAGCCCTCGGAGAAGCCAAGGGCTGGATGCATCCAGCAAAAGGTGGTCACAGCATGGATAAGTGGGAATGTGGGCACAAAATGATGAATTCTGACACAATCAGGGGCTTGGTTTCTCTCCTCTTCCCATCTCAGGCCTTAATCCTTCACTCTGAGTGGGATCCTCACTGGATGTAAGTGCTTGGGATAAAACATTCCCTGCAAGGTGCCTATTCCCAGCTTTGGGAATATCCACACCCACACATCACCTTGGTGCTGATGGTTCCAAGGGAGCTGCAAAGGAATTCAAATCTTCCCACCCTGGAGGTCATCAGCCAGAGCAGTTCTCCTGCAAACCAAAAAAGCAGCCCAAAAAAACTGGGATAAACCAGTCCCAGCGCTGCTTCCAGAGCAGCTTCCCAGACCTGCACGTGTCAGGGATGGAGCAGGATGAGAGGAGCCTCCAGCTACTGCTGAAGCAGCAATTCCAGCCTCTGTGCCCTGGTCACTCTTCCTCTGGGAAATCCTCGTGGTATTTTTCCAAGACATCACCTTTGGGATAATATTGTGTTCAGGAAGCCATTTTACCACGTTTTGCTACGCTCAGCAGCTGATAAAAGGGAATATTTTCTGGAGCACTCCAGGTTGACACCACTTCTCCCTGTTCTCCTGAAATTCACCCTGAACCTCTTTGCCGTACACAGGGGAGATCCTGGGAAAATCTCCCCTGATCCACCTTGGAGCAGGGAAAGTGCTTTAAACTCACATTTTACAAAAGTAACCCCAAGAAGGCAGACTGATGGAGAATTTTGGAGAGACAACCCACCCTGAGCTCCTCAGGGAGGCTCCCAGTCAGAAGAGATCCCACTGCTCCACACGCTCACATCCAGCTCTGCTCCCCGTGGAAACAGGGAGATCACAGAATCCCAGGGTGGTTTGGGCTGGAAGGGACCTTAAGGATCACCTCATTCCACCCCTGCCCTGATCCTCTCACCAGGCAGCAGCGAGGTTTTCTTTCAGAGGCTGGAGAAGCTGGAGAACAGCCTGGAGAGCCCAATGCTCCTGCCAGGAAAATCCTTAAAATCTGCACTGAAATTCCTTTTTCCTCCTGCTTTAGAGCACCCTCTGACACAGGAGCATCCACCCTCCATCCCCCACCTCACCTCTGCTCCAACCCACCATTCCCTCTGCCCCACCCTCGCTGTCCTGAGGGGTTTTCCCAGGATATTTGCAGATTCCCCATCCCTGGAAGTGTCCAAGGCCAGGCTGGACGGGGCTTGGAGCAACCTGGGATAGTAGAAGGCAGCAGAGGGGGGTGGAATGAGATGAGCTTTAAGATCCTTTTCCAACCCAAACCATTCCAGGATTCCACACCTGACCCGGCTCTCCGGTGCCACCGGAATGTGCCCCTTTGGCACAGCAATCCCCGCCTCCGAGAGCCTCTGGGAGCCAAGTCCTGCATTATGGGATAACGCTGATGCCTTTACGTAGCCTGTTCCCTCACTCCCGCTGCTTAATGATGTCTAATTCCATTAGGATCCGAGCCATCACCATCCCGTAAACACACCCGCTGTCCCAACGCCATCCCCGGCGGGATCGGGCAGGGAATACCTGGAAAACCGGCCAAGCTGGGAAGGATCCCGGACAAATATAGATCTCCGAGGAGTATCTTTAGATTAGCAGGCGGGTCTGCCCCCACTGAGACCCCAGGATTTACCTAAATAGCTCCTTCAGCACAGCCCAGCGCTCGGAGCTATTTTAAGCCAGCACCCTGCCCTACTTCCTAAGGAACAGCCTTCCCTCCTCCTGCCTGTGCAGCCAGAGCAGCCCCAAACCCACTCCTCTCCACTCTGACACCTTTCATTAAATAAAAAACACTCTTTTGGCACGGTATCCAATTAATCCGGGCTCATTTATTGCTACAAGGCCCTTCAAGGGCTCGAGCAGGGAAAACAGGATTAACCTTTCCCAGCCTGAGAGCCAGAAAAATAACATTAAACAGTGGGATCCTGAGGAACACGACCTTCCCTCCTGGCCAGCCACCTCCAGCACCCACCTGAGGCAGCTGCTGTTATTCCCAGAGGGAAGGGATAAATCCCAGCCCAATCCATGTGCCCTGGTGCCTTATCGCCGTTCCCCAAGGGGGTTTTGTGCCCAAGGCTGGCGCTGGGTTTGGGGTTTGCATTTCTGTTAATTAGCACATTCATTAGCACGTTCATGAGCTAGCAGAGCATCCCTGTATCCCAGGATCCAGAGACTTGGCAGTTTGAGCCCAAAAAGAGGCACCTCTGCCTCTGCTTGGGGCAACCAAGGAATGCCCCGGAGAGGAACAGTTCATGTATCCAGAGATATTTGCCTCTGGATTCATTTTTGGGATGAAATGCCACAAGATCCAGCAAAATCAGCCCCAAGCTTGGCGCTGGCACAAACCAGCCCCTTTTCCCAGCACATCCCATTTATGGATAACGAAGCATCTTTCCTGTTTATATAGAACAGCAACAACAATATCGGAATTACTCGGACAAGTTTTGGGGGATTTTCTGGAAACTCCCCCCCCTCAAAATACACATTCCCAAGAAATTCAGCGGGATCCCAGGGGCTTCCTGCTTTAAGGACCGCCTCACCCCACACCTCCTTGAGCTCTGTCCAGCCAAGTTGCTGTATTATGACACAACTTGCTTTTTAGGGATCCCCCTTCACGTCTTGACCCTGGTGGCATTCACACTTTTCCCTTGGCATCCCAAGGTCCGAGCACATGGACCTTGGCCTTTACTCCATTTTTAGCCACTTCCAGAGCTCCTTTTTCCCCCTGGATGTTCCTTAATTCCTACAGAATATCAACACTAAACAAGCCAAACCAACTGGCGAGTTTAAAACCCCGCAATTTCCTTTGTATTTAAGATTTTCCTCAATTAAAAAAGCTCCTTTGACTTTCGTATCGGCGCGTGCTCCGTCACGAAAATTCCCAACACCTCCCAACCTGGAGAAAATCCAACGCTCACGCTTCCAGAGTTGTAGCTGATATTAAAAACAAGGTGGGAAGAAAGCTGCACATTTTTCATCCCCCAAAAGCATCTCCAGGCAGCGAGATGAACTAGAACAGCCTCTGAACTCTCCGAGGAGGCAGCGATTGATCTGACGCTGGGTTTGGGCTCCCCAGAGGCTGCGGGAGCCTCGTGGAACAAATCCCGTGGGATTGCTCTCCGTGCCTCCAGCGGAATCTCCGCCGCGCTCCGGAGGCACTCGGAGAGGTGGGAGCAGCTCCTGGGGTGTGATCCCACCCGGAGCTGGAGGTGTCACTGAGGGCTCGGGAGCTCCCGGTGTCCCGATGTTCCCAGAAACCTTGGCTGGGTGTGAAACGGGTCAGTGACAGCACGGAATCATGGATTATGGAATGGTGAGGGGGGGAAGGGGCCTTAAAATCACCTCATTCCACCCCCTGCCATGGGCAGGGACACCTTTCACTATCCCAGGTTTAATTCCCCCTGTCCTTGGGCACTTCCAGGGATCCAGGCGCAGCCACAGCTGCTCTGGGAATTCCATCCCAGCCCCTCACCACCTTCACAGGGAAGAATTCCTTCCCAATATCCCATCTAACTCTGCTCCCTGGCAGTGGGAATCCATTCTCCCTTGTCCTGGCACTCCATCCCTTGTCCCAAGTCCCTCTCCCTGCTGAAACACATTCGGGTGGTTCCCACAAAAACCGGACACTGAAATTTCAGGGAGCATCACATCAGGGGTTTTAAAATTCCCACACACACCTCGAATGTCTTCCAATTGGGAAAAACCCAAACTGGACACGCAGAAAGGTGCCTGAAAGTCCTTAAGAAAGGACAGCAAAGCACAAATTTGGAAAATCCACCCATTTCCAGGACACCTTTGGCTGGCGCCAGCCCTAGCTTTACACCACAATTCCTGGGATTCACCCCTTCTCAGAAAAGCAGGATCCCACTTCAGGAATCACTGCCAGGCACTACGGAACAGGGTGGGAATTAGGGATGTCTCTGACTTCCAACACCAGCTGCCAAAAGGAGGGCACTGGATCCTGGCTGTTCCCGGCTCAGCAGCTTCCCAACGTTTTGTCCGTGATACACAAAAGAAAAACACAGAGCTAGAGAAAAATTCCAGTGGATTATTTGCTCTGGTGTCTAAACACCAATGTCCTGGGTTTTTAAAGGATTTGCCATGGATGCAACTGCACATGGAGAGAGTTGGGTCGCCTCCCAGCACCGCCAGGTGTCTGCGGGAAGGATCCTGCCGGACACAGCTCTGCTTCCCAGAGGATGTCACAGCTTCCAGCAGGGAGAATGGAGCAGGGTGACAAAATTCAACCAAAAAATGACCACAGAATTGAACCCAAAAGGACCAAAAAAAAAGCTCTGCAGGTTTGTTTCAAAGGGGCACAGAGAGGGGAAACGCCCTGAGCTCCAGGATCCATCCACTGCAGCAGCCCAAAGCATCATTCCCACCTCCCTGAATAATGTGGATTTCATAGGATGTGGATCCATCAGTCAATTCCATGGATCCACCAGGTAATTCAAGCCTAACTTTGGGCGAATGCAGACAACCAGACCACCTGATCCCTCAGATTTCCAGCAGAACCATCCCAAGTGCTCTGTGGAGATCAAAATTTGGACATTAATGGTCTCCGTCACCATCAACCATCGGTTTCCTGCTAAAACTGGGCTACAAAGAGCAATTCTTGCCTCAAAATTTGAGATTTTAATAAAATGTAACTCCTGATGAACCCCAAAATTCAAGATTTAACAAAAAGCAACTTCTGATGGCCCCAAAAGCCAAGATTTTAATAAAAAATCAATTCTTGAAGCACCCGAAAATTCAAGAATTTAAAAAAAGCAATTCCTGGCCTACCTCAAAATTCAAGATTTTAATAAAAATCAGTTCTTGACACACCCCAAAATTTGCAATTTTAATAATGAAGCTCCCCCAGTACAAGTTTTAGCCCAAAACTGCATTTGCTCTGAATAAACCTAATTACAGCTAAGGTCTTCTGCAGGGCCCTAGAGATGTAAATATATAGGTTAAGCATAGTTAAAATTCCACATCCTATTTAATTGCAGGCATTTTCCACGGAACAAAATGAGCTTTTATCTTCAGCTTTTAATTATTAATAACCACGAACAATGTCACCACCTTTAAACAATAATCCCAGCCTCAGAAGGAGATATTTCTCCCCAAATTTCCACAGGCACTCGAGTGCACCTGGGGGAAATAAGAAGCAATCTTTGGGAAGTCCACGTGGATTTTGGAGTGCTGGAGCACTGAGCAGGCCTTGAGCCTCCACCCCACCTGGATGGGGATTAATGACCGCAATTAGCGGGACCACGAGGACGTGGAGGGGTTGCCAAACCCTCCAGAGGCACCGGTAGGATCCCTGACAGGCATTCCCAGGATCTGGAAGCCCCGGGAGCAGGGAGAGAGCCTGGATCTGGTCGACTCAGCTGAATCATAATGGCTGCATTGACATTACCTTTCCCGAACAAGGCCAACCTAAACACAGGCAGCTGCCTGGGATTTAGCAGGAGATTTACGGACAGCACCGGCCACTCCGGCTGCCCAGAGACCTACAAATCAACACGCCACACGCACGGCCCCTGGGAACACCCCGGATCCCCCCCAAATCCGGGAGCGCTCTGGGATTATTCCTACAAAAAAAAAAAATAAAACAACAAACCAAAACCCTCCCACCGTGGGCAAGCGCGGAGCTTCCCCGAGCCCGAGGGGCCTCCACGCTCCGGCTGCCACCCGGATCCCCTTTCCCTGGGTTTGAGGTTATTAACATCAAACATGTGATCGGCCACATGATAGGCTAAAGGCTAAAAAGGAAAAAAAAAAAAAAATAAAGAAAGAAAAGAAAAAAAAAAAATCGCTTGGACACATCCAGAGGGGAAGGAAGAGATGGCAGCATGGTGGGTACACCTCCATGTCCGTGGATTACAACCATTCCTGGGAAATCGCTGCTTTCCAGCAGCCCGGAATGATGGGAGCCATGGCGGGAGGAGGTTTAATAACGGGGTGATTGTGTAACTTGGAGCCTCCCGGCGAAAGTTGAGGCACCCAGTGGATGTTCCCGGTGCGTGGGGACGAGGATGGCACCGGATCAATTAGGGCAGCGAAATGTGCATCCCCCCCCAGCCTCCTCCTCCTCCTCCTCCTCCTGATCCAGGAGTTTCTCCACTAACGTATTTCTCTCCTCATTAACTGCTTCGGTGTCTTCTGCTCTTTCCAAAATAGTACCTACTATAACGGGGCCGCAGAGGGGGCCAGCTGGCACCCGCCACCGGGCATCCAGACACGGAGCAGGGATTTGGGGGAGGAAAGACACGGGGAGCCGGCAGGATGAGGGCAGCGAAGGCTCTCATCCCCCCCCTTCCCCCAAATCCTCAGGGAAACCCCGCTTCCACCTAAAGCAGGGGCTCAGCACCCCAACCTAAGGGCAAGGATCTTGTGGGTTTGATGAAGCCCACCCCAGGATGGGGATCCCCCCC
>NW_008236162.1:2008417-2012889 GCF_000691975.1 Corvus brachyrhynchos
ATCTAAGACAGATTGGATAGACAGCTGTGAGACCCACCACGAGATGGGTTTGCCATAGGTCTGCCTGGGGTTCCCAGGCACAGATGTAAAGGCACATCATGGAATCATAGAATCATGGAATCATAGAATCATGAAGTGGTTTGGGTGGCAAGTGACCTTAAGGATCATCTTCTTCCACCCCTGCCGTCCCAGGGACACCTTCCGCTGTCCCAGGCTGCTCCAAGCTGGCCTTGGGCACTTCCAGGGGCAGGCACAGCTCCTCTGGGAATTCCGTCCCAGCCCTTCACCACCCTCACAGGGAAGGATTCCCTCCCAATATCACATCCAGCCCTGCCCTCTGGCAGTGGGAAGCCATTCCCTGGGTCCTGTCCCTCCAGCCCTTGTCCCCAGTCCCTCTGCAGCTCTCCTGGAGCCCCTTTAGGCCCTGCAAGGGGCTCGGAGTTCTCCCTGGAATTTCCCTTCTCCAGCTGAACTTTCCCAGCTCTGCCAGCCTGGCTTCGTAGCCGATAGTCCTTAGACATAAAATTTCTGAGGGAAAGGAAAAACAGATGATGGTCTGTTCCCACCACTGTAAGATGAAGGAAGACAGGTTTAGATGGGGTATTGGGAAGGAATTCCTCCCTGTGAGGCTGGTGAGGGGCTGGGATGGAATTCCCAGAGAAGCTGTGGCTGCTCCATCCCTGGAAGTGCCCAATGCCAGGTTGACAGGCCTTGGAGCAGCCTGGGCAGTGGAAGGTGTCCCTGCCCCTGGCAGGGGTTGGCACTGGATGAGCTTCAACCAACCCAAACCATTCCAGGAATTCCACGACCCCATCCAGCATCCTTTGCTGAGGTAACTCAGGTTTCAGGCATTCACCAAAACACAAGGATTTTGCAGCAAAGGAGAGCCCACTCAAAGCCCCCCCTGGAAGTGCGGATGAGTGGGAGCAAGTCCGATGCTCACTGTGACCTTCCTTGCTTAATAAGACATTAATATTTTTATAAAACACTCCAGAATGTCAAGATTTGGTTTCTTTAGCTGCAACAGGGTTTCTAAAAATTGCGTTTGCTGCTCAGAGCTGGCAGCTGGGGCGGAATGGTGTAGAAAAAGGGGGAAAAAAGGGAAGCAGAAAAGCAAAGTTTGGGGTTTTTTTCCCTAGTGGAAGGTGGGAAAACAAGGATGCAAACACTGCCAGGAGCCCGGCTTGTGTGAGCTGGAGAGAAATCCAAAATCCCGCATCTCCCAGATAAACCACGGCTTGGAAATACATTTCAGATAAACTAAAAAAAAAAAAAAATATATATATATATATACATATATATATACAGCCGCGCCGCACTGCATAGCCACGGAAATCCAGCTGGAAAACCGGGATTGCATCACCCAGCCCAGCTCCCACCCCTCCATCCCCCAGCAGCAGGGAGGGTTTCACTGCCGGAGCACAGCTGCGGACCCTCCGTCGTTACAGAATATATTTTATTTATGGAATTTTACAAATATCTGTACAATTCACGTGACATTTTAAGTTAACGCTCTTTTGTTTCGGCGCGTTCTCTCCTCCAACACCTGAGTTATAATTGAAATACTGAGATGGAACTTGAGCTTCCAACCGGACGCGGGGGAAAGAGACGCGGATGAAAATCCGTAAGGAGCTCGATTGGGGCAGGTTCCCCTCCTCATCCTCCCCATCCTTCTCCCGCTGGCAGGTGCCAGCCTGCCCAGCCAGGAACAGGAGCTCTCCTTGGTGGCAGGAGAGCCTCGCTTCCCACCCCCCACATCCCAAATCTCCGGGTTGCAGATTTCTCAGGAAATGGGGATGAAGTCAAAACGAGAAGACGACAGACTGGTGATTCCCACAGTGAATCCTGCCGGCTCCGAGGAAGCCAAGCCCTGCTCCTGCCACTTCCCAGCTCTTGGGGACCTCCCAGGCAAAGTCCACGGGGCACAAACCCCCTGATTGCCCCCGTCCTCCCCCACGGAGGCTTTTCCAGCCGGGATGCAGCCCTAGGCCCTGTGCCTCACCAGCCACATGGTGTTTTCCAAGTGCTTCCTTGAGAGAGAGGAGAGGGCACCTGTGCCAGTCAAAGGACTCAGATTTTCCACATCGAGTCAGTCAGCCGGGGCTGCAGCTCTCTCAAGCAAGGAAAAAGTGTTTCCAATGCCACTTTCGTCCTGGAATCAGCAGCACAGGGAATGACTGCAAGGTGCTGAATGATTGCCCAAGCCAGGACAGGCCACAGGGCTCTGTCCCAGAGGGAAAAGTGACTTATGGTGACATTCCACAAGAGACACCACACGGGACAAAGCGGAGGCTATCTCTCCTTTAGGGAATCACCCGAGGACCATGAGGCACCTCCGAGTGAAGGGTGATCCCAAAAAGGCTCCTTGCTCCTCCACAAGTCAATATTTAGGTTTTGGGGTGGAGGACAAAGCCAAGAGCCGGGGAGTGCCAAGGGGACAAATGCCCAGCCTAGAAAAGCCACTGAGAGCCCAGGTGACGATCCGTGAGGATCCTGGCAGTGCCAGAGGCCAGGGGCTCGGTGACAGCTGTTGGGAGCTTAGGAAGAACATCCCCCAGCTGGGAACTACGGGAATTCAGGGATTACAGCGGTCCCACCAGGGTACAACACTGCCAGGGGTGCCGAGCCTGTGCCAGGGGCTGAGGTCCCTCTGTCCTGCGACAGGCAGGAAAAATACCGGGCACAGCCTTGGCTTTGCCTTCCTCAGGGGGATAAGGGAAGGTGTGGGAGCCTCAGCTCCAGCACGGTACCACCGTGGGCCACCACCCTGTCACACCCCACGCACCTGCACAGGTGGGGAGTGAAGGAAGACTCTTCCCAAACACTTCCCAAAGCACCTGCACCTCTCCTCCATCCCAATTCAGCGCCAAACAATGAGGGATTCCCCTGAATCCACACAGCCACAAGCTCACACCAGGTATGGGATGAGGGGTCTGGGGGCAACAGGGGTGCGAGGGAACCTCAAGCAACATGGGTGGGGTGGGCAACCTTATCAATATGATAATAAGTAATTCACCTAGTGAATCTGGGAACGCCAGCCTGGAGGCAGAGCTGGGGAGTGCCTGGAAAACCCTTCTCTGGCTACTCCCTCAGGCTGGGAACATGCAACCTAAAGAGGTTCACAGTCCGAGTTTTGCTTTTAAAAACACCCCCCACCCCACCCTGAACCTCAGTGCTGTTTAAAAACCGGTGGCTGTTCCTGGGTGTCACCGTGAGCTTGGACACAGCCTGAGGAAAAAATCCCTGGGCTGGAGCCCACGGCCGGGCAGGGCTCTGCTTCATCCCCTTCTCACCAGCCCTCACAGAGGAGGAGTTGGGATTTGCCCCCAGTTCCAGCAGCACGGACTGAAGGGGGGTCAGGACATCCTGGCAGGCTTCTCCCAGCAGCCCAAGTGTCACTCCAACCCTGTTTGGTGTCCTCTGCTCTGAGCACTGACACCCAAAATGTGCTTTAAAACCCCTGCCCTCTTCACCTCGCTCTTCCCAGGGCGTTGTCCGGGCTGAAACAGAGCGAAAGCAGTTGGATGATGGTGACATCATGAGCCTCCTCATCCTCAGAGAGCACAGTTCTGAGGGCTGGCTGGTGGGGAACTCTCTGAGAAGGGTCTGTCCCTATCACACACCCCCACAGGGGTCAGGACAGCGTCATGTCCCATGGGAACGCTCCGAGCACAATGAGAGGAGCAGCACGGCTGGAGCAGCTCCTGTCTCCCCACTCCATCCTTCCTGGGAGAGGCGAGGAGAGAAGGGATATGACACCGGAAAAAAGTCAGGTCAGTCCTATGGGAAGGGGAATTCCACTCCCTTCAGCCTTAAACCAGAATAAAATCCATGGAATAGCTTTCAAAGCAATGTCTCTCCTGTAGTGTGACGTCAGTGCCCGCACAGGTACCGTCATATGTTTGCAGCAGGAAAAGCAAAGAAAAAAAACCAAAAAAAGAAAAAACCCTTTCCCCCCCCAAAAAAACCATGGAAAAATTGGATCAGGGCTGCGGCTTGGGCTGGTCCTACCCTATCTGGATCTGCCCCGAGTACATGGTGAGCAGCACCATGATGGTGAAGCCCGTGAGCAGCCCCGCGTTCTGGATGGCGAAGGTGATCAGGGCGCTGCCGTTCTGCTCGTCCTCCCGGCTCACCTCGTTCATCTCGGGGAACTGAGGGGGGAAAAATTGGGATGGCAGGGCTCAGTGACAGCTCCATCCTTCCCTGGCAAACATCCACCACCCTCTCATCCCGGGAATTTCAGCCAGGCAAAGCAAAGCAGAGATATCTGCGTGTGCTGAGGGGACAGAGCAAACCCCGCCGTGCCTGCCTCGCCTGCAGGCTGAGGGCAAGCAGAGCTTTTCCTAGGAAAAAATCCCAGGATTTTGGGCTCAGGATTTGGGGCTTAGGATTTACCATATCAGCCAGTGCTATGTACAGGAACATCCCTCCAGCCAGAGCGAAGATCCAGTTGGCAGAGAAGTGGCTGG
>NW_008236162.1:2012966-2017971 GCF_000691975.1 Corvus brachyrhynchos
GCGTTGAGCAGGATCACAAAGTCCCCTGTGGGAGAACAGGGTGGGAGGATGAGGAGAGAAGGGCTGACAGCAGCATCAGGACAGCAGCAGCTTGGACTCGAGGTCATAGGATCCCGGAATATCCCGAGTTGGGAGAGAGGCGCAAGGATCAGAGGCCAACCCCTGGACTGCACAGGACACCCCAAAAATCACAGCGTGTGCCAGCTCAAGAATGGGCTCCCTGTGCCTGCTGGCACTGGGCACTGACCTCTCCACTGCCCTGAAATTCAGACATTCACACCCAAACCCGCCTCTCCTTCACTGACCTCTCCACTACTCCTAAATTCAGATATTCACACCCAAACCCGCCTCCCCCCTCCACTGCCCCTAAATTTGGACATTCACACCCAAACTTGCCTCCCACCCACTGACCACAGCACTGTCCCTAAATCCACACATTCACACCCAAACCCACCTCTTCTCCACTGACCACTCCACTGCCCCTAAATCCCGACATTCCCACCCAAACCCGCCTCCCCCCTCCCAAACCAACGAGGTGTTGAGGGTTTTTTTTTTGTCTTCAGATGCCTCCATCTAAATTTAAATCTCAGACATCATATTACCTCGTTATTTTTAGAGCGGCGATTACTCAGTGCAGTTTACAGCCCTCCCTTTCCCCCCCCCTCAGCAGCATCACTGTTTATTCCACCCCAAATTTTCCTTTCTGCATGGAAAAAGGACGGACTCCAGAGTGAGCAGGACCAGGGGCAGATCCAAGGAGTCCCATACCCAGCTCGTGTGGGAATTCCTCGCAGAGTATGGCCACGGAGGTGCTGATCCCTTGGAAGACAGACACGGTGAAGGAAGCGCCGATGGCCAGGCCGTCGATGAAGTTGTGGAGGCCGTCGCTGAGGGTGATCATCCAGGCCAGCGTCCCGATGTCCGAATACCTCACCTCCTTCAGCCAGTAGCACGCGCTCTGCGAGGCCTGCAGGTCCTGCCACAGCACCCCAACACGGGGGTCAGCACCCAAATGGGGTCACTGATCCCTCCTCCCCCCCACCACTCATCAAACCCACACAGCGGAGCCGTTTGTTCCCACCACGCACAGAGGATTTGGGATGCAAAACCATTGACGGGTGGGATTTTGCCACAATCCCATGGGATGAGGCACTCACCTGGACAGAGAGGGAGCCCACCACGGCCTTCTCATCCCCGGAGGGGGGCTTGCATTCCAGGTCGCTGGTGATGTGTGGGATCATGTGGTCCAGGTCCCCATTCTGCAGCTTCTCTGTGACCCCCTCGTCCCGGTCCTTCTTGGAGGGCAGAGCCTCGGGGCCGTAGTGGCTGTGCCCGTGGTGGTGCTGTGGGATCAGGGGGTTCACCTGCTGTTTCCTCCCCCTCCATCCCGATATCCCCACTGTTTCCCACTTCTCCATCCCGATATCCCTGCTGTTTCCCACCTCTCCATCCCGATATCCCCGCTGTTTCCCACCTCTCCATCCCGATATCCCCGCTGTTTCCCACCTCTCCATCCCGATATCCCCGCTGTTTCCCACCCCTCCATCCCGATATCCCTGCTGTTTCCCACCCCTCCATCCCGATATCCCTGCTGTTTCCCACCCCTCCATCCCGATATCCCTGCTGTTTCCCACCCCTCCATCCCGATATCCCTGCTGTTTCCCACCCCTCCATCCCGATATCCCTGCTGTTTCCCACCCCTCCATCCCGATATCCCTGCTGTTTCCCACCTCTCCATCCTGATACCCCTGCTGTTTCCTACCCCTCCATCCCGATATCCCCACTGTTTCCCACTTCTCCATCCCGATATCCCTGCTGTTTCCCACCTCTCCATCCCGATATCCCTGCTGTCTCCCACCCCGCTGTCCCCTGCTCAGCCTCACCTGGTCCTTCTGCTTCAGGAGCATCTTCAGGATCTTCTCCGTGAAGAAGAAGAGGTAGAAGCCCCCGAACACCACAGCGGATTTGGAAACGTAATAATCTTCCTGAGGGTTGAATCCAAATGCCTGCAGGCAGGAGGGGACACCAGAGAGGATGAGGAGCAGGCCCTGGCAGTGTCCTTCATCTGCCTTGGCTCCTGGGGTGACACTGGAGAGGTGACACAGCTCTGAGCTCTCTCTGAGGAGCAGCTGCTTTGGGGACAAGCTCAGGAAACGCCTCTGTGCACCTTTAATCTCCCTCATTCCCTCCTCCAAGCTGGCTGCGCCCCAAGGCATTGGATCCAGCACCTGCTCTGGGGCAGGGGTGGCAGAACCAGGCTCTGCTCTGCAGGGGGGACCCGCCTCCAGGGCTGGAAAAAGCCAGAAAAGGCAATAAAACAACGATTCTCTGCTTGAAGCAGACCGGGGATCTCTCTGGAGCGATTCCCTTCCAAACTGCAGCTCCGAGGGGCTCCCAGCCCTCCATACCTCGCTCCGGCCTTCCCCTTCTCCAGCCAGCGAGCGCCCAGAGAGAGAGAGAGAGAAACAGCCCCCGAGAGAGAGAAAAGCACAGACCCGCCGGGCCTCTCCCTACCTCGGGAATGAGCTGGAAGAGGGCGTTGGAGTAGAGAGTTCCAATCGCCAGAGCTATGAAGTAGAGGAGCAGCCGCTTGTAAAAGGTCTTCTTCATGAAGGGCACCACGCTGGCTCCCACCAGCGAGCACAGGGAGATGACGGAGACGCAGAGGAAACCGTAACCCCAGACTGGGACAGCCAAACCCACCCCGGGAGACGGGAGACGGGAAGGGACGAGATCAACGTGGGGATGGGCAGGGAAGGAATCCACAGCGACAGGAGGGAGAGAGGAGGGAGGGAGAGAGGGGAGAGAAGAGGACATTCATTAGTGATTGTTGTTCATCTGGCGCGGCCTCCGAAAGGGCGAACCCGGCGCTGAGCGGCTTTGGGAATGGCTCTTTGGGAAAATTCGGGAAACTCAGCTCTCCCAGCTGGGTTTTGGCAGCCAGGCCGTGTCCCAGCCAGCCCCCAGCTCTGCTCCGTGGGCCATTCCCAAGCCACAGAGCGTCCGGGTTCCCTCGAGCACCTCGTACGCTCCATCCCTGTCCCGCAGCCAGTCCCTGCTGGGATGCTCCGGGTGCCGGTGGGGTTGGAGTGCACCTTGGGCATTTCAATTCCCGGCAGATCAGGAATTAGAGGCGCTTGGTTTCTATGTCCAGCAAATAAAAGTTGCAGTTCTGGAGCTGAAAAGGAGCCTGGATAAACATCCCATTGCCAGCACAGATACGGCGTTCACTGCCCCGCAGCAAAACAGGCAACGCTGGGGGGGAAAACCCACTGGAATTTTAAGTCTGGATATGCAGCTGAAATCCAGTTCATCCTCTGAGGAGCCACCCGGACCATGATCCAAACGTGCCCAATCCAGGTGGACTTGTTCAGCTCCAGGACTGCACAATTACAACACAATTAATTTGCAATATTTCTGTCGGTCCCATCAGAGCACCAGGAAACCTCATGGAAGCCGGAACCCTTGTGGGAACATCGGGCTGGGAAATCAGGTGGGGGGGAAAAAAGAGGCAATTAAAGGATTTGTAAAAATTGGCTGATTCCAGAGGAAGCCGGTGCTTCTCTGGGCTGTTCTCCGTGTTTTTATATGGATATTTGATCATATTTTCATGGATATTTCACATTTCTTTCCCTCTGGCTCATGCCAGTAGCGCTGCCACAAGTGTGGCTGAGCACATCCCTCCAAGGGACACACAGAGCAGGAGCAAACAGCTTTTCCCAGCACATTCCCACTCCTCAGACGTGGCAGGGATGGAGAACACCGCGGGTTTCCTGGTGCTTGGAAGGGTGAGAAAAGCCCTGCGGAGCCCCTTGAGCCAAGCCCTGAGCCTCGGGTGACGAGGGGTCGGATCGATTCGGCGGGGTGGAGGCAGAGAGGGCGCCCGGGGAGCTGCCCCCGGAGACGGGAGAGAGGCAGGGACGTTCTACCGCACCTCTGGGATGAGCTGGAAGAGCGCGTTAGAGAGCAGCGTGCCGATGGAGAGCGCGATGAAAAACAGGAGCACCCGGCTGAAAAAGGCCTTCTGGGAACACGGAACGATGAGGACTCCGAGCAGGGAGGCCACGTTAATCATGGACACACTGAGAAAACCAAAGCCCCACACTGCGGAACGAGAAGAAACGAGGGCCAGACATTACCGAGGCTCTCGGAGAGCCCGGATCCGGGCAGGTGGGAAAGGCTGGCTCCGGATGCTCCAGCTGCGACAAAACCGTCATGTTTGGTGCAAGGAAGGTGGGAATGAAGCCACCGGGTTCCTTGGAAAAGGTTTTCCCAAGCCAGCCCCGACGTGGGAGAAGCTGAGTTGTGCTCAGGGCAGCTGATCCAAGACCTTGGGCATGGTCGGGAGCAGGACAGACGGGAGCTGGTTGAGCACCCGCCGGTGGCTGGAGGCCAGCGGGTCCCTCCAGGGGCTGGGTCACCCCCTCCCACCCACGGGAACCCAGAGCAGAGTCCCCTCCTCATCCAGCTATCCCGGAGGCACAGAGGTTATCCCGGCAAAACCACACCACGGCACGATACACAGCGAGGAGAACTCGGTCAGGATTCCCAGCTGCTGGAGGCAGGGAATTCCCAGGAGTGGGAACTGGCTGTCCCACAGGTCCCTGGGTGCCTCGTGTCCCCAGGCTCCATGCCCAGGCCCAGGCAGTGCCCCTCCCCCAGCACCCCACTTACCTTCAGCTGAGCTGGGCCTGCTCTCCTCTGTCTGCTCATTCTCCTCATTTTCCAGGTTTTCGGAGGCGCACGCCCCCGACTCCAGCTGCTGCAGGATGGTGGGGCAGAACTCCTTGAACTCGCTGTGCCCCACAGGGGAGCCCTCGCTCAGGTTGTGGATGGCGAAAAGCTCCACGGAGCTGAAGCACTGGGGAAGGGACAGGAACGTGCCTTGAGATTCCCACAGCTCCGCAGGGGAGATTTCGGGAGTCCGCAGGGAGGTTTTGGGGATCCACAGGGAGGTTTTGGGGATCGCCTCCTTACCCGGGAGAGGTTCAGGCGCTGCGGGGGA
>NW_008236162.1:2018012-2020050 GCF_000691975.1 Corvus brachyrhynchos
GGGTGCTCCTGCCCGCCGGGCCCTGCAGGCAGGGGAGGAGGCAGACCAGCAGGAGCAGGCAGCAGCTCCGGGGGCCCGCGCTGGGGATCATGGTGCCTCTGGGATGCTGGGATAAAACCACACTGCTGTTGGCTTTGGCATTCCCAGCGCTCCAACCACCGCTCCTCCGCCCCACTGACGAATTTATCCTCAGGGAATGGGGAGCAGCGCTGGGAACACCCAGATCCCGAAGGGGAATCAGCATCTTTCCATGCAAGACCACCCCCTTCTCCTCCACCCTGAGCCACCCCACGCCCCTCACTCGCCGTGAGGGGCTGCCAGGACACAGCTCCCGGGGGCTCTCCAGCTCCACAACACCTCAGGACCCTGGGAAGAGCAGGATTTTTCGGGAAGCAGGCAGGGCTCTGCCAGTGCCAGCCCCAAACCCAGCTCTCTGCGGGGTGAGGAGTCACGCTCCAGCCCTTGGCCACGCGTGGGTCCCCTCGGTGTCGCCGGGGCTGGGACACAAACACCTCCAGGACCTCAATGCCAGCGCTCGGAGGAACACGGGAGCCCTGGGGACAGAGGTGGCCTGTTCATTAGGTTATAATTTAACCAGGATAATTACCATGCACCGAGTGCTTCCCTGCTCTAACTGTAGGTGCCTTTATAGTGTTTGCCCAGAATCAATCCTTGCCCTCTCTGCTCCTTTCATACGCGCCGGGAATTGATAAAAGAGGGGTGGCACAGCCCCGGGGAGCAAGGAAGGGGCTCAGGGAGAGGGGGGGGATGCCAGGCACGACCTGCACGTCCACCTTGGGAGGCACCCAAGAGCCTGGAGCTCGGGCCGCCTTCCTGGAAAAGCTTCCCTGAAAGGTGGATGGCAAATGTGGGATTCACAAGGAGAAAATAAAAGTTTGCTGCCTCCATCAGCGCAGCAACCATCCTGATCCCAGCGTGGGCTCCAAGCACACCTCCTGATTCCCCTGGCTCCCCTTCCTGGGGGCTGCTGGTGCTCCCGACCCAGCCCCAGGACACCCCGCAGTGCCTGGCCCGTGCTGACAGCTCGCAGGCTCCGGTCTCCTCCAAAAACCAGCCCAGGACATTTTTGAAGCCCGGCCAAGCAATTGTTCCAAAAATAACCTGGGGCCAGGATTTCCAGGCCAAGGGGCTGCTGGGGAACCACAGGACCCCGCTCCTCATCCAGGACCCCATTCCCCCTGAAGGCTCCCACATTCCCACAGGTTTTACCAGCTTACCACCACCTTGTGAGCTTTGTTCTCCAGGAGGTTTAAGCCTCCTCCTGCCAGGGCTTAGCTCGGATGCTTTGACTTAACCCCTCTCCTCCCAAAACGAGGGAGGGAGCTCATCCGGAGCAGTGCTGGGAACACCCTGCTGGATGGGGGGACTCAAGGGACCTCTGCCTCTTCAGCATCCCCCAGCCAACCCAGACCCTTCCTCTGCCTCCCTATCCCAATCCACCCTTCCAGGTGGGTCCTGCTGGGCGACATGGGACATCCAGGTGGCCAGTGACTCCCACAGGTGCTGGCACACAGCCCACCGTGCCAAAGGTTTGTCCCGGCTGGCCGCACGTCCCGCTGGCTGCCCTTCCCTGCCCGTGCCAGGCGAGTGCTCCCCATATCCCTGATCCAACCGGGAGCCGTCCTGCTCCCTGCACATCGATGGTCCGGCCCGTGCCAAGGCACGCAGCTCTCTCCGCTGCCAAAACCCCTCGCGGGGGTTTCTCCCAAAGCCAGGTTGAGCCGGATACACCCAGGGTGGAAAACCGGACCTCAACTTTCCCCCTGCTGCCAAGGGAAAGGCAGGAAGAGCTGAGCAGGCAGAGCCGGGCAGAGCTGCGCTGGCTCGCTCCGTTTTAGGGCAAAACGAGGTGGAGGAGCCGCCCCTGCAGGAAAGAAGGGTCCAAAGAAGCTCATCCCGGTGGGCTCCCACCCTCTGGAAGCCCAGGGCAAGGCAGGAGGGTGCCGAGCACACCCAGCCCAGCATCCCGGGACAAATGGGATATGACAAACACCAAAGACCCTCTCCCTCCCCACCG
>NW_008236162.1:2021551-2022062 GCF_000691975.1 Corvus brachyrhynchos
CCCAAAAGGCACCCGGGGGTATTGGGACCCCATGGAACCCACTGAGCACCCACGCTGGGGGCACCAAGACCCCGAGGACACCTCCAAGTGACCCCCTCAGAGGCACGGGGACCCCCTGGGACCCCCCAAACACCCAGCCCAGAGCCACGGGGACCCCCCAACACCCCCCCCGGCGGCACCACACGCACCTCCCCAAACACCCCTTTGGGGGCACAGGGCACCCCAAGGACCCTCCAAACACCCCTTGGGAGCATTGCTCACCCCTCAACCCCTTCCCAAGGGGTCACAGCACCAAATATCCCCTTGGGGGCACCTCATGGACCCCCCTGGAAATGCCCTGGGGGGTTCAGGGGGGGACTAATCCTGGCAGGCAGACCCACCCTGGCTCCTCTCCCTGTGCCAAGGAGGAGGACAAGGACAAGGCAGAGTTGGGATACAAAAAGCTGCTGGAGGGGGTCAGGAAGAGTGAGGGGACCCCTCCCCAGCACCCCCAGGGCCAAATTTTGCTCCC
>NW_008236162.1:2022249-2022975 GCF_000691975.1 Corvus brachyrhynchos
ACCAAACCCATGAGGGAGCAGCTGCCAGCAACGATTTTATTGGAATGAACCAAAAAACTGCTTACAGCAAGAGAAAAATCAGGGAAATCCAACTTCTCCTGCCCAAGGCAAAAAAAAGCACCTGAAATAGGTGGAAATTCAAACCTTTCCCTGGGGTAATGACCTGAATCCACAAAGAATTCTCCTTGGAAAACCAGTGACTCCTCAAGGACGGGAGAACCGGCCAAGCTGGAGCTGGTTTGTTCAACAGCAGCTTGAAAAAGCCCAGGAAAAAAACCCTTTAAACCTGCATGGAAATGCAAGAAACTGGGGGGGGAAAAAACCCCAAAATCTTTGGGATTTACATCCAGCACCTGCACAGGGATGAGCTGTGGGAGCAGCAGCACCTTTGGGGCTCATGAACTCAACCCCCTCTCCTGGGAGGGCTGGAAACCAGCAGGATATTCCTTTGGGTTCATCCCCATGGAGAGAATTCCCAAAAAACCCCCCAGGGCCTGGGATGCTGCTGCAATCCCGTGCACCCTCTAAACCAACAAACAAGGAACAAATGGACACCAAAACCAGGGAATTGAGGAAGATCCCCGCTGGCAGGGGGGCCAAACAGCGGCAGGTGGGGAGCGGAACTCCGGGCTGCAATCCCGATTTTCCGGGTGCAATCCCGGATTTCCCGGTGCCATCCCGGTTTTGCAGGTCCTGGCAGGGTAAAGGAAGAAGAGCTGCTCCCCT
>NW_008236162.1:2023024-2023414 GCF_000691975.1 Corvus brachyrhynchos
GGAATGCCAGCTTGTGGGCGTACTTGCAGGGAGCCGGGACACGGACGGTGCCCGGCCAGTTCCAGTACAGGTGACACAGCTTGAAGGTCAGCCTGGAAGGGACAGCGAGGAAATCGGGCTGAGGGATTCCCGGGAATGGGGCTGGATCCGGGCTCACATCCCTCCCACAACCTGCTCGCAGCCGTGTTTCTTCCAGAGGTTGGGAACCCGCCTCGTCCACGTCCTCCCAGTTCACCCAGTACACCCAGCAGGCTCAGCCCGGTGCCTGCACGGGGACCTGCGCCCCCCCAAACTGCTCCAGGGGTTGATTTACCCAAAAACCCCAAATTTGGGGGGTCCCATGTGGGTCCTCATCCTATAAGGCTGCTCTTCCTTCTGTGGGATATTGGG
>NW_008236162.1:2023436-2034250 GCF_000691975.1 Corvus brachyrhynchos
CCCTTCCCCTGGATGATTTTGAGGCTCTCTCCCCCTTTCCTAGGGAGGATTTTGGGGGGCTGCAGGATATTGAGGAACTCTGGGACCCCTGCCCTTCCCCTGGATGATTTTGAGGCTCTCTCCCCTTTCCCAGGGAGGATTTTGGGGGGGCTATAGAACATTGGGGGGCTGCAGGACCCCTGCCCTTCCCTCTGCAGGATATTGAGAAATTCTGAGATTCCTGCCCTTTCCCTGGAGGATTTCAAGGTTCTCTCTCCCTTTCCCAGGGAGCATTTTGGGGGCTGCAGGATCTCAGGGACTCTTGGAACCCCCACCCTTCCCCTGGATGATTTTGAGGCTCTCTCCCCTTTCCCAGGGAGGATTTTGGGGGGCTGCAGGATATTGAGGAACTCTGAGATTCCTGCCCTTCCTCTGGATGATTTCAAGGCTCTCTCCCCCTTTCCTAGGGATGATTTTTAGGGGCTGCAGGATATTGAGGAACTCTGGGACCCCTGCCCTTCCCCTGGATGATTTTGAGGCTCTCTCCCCTTTCCCAGGGCGGATTTTGGGGGGGCTATAGAACATTGGGGGGCTGCAGGCCCCCTGCCCTTCCCCTGGATGATTTTGAGGCTCTCTCCCCTTTCCCAGGGCGGATTTTGGGGGGGCTATAGAACATTGGGGGGCTGCAGGCCCCCTGCCCTTCCCCTGGATGATTTTGAGGCTCTCTCCCCTTTCCCAGGGCGGATTTTGGGGGGGCTATAGAACATTGGGGGGCTGCAGGCCCCCTGCCCTTCCCCTGGATGATTTTGAGGCTCTCTCCCCTTTCCCAGGGCGGATTTTGGGGGGGCTATAGAACATTGGGGGGCTGCAGGCCCCCTGCCCTTCCCCTGGATGATTTTGAGGCTCTCTCCCCTTTCCCAGGGCGGATTTTGGGGGGGCTATAGAACATTGGGGGGCTGCAGGCCCCCTGCCCTTCCCCTGGATGATTTTGAGGCTCTCTCCCCTTTCCCAGGGCGGATTTTGGGGGGGCTATAGAACATTGGGGGGCTGCAGGCCCCCTGCCCTTCCCCTGGATGATTTTGAGGCTCTCTCCCCTTTCCCAGGGCGGATTTTGGGGGGGCTATAGAACATTGGGGGGCTGCAGGCCCCCTGCCCTTCCCCTGGATGATTTTGAGGCTCTCTCCCCTTTCCCAGGGCGGATTTTGGGGGGGCTATAGAACATTGGGGGGCTGCAGGCCCCCTGCCCTTCCCCTGGATGATTTTGAGGCTCTCTCCCCTTTCCCAGGGCGGATTTTGGGGGGGCTATAGAACATTGGGGGGCTGCAGGCCCCCTGCCCTTCCCCTGGATGATTTTGAGGCTCTCTCCCCTTTCCCAGGGCGGATTTTGGGGGGGCTATAGAACATTGGGGGGCTGCAGGCCCCCTGCCCTTCCCCTGGATGATTTTGAGGCTCTCTCCCCTTTCCCAGGGCGGATTTTGGGGGGGCTATAGAACATTGGGGGGCTGCAGGCCCCCTGCCCTTCCCCTGGATGATTTTGAGGCTCTCTCCCCTTTCCCAGGGCGGATTTTGGGGGGGCTATAGAACATTGGGGGGCTGCAGGCCCCCTGCCCTTCCCCTGGATGATTTTGAGGCTCTCTCCCCTTTCCCAGGGCGGATTTTGGGGGGGCTATAGAACATTGGGGGGCTGCAGGCCCCCTGCCCTTCCCCTGGATGATTTTGAGGCTCTCTCCCCTTTCCCAGGGCGGATTTTGGGGGGGCTATAGAACATTGGGGGGCTGCAGGCCCCCTGCCCTTCCCCTGGATGATTTTGAGGCTCTCTCCCCTTTCCCAGGGCGGATTTTGGGGGGGCTATAGAACATTGGGGGGCTGCAGGCCCCCTGCCCTTCCCCTGGATGATTTTGAGGCTCTCTCCCCTTTCCCAGGGCGGATTTTGGGGGGGCTATAGAACATTGGGGGGCTGCAGGCCCCCTGCCCTTCCCCTGGATGATTTTGAGGCTCTCTCCCCTTTCCCAGGGCGGATTTTGGGGGGGCTATAGAACATTGGGGGGCTGCAGGCCCCCTGCCCTTCCCCTGGATGATTTTGAGGCTCTCTCCCCTTTCCCAGGGCGGATTTTGGGGGGGCTATAGAACATTGGGGGGCTGCAGGCCCCCTGCCCTTCCCCTGGATGATTTTGAGGCTCTCTCCCCTTTCCCAGGGCGGATTTTGGGGGGGCTATAGAACATTGGGGGGCTGCAGGCCCCCTGCCCTTCCCCTGGATGATTTTGAGGCTCTCTCCCCTTTCCCAGGGCGGATTTTGGGGGGGCTATAGAACATTGGGGGGCTGCAGGCCCCCTGCCCTTCCCCTGGATGATTTTGAGGCTCTCTCCCCTTTCCCAGGGCGGATTTTGGGGGGGCTATAGAACATTGGGGGGCTGCAGGCCCCCTGCCCTTCCCCTGGATGATTTTGAGGCTCTCTCCCCTTTCCCAGGGAGGATTTTGGGGGGGCTATAGAACATTGGGGGGCTGCAGGACCCCTGCCCTTCCCTCTGCAGGATATTGAGAAATTCTGAGATTCCTGCCCTTTCCCTGGAGGATTTCAAGGTTCTCTCTCCCTTTCCCAGGGAGCATTTTGGGGGCTGCAGGATCTCAGGGACTCTGGAACCCCCAACCCTTCCCCTGGATGATTTTGAGGCTCTCTCCCCTTTCCCAGGGAGGATTTTGGGGGGCTGCAGGATATTGAGGAATTCTGGGACCCCTGCCCTTTCCTCTGGAAGATTCTGGGGGGCTGCAGGATCTCAGGGACTCTGGGACCCCCAACCCTTCCCCTGGATGATTTTGAGGATGATTTTGAGGCTCTCTCCCCCTTTCCCAGGGAGGATTTTGGGGGGCTGCAGGATATTGAGGAACTCTGGGACCCCTGCCCTTCCCCTGGATGATTTTGAGGCTCTCTCCCCCTTTCCTAGGGAGGATTTTGGGGGCCTCTGGGACCCCTGCCCTTCCCCTGGATGATTTTGAGGCTCTCTCCCGCTCCCCAGGGAGGATTTTGGGGGGCTCAGGACCCTCCCTTACCTCTGGAGGTGCTCGGAGCTGAGGTTGGCCGTGTTCCACATGCAGATGTAGCGCGTGGGAACGCTGCAGCCCTGCCGCGAGTGATGGGCCAGCAGGAAGAAATCCTGCCTGGGAAAGGCAAAACAAACCCCAATTTCACTTTTTTGCACCCCAAAAATGAGCATTTTTGAACCTCAGGGCGCTCTGAACCCCAGACTGGGCTTTTTTTGCACCCCAGAATGGTGGTTTTGAACCCCAAGGGTTTTATTTTTGCAATCCGTGAGGGGTTTTTGCACCCTGGGGTGGTTTTATAACCCCTTTTTTTTGCACTCAAGGTGTTTTTACACCCCAGAGCATCTTATTTTGTAAAGAAAATAAATTGTAAGATACCTTAGGATATATTTACAACCATTTTTTTTGCCCCCTGGGGGGTTTTTACACACCAATTTTTACACCATGGGGTGGTTTTTTTGTACCCAGGGTGGATTTTTTCCACCCTGGGCTATTTTTACAACGATTGTTTTTTTGGCACTTTGGGAATTCTTTTGCACCCCGGGGTTTTTTACAACCATATTTTCGCACCCAGAGTGGATTTTTTCCACCCTGGGGTATTTTTACAATGCCTTTTCAGCACCCTGGGCATTTTTTTGCACGCTGAGGTTTTTTTACCACCTTTTTGCACCCTGGGGCATTTTTACAACCATTTTCTTGCACCCAGGGTGGATTTTTTCCACCTTGGGGCATTTTTACAACCATTTTCTTGCACCCAGGATGGATTTTTTCCACCTTGGGGCATTTTTACAACCCTTTTCTTGCACCCAGGATGGTTTTACAACCATTTTCTTGCACCCTGGGATGGTTTTACAACCACTTCTTACACCTTGGGCTGGGTTTTTTGCACCCAGGGTGGATTTTTTTCCACCCTGGGGTGCTTTTCCCACCATTTTTTTTACACCCAGGTTATTTTTCTCCCCCCTGGGGTTGGTTTTTATCCCCTCCCAGGGCGTTTCCTCCCTGTCCCAGCTCCCCCAGCCCCATCTCTGCCACTCACCAGTCCGAGCTGGTGACGCTGTGGTCGATGACGGTGCCCAGGGGAGGAGACACCAACTCCTCTCCTGTCAGGCAGTAGAAGTTGGTGCTCAGCTGCTTCTGCACCACCACGACCACGAGGCTGGGCTGGTAATTTTGGAAGGTGTGGAAGCTCTTCTGGAGCTGGGGCACCTCATATTTGAGCACCGTGTCCAGCTGGGGGTCGGACACCCCGTCCCGGTACACCACGATCTTCATGGGCAGGGAGTGGTTCAGCTGCGGGGGAAAAATGGGGAAAATCTGCTCATTATTTTTTTATCCTGCAGCCTGTACAGGATTGCCTGAGAGGGGAGGGGAAAATATTCCCTGGTCAACAGAAGTTTGGGAATTCAACCCACCACATTCAGCCCCGCTGAAAATGCGGCTCGGGGTGGGTTTGGGGAGGGTTGTGTTTGTGTTAATCCCAGAATTCCAGACTGGTTTGGGTGGGAAGGAGCCTTAAAATCATCTCAATTCCACCCCCTGCCATGGGCATGGACACCTCCCACTGTCCCAGGCTGCTCCAACCCGGCCTTGGGCACTGCCAGGGATCCAGGGGCAGCCACAGCTCCCCTGGGGATTTCATCCCAGCCCCTCGCCACCCTCCTTCCTTCATTCCTTCCCAATATCCCATCCATCCCTGCCCTCTGGCAGTGGGAAGCCATTCCCTGGGTCCTGGCCCTCCAGGCCCTCCTGCCCAGCCAGCTCCCAGTGCCCAGGGCTGTTCCTGCAGCACCCACAGAGGGATGGGAAAAAGGAATCAGAGAATCCTGGAATGGTTTGGGTTGGAAGGGACCTTAAAGCCCATCCCATTCCACCCCCATTCCATCATTCCCCGTTGCTCCAAGCTGGCCTTGGGACACTTCCAAGGATGAGGCAGCCACAGTTTCTCTGGGAAAATCCCAAGAGCTGGGATTTTTCCCAGCCCCTGCCCTGTCCCAGGCTGCTTTTCTCACGCTGGGGACAAGGGACAGGGCCCTGGGAGCTCTAACGTGGCACTTCCCTGTGAGCAAACTGATCCCGAGGCACGTTCCCGAGATAAGGATGAGCTGTGCCGGCTCCACATCCAGTCCAAAGGCTGCTGGGGATGTTTGCTCCCCTGCACGTATCCAGGCTGGAGGTTTTTGGGAGGTTTCCCCCTTGTTTTGAGGGAATGTGGAACCACAGGAGGGTGGTTTTTGGTTGGCCTCACCTCGTAGAAGCGCTTGAGGGCTTGGGAGAGGCAGAGGCGGAGGCTGTCGGCGATTTCCTGGTGGGGCATCTGGAAAACCACCTTGGAGTACCACTTGGTGAGGATGCTGGGCATGGAACGGGAATGAGCACCAGGAACGAGCACTGGGAACCTCCCCCAGCACCGGGCAAAGTCCTCTGAGGTCTTGTGCAACCCCAAATCGGCCCTGGCTCAGCATTCCCAGCCCTTTCCCAGCGATTCCCGACACAAACACGCCAGGGGAGACCTTGCTGAGCGCAGCAGCTTGGGGAGAGCAGCATCCTCACCCCCTTCCCGGGAGGAGATTTTGGGGTGGGAGATCCCTGAAAATTCCCCCTTTCCCAGGGGGAAGCCACGTACTGGTTCATGCTGGCCACAAAGCCGATGACGGAGCGCATCCCTTGGCTCCGGCTGTGGTGGATGTCCATGCCCACAACCATCAGCTGCTTCTGGAGAGGGGGAACAAAAATGGGATTTAGGGATCATGGAGCAGGGAAAGGCAGGTGGGACTTAGGGATAATGTCCATGCCAACAACCCTCAGCTGCTTCTGGAAGAGGGAAGAACAGCCAGGTGGGATTTAGGGATAAGTCAGACACCTCCAGGCTCGGATCCCTGCAGCTCCCAAGGGACTCACGTGCACCCAAGAGAAGCCAACCCCGACTCTCCAGCTGCCTCAGCCCGTGCCCACAATAATTCACCCCCTCCAGAGCTTCCAGGCTCGTCCCAGGCTTCTTCCCAGGGTTTTCCTGCCTTACCAGCGGGATATCAACCCCCCAGAGCTGCCCGCCCAGCTTGCAGTTGATCTGCAGCAGAACTTTCTGCACCACACTCCTGATCTTGCCGGGGTGGCCCGTGAGGGACTGGGCGTTGATGACCTAGGGAGAGGGAAAACTCAGGGAAAAGTGAGGCTGGAGGCAGCCACGGCTTCCCGGGAATGGGGGTCCCAGCCCACCTGGGAGGGCACCGGGGTCTGCACACAGCAAAGCTTCTTGACGGCCCCGTAGATGTCATCCCGGCCGTTGGGGATGAGGCACAGGAGCAGCTGCACCTTGTCCTGAGGGAGATCATGGAATTGTTCCGGTTGGAAAAGCCCTCCAGGATCACCGAGTCAAACCTAAGGTCACCGATAACCCACGTCCCCAAGGGCCACATCCACGGCTCGGAGATGGGGACTCCAGCACCTCCCTGGGCAGCCCATTCCTGTATTTAACAACCTTTCCTATTCCTGTATTTAACAACCCTTTCCCATTCCTGTATTTAACAACCCTTTCCCATCCCTGTATTTAACAACCCTTTCCCATCCCTGTATTTAACAACCCTTCCCATTCCTGTATTTAACAACCCTTCCCATTCCTGTATTTAACAACCTTTCCCATTCCTGTATTAAACAACCTTTCCCATTCCTGTATTTAACAACCCTTCCCATTCCTGTATTTAACAACCCTTTCCCATTCCTGTATTTAACAACCTTTCCCATCCCTGTATTTAGCAACCCTTTCCCATTCCTGTATTTAACAACCCTTTCCCATTCCTGTATTTAACAACCTTCCCCATTCCTGTATTTAGCAACCCTTTCCCATTCCTGTATTTAACAACCCTTTCCATGAAGAAATTCCTCCTGGTGTCCAACCTGAGCCTCCCCTGGCACAGCCTGAGGCTCCTCCTCCCTTATTCCCAACCCCACCTGGCTGCACCCTCTTGTCAGGGATTTTAGGGAGCAATAAGGCCCCTCCTGAGCCTCCTTTTCTCCAGGCTCAGCCCCACTCCAGGTGCTCCCATCCCACCTTCCCGATGATCCCCCTGGGATGTCCCCACTCCTCACCTGGCTCCCCAAAGAACTCTGGATGCTCCTGACGTAGGTCTCGATGCGGTCGTCCCGCAGCTCCTGCACCGTGGGCTGTCCCACCTGCATTCCCATGGAGCCACAGCTGCTCCTCATGGCCGCCAGCAGGTCCCTGGCCAGGTGCTGCAGCCGCTTGGGATAGATCAGGAGCCAGGAATTTATGGAGATCTGGGAGAGAAGCGAGGACAGGCCGTGGTTTGGGAGGCACATTCCCCTTTGGGAGAGGAGAAACCTACGGAGCACAGAGGGAAATCTGGGAGAGGAACACTGGCCCAAGGGGAACCTGGAGCACAGCAGGGAGATTGGGAGAGGGAAATTTGGGAGAGGGAATTCAGGACAAGAGGAACCTGGAGCACAGAGGGAAACTTGGGAGAGGGAAATTTGGGAGAGGGAATTCAGGACAAGAGGAACCTGGAGCACAGAGGGAAATTTGGGAGAGGGAATTCAGGACAAGAGGAACCTGGAGCACAGAGGGAAATTTGGGAGAGGGAATTCAGGACAAGAGGAACCTGGAGCACAGAGGGAAATTTGGGAGAGGGAAATTTGGGAGAGGGAATTCAGGACAAGAGGAACCTGGAGCACAGCAGGGAAAACTGGGAGGGAGAAAGTGGCTCAAGAGAAATCTGGAGCACAGAGGAGAATCTGGGAAAGGAAAAGTGGCCCAAGAGAAATTTGGATCCAATTCCTACAAGCAAAAGGCTCCCTCCACCCTGGGATGAGGTGGGAAAGCAGACACCACAGCCACATACCTCCAACTCCTTCGGAAAAACAGGCTGGAGCGCAAATCCAACACAAACAAGGGAAGGGTTTGAGCTGGAAGCGGCTCAGCCGGAATGCCAGCGCTGAGGGAAACCCATCCCAGTTTTCCCAACGAGGGGAGGCTGCTGCTCACCACGGCGATGGGCGCTTCCTTCGTCACCTCCCGGTGCCAGCCCAGGTCCTCGGCGGGAAGGAAGGAGCGGTGCCGGAGGTTGATCCGCTCCCCGGGCAGGATGTGACCCTGGGTCTGGGCAGAGCAGGAATCTCCAGAGCTGCCTCCCCTGCCTCCATTCCCTTCAGAGGGAAGGCCGGGAGCCCAGCAGCCCTTACCCTGTAGATATCCGTGTCCAGGCACAGCCCCCAGCGCCCCAGCTCCCGGGAAGCGTCCGGGGTGTCCTGGATGCGGTGCAGGAGGCTGGTGAGGCGCTGGTAGTGCTGCTGGGGGCTCTGGATCATCTCCCACATCACCTCCTGCACCGGGAACACCTCACAGTGAGGGAGGGTTTCCCAAAACCCTCGGGAAAGCCGGGATCAGGGGATGAGGCAGGCTCTGACCTTGAGCGTCCGGCTGTTGTTCCGGAGGTCGGAGAGCCCGGTGAGGAAGGTGAGCTCCGGCACGAGCAGCACCATCTCCAGCTTGCGCTGCAGGGAGGGACAGGCACCGTCAGCATTCCAGGGGCTGGGAATCTGGGAATCCCTGCTCTCCCCAGGGGCTGCAGGAGCCCAGAGCAGCCCGTGGATCTCCATGCCCGGCTCACCTTCCCCTCCGGCATCTGTTTCTCCTTGGGTTTGTGGACGAGCAGCGGCTGGTCCAGTTCCCTGATGGTGATCCCGTAGGTCTTGCTGGAAAAACAGCACCATCACACAACCCTGGAATCTGGGTTTGGATCTTGTAGAACACCCACTCCCAACCCTCTGCCGTGGCCAGCGAAACCTCCCTGCTCCCGCTGCCCCACCGGACGTGGAGCCCTTCCCATTCCCACAGGATGATCCAGCAGCTCCCCCTCACCTGTAGTACTCCACGAAGGTGATCTCCTGGCCGCTGGCCAGGGTGAACGTGTCCTTGGGGGTCTTGTCCCAGTCGATGTCATCCACGCGATAGGTGCGGTTGTTGTAGCGGGTCATGACCACGCTCCCCACCAGCTGCTTGATGCACTCATCCTGGAATGTTCTCTGGCACTGGGCGTGGATGGTTTGCCTGGGGAGAGGGGAGAGGCTCGTGGGATGCTCCCTGCCCGTGCTACCCCGAAAACAAAGCGCCTTTCGCAGCGCCCTCGTCCCCGAAGCTTTTGGGGCTTCTTCCCGCTTTTCTCACATCATGCTCAGGACGGACTCGCTGCGGATGATCTTGTGGATGGCGTCCACCATGAGGAAGAGCCCCCCGTCCTTCCTGCGGATGCTGACGGCGTAGCCCGGCCAGATGTGGAGGCTGTGTCCGGAGGGAAAGCGGCCTGGGTTAAGCCGGAGCAGCCGAAAACTCAGGGAGTTGGAGAGGGAAATTTGGAATCACCCAAAACTCAGGGATTCATTTCCCAGCTCCCAACTTCGCTCCATAGTCAGCCTGACCAGAGCTGACCTGGGAAAACTTCCCAATTCCCAGGTTGCCACGGAAACAGTGATGCTCCTGTGGGAAGGAAGGTGCCAGCACCCACCTGTGCTTCTGCAGGGTGGTGGCCTGGGCAGGCTCAAAGAAATGTCTCCCAACCAGGCTCATGTTTAGGATTTTCATCACCCTAAGCAAGGAAAAGCAGGAAAAGTAGGACTGGATGAGGACTGGCAGGGAGGAGGAGGAAAGGGGTCTCCTCCTTGGAGCTCAGGAAGGGTCTCTGTGGTCTCTCACCTGCGGAAAATCACGTTGTAAAAGGGGACGCAGAGATCCGAGCTGGGCTCCAGGATCTTGGTCATCTGGATGTTGATGGAAATCTCCTCCCCGTCGCTCTTCCTCTGAGCCTTCAGGCTGACCTTTGGCAGGGCCAGAGGGGGATCTCCCACCCAAAACAGGGGCACCCCTATACCCCCAAACTGGGTGAGAGCCCCCCCACCCCTTACCTTGGGGATCTGCACGGGCAGGAAGAGGATGGAGCCGTCGAAGGCCATCACGTCCCCGGTCACAGCGCGCTGCTCCTTCAGCATGGCAATGCGGGCAGCCCTGCACTCCACCTCGGGGCTGGGGGCACACAGCGGCTTTTCTCCCTCTTCTGCCCACCCCAGACCTCACTCATCCCCCCTCAAAATCCCCCTTGAAGGGGAAAACCCAGAGCTCTTTGTTGTACTGTGGCTGTTCCACCTCACGGAAGCAGGAAGGACACGGAGGGCTCTGCCTGGGCACACCCCAGCCTCGAGGGGCTGTGGGAGACCCTGAACCCCCATTATCACCTGAAGGTAACGTGGTACTGGTAGACAGCTTCGTTCTGGCAGTGGATCTTGACAAAGTTCAGCCCCACGGGGACGGCGGCTCCCTTCGGCACCGGCTTCGTCCCCTGCGGCCTGCGAGGGACAGGGGCTCAGCACTGACCCAGCAGCACCTGCACCCCAAATCCCGGGGCTGGGGCCATCACTGGACCCTCTGCTCCCACCCCCCAGCAGCCTGGGGAGGGGGACTCAAAACGCCCAATTTTGGGGATAGAGGGATAGGAGGGACAGAGGAGATGGGGAAGACAAAGGGAATAAGGGACCAGAGCGGATATATGGGGCATGGGGGGAGAGAGGGGATGGAACGGGATAAGGAATGGGGGCAGCAGACAGAAGGGGACAGGAGGGACAGGGAAGATGGAGCGGGACAGGAGGACCCGGGGGAGGACGGCACTGACGGTTTAGGGGTTTAGGGGTGTGGGGGACTCACTGCCCGCGCGTGGGGAGCGCCGCCAGCGCTGCCCCCGTGTCCTCCTGCTGCTGCTGCTGCGGCTGGGCGCGGCGGCGCGCGGGC
>NW_008236162.1:2035790-2036135 GCF_000691975.1 Corvus brachyrhynchos
GAAAATATGGGATTGGGATTGGGGATAATATGGGATTGGGGGGGATAATATGGGATTGGGGGGAAAATATGGGATTGGGGGGAAATATGGGATTGGGGGGATAATATGGAATTGGGAGGGATAATATGGGATTGGGGGGAAATACGGGATGGGGTGGGAACAGGGGTAATGTGGGATGGGCAGGAGAGCGCTAAGGTGGAATTTGGGGGGTTAAAGGGGATGGGGTGGGAGGGAGGTGGGCTGGAATGGGGCAGGAGAGGGGTAAAATGGAATTGAGGGGGTAAAACGGGACAGGGAGGTGGGGGGAAAATGGGATGGGGAGGAGGAGATGGGATGAGGCAGGAG
>NW_008236162.1:2036320-2038595 GCF_000691975.1 Corvus brachyrhynchos
GTTGCTGTCCCCCATTCCTGCCCCCTGCCCAGGACATTCCTCACCCCCCAGGACACTCAGGCTCCGGCCATGGGGATGGGGTGGGGGTCACCCACTGCCCCCCACCTGCTGCAGCCGTGCCCAGGGACCCTGAGGCCTTGCAGGGCTCAGCAGAGGTGACAGAACAAGACGGAGCAGCCCCACGCAGGGGGAAAAGAGGTTTTATTCCAGGTTTCTCCTCCAGGACGCGTGTCCTGCTCCCACCAGCGTGTGTCCTCAGAGCTGGCGGACACCCCACGCTCCCACCCATCCAGAGATCCCCGTTTGGCACTGGGGGGAAGCCGCCGGATTGAGGGGCACAGCCGGACCCCCCCGCAGGGCTGGGAGGAGGCGGGAGCTGGCTCTGTGCCCACACCTGCACGAGCCCCCTCCCCACGCCCCAAAGGCACATCTGGAGGGGCTGAGGGTCCGTCCCCGGGGGCTGGGGGGCCGGAACCCCCTTGGCTACCGGTGCCGGTGCTCCAGGAGAGCCTCGAAATCCGGGGAGCAGACCAGCTTGTGCCGCACGTGGCCCAGCACAATCATCTCGCCCGTCCGGTTGTCCCCGATGCCGACGGACACCAGCTCCTGTCCCATGGGGGAGGAACACCCGTGAGCAGCCTGATCCCATGGGAATCCCTGGGAAAAGGGTCCCAGAGGGCCACCAGCAGGACCCTTCCCCACCGCTGTCCCAGGGAAGGGCTGCCCGGGGGTTATTTTGGGGTGAAACCCCCCAAAATTGGGTGGCAGTGTCCCCCCGATACCTGTAGGAAGGAGCAGGGGGTGCCCATGGTCACATCCAGGGTCACCTTGCCCAGCACCAGCTGCACCTTTCCCGACTTTCGGATGAGCAGTTTCCCCACCTGCCCCTCGGGGAGGTCAGCCAGGGTGCAGGTGTTCTCCGCCTGCTTCGCCTCCTGCCGTGGGCACAGCAGGGTTGGGATCGCACCGTGGGGTTGGGATCACATCACAGGATTGGGATCACACCACGGGGTTGGGATCACATCACAGGATTGGGATGACACCACAGAATTGGGATCGCACAGCGGGATTGGGATCGCACAGCGGGATTGGGATCATACCACAGGATTGGGATCACACCACAGGATTGGGATCATACCACAGGATTGGGATCACACCACAGGATTGGGATCATACCACAGGATTGGGATGACACCGCGGGATGGGGATCACATCACAGGATTGGGATCACACCATGGGATTGGGATCACACCACGGGATGGGGATCACACCACAGGATTGGGATGACATCACAGGATTGGGATCACACCACGGGATTGGGATCACACCACGGGATTGGGATCACACCATGGGATTGGGATCACACCACAGGATGGGGATCATACCACGGGATGGGGATCACATCACAGGATTGGGATGACACCACGGGGTTGGGATCACATCACAGGATTGGGATCATACCATGGTGTTGGGATCACATCACAGGATTGGGATCACATCATGGGATTGGGATCGCACCACAGGATTGGGATCACACCGCAGGGTTGGGATCACATCACAGGATTGGGATCACATCATGGGATTGGGATCACATCACAGGATTGGGATCACACCGCAGGGTTGGGATCACACCACAGGGTTGGGATCACACCACGGGATTGGGATCGCACCATGGGATTGGGATCGCACCATGGGATTGGGATCACACCACAGGATGGGGATCACATCACAGGATTGGGATCGCACCACGGGATTGGGATTGCACCACAGGATGGGGGGACAGCACCGTGGGATGGGGGGGACAGCACAGGATTGGAGGGGAAAGGACACCACAGGATGGGGGGGATGACGCCATGGGATGGGGGGGCACATCATGGGATAGGCGGGAAGTCACCATGGGACTGGGGAAGATGACGCCGTGGGATGAGGGGGAGACATCACGGGATGTGAGGGAAAGGACAGCACGGGATGCAGAGGATAATGAACCAGGGAGGAACATGACACCGGGAGGACATCACAGGATGGGGTGGAAAGGACACTACGGGATGGGGGGACATCCTCATGCGCTTGGGGGAGATGACACCACAGGAGGAGAGGGCTCACACCCAGGGATGAGGGGACACCCCCACCGAGCCCCTACCTGGCTCTTCTCCTGCTTCACCACCACCACCTGCCCGTCCTCGTTGTGCAGCTCGGATTTGATGGGTTTGGAGTCGTGGGTGGGGGGCTGGCCGGGCAGGGTGGGGGGCAGCTGCAGGAACACCAGCTCCTCCTC
>NW_008236162.1:2038613-2038831 GCF_000691975.1 Corvus brachyrhynchos
GCGCTCGGCGGCGGACACAGCCCGCGGGAATCCGGGGGGGCCCTTGGGCTGCGCCGCCTTGGGATCCTCCTCACGCGGCTCTTCCTTCACTGCAGAGGGGCTGCGTGGGCACGGGGCAAACAGGGACACCCCCAGCTTGTCCCCGCTGTGTCCCCCTCATCCCAGCCCACCTTTCACCACCGGTGGGTCCAGCTCCATCTTCTCCTCCCTGGCTCCAG
>NW_008236162.1:2039091-2040334 GCF_000691975.1 Corvus brachyrhynchos
GGGCCCCCCCGGAGCCGGTGGGACCCCCCCCATCCCCAAAAAAACCCAGAGGGGAGCTGCCCTTACCTTTCTTCTTCATCATTTCAGCAGGGCCCTGCTCGAAGATGGAGTGGGACTGGATGACCTCGGGCCGGCCCCGGCCCCGGCCGTGCCCATCCCGCTGCCGCTCCCGCTCCTTCTTCTCCTTCTTGACGGACACATCCTCGCGGGGCCTGCGGGGCACGCAGGGGGCACGTCACCCCCAGGCCTGCCCCGAGCCCCTCCCAGGACATGGGTGTTCTTGGAAGGGACCTCTGGACATCACCCAGAGATGTTTGTATGGATATTTGGGATATTTCCATAGGTATTTGGGATATTTCTATGGATATCTGGGATATTTCCATGAATATTTGAGATATTTCCATGGATATTTGGGATATTTCCATGGATATCTGGGATATTTCTATAGATATATGGGATATTTCCATGGATATTTGAGATATTTCCATGGATATTTGGGATATTTATAGGGATATCTGGGATATTTCCATGGATATCTGGGATATTTCCATGGATATTTGGCATATTTCCATGGATATTTGGGATATTTATAGGGATATCTGGGATATTTCCATGGATATCTGGGATATTTCCATGGATATTTGGGATATTTCTATGGATATCTGGGATATTTCCATGGATATTTGAGATATTTATAGGGATATCTGGGATATTTCCATGGATATTTGGCATATTTCTATGGATATTTGGCATATTTCCATGAATATCGGGGATATTTTTATGGATATTTGGGATATTCCTATGGATCAATGGGATCTCCTCTCACTCCTCCCTTCTCTAGACCAACCAGGCCCAGCTCCCCAGTCTCTCCTCCTTGGACAGATGCTCCAGACCCCAAATCATCCCTGTGCCCCTCTTTTTACCCACAGGGAACCCCCCTGCTGGCAAATCCACCCCTGTCCCCTCTGGAAACAATTCCAAGGCCACTCACTCCTCCTTGATCTTCCTGCCGATGATGTTGGGGGTGAAGGTTTTCTGTGGGACACAGAAGGAGAGGGACCAAAGTCACGCCACGAGCCGGGACCAGCCCCACAAACCAACTCCTCCACACCCCAAAACCCCCAGCCCGGGGTCCCCAAAGCCCTGCTGGGGCAGCACATTGGGTGACCCCAATGTGGGGAGGGGGGGTCTCACCTTCTTGACGCCGCCCAGGGTGAGGTCTCGGGAGCGGATGGAGGGCAGG
>NW_008236162.1:2041541-2041863 GCF_000691975.1 Corvus brachyrhynchos
CTTGCGGCACCGGGACACCCCCTCCCGGCCCCAAAAATGGGGGGAACAGGCAGAACCTGCCCACCACCCACCCCCAATCTGCGCCCACATCCCACTCTGCCTCCATCACCTGACGCCGCACGCATCCCTCCATCCCATTGGCAGAACCGGGAGGTTTTTCCTTCCTCCCCCTTCTCTCTCCCAGCTCCTTGGATATCCCCAATCTGCGCCCACATCCCACTCTGCCTCCATCACCTGACGCCGCACGCATCCCTCCATCCCATTGGCAGAACCGGGAGGTTTTTCCTTCCTCCCCCTTCTCTCTCCCAGCTCCTTGGATATC
>NW_008236162.1:2042072-2042475 GCF_000691975.1 Corvus brachyrhynchos
CCGCGCACCCCGGCAGCCCCCCGGCACGGCCAGGTAAGGGCCTCACCGGCACCGTGACACCGGAGCAGCCACCAAATCCCGGTGGCGTTGGGACAACATCCCAATGGCATCGCTGAGGGATGCTCGGGGGGGCACGGAAGGGGGGCTACGGCACGGCTTGAGGGCTTCTAGCGGGCATGAGGTGTTGGGGACACGGGGACACGGTGACACGATCCAGCTGGAGCAATCCCGGTGCAGAATTCCTGCGCCACCGCCGGGCACGGGAATGGGGCAGCGAGGTGGCACCTTGTCCCCAGCGCGGTGACCTTCTGCCGTGCCCGAGGGCTTTGGCGAGGAGGACGTGCGGGGTGGCAGCGGCTTTGGGGTGCCTGGGGGTGCAAGGGTGGGGGGGCTGGGGGTCTGC
>NW_008236162.1:2042631-2043106 GCF_000691975.1 Corvus brachyrhynchos
GCCCGCTTTTCCCCCCCGGTGCCATCTGCGCCGCCGCGGGCGGCCTTGGCAGCTGCCGACGTGGGCAGCGAGAGGGGGCTCGGCACCCCCAAACCCGCGCTGTGCCCGCAGGAGCTCAGCCCCTCCGGCCATGGAGCTGCTCTCCACCCCCAAAAACATCGAGATCAACAACATCACCTGCGATTCCTTCCGCATCTCCTGGGCTATGGAGAAGGGGGACCTGGAGAGGGTCACCCACTACTTCATCGACCTCAACAAGAAGGAGAACAAGAATTCCAACAAGTTCAAGCACCGGGTGAGCCGGGGGAGGACGCGGGACCCCCTGCCCGCGGAGAGGAGACGGCGTTGGGAGGGAGGAACTGGCTTTTAGCCCTCTCTAGTGCTGAATTTGGGTCATTCCCCTCACGGGACACGCTGGCGGAGGGGACTGGGATGGGGATCGGAGGGTGACGGACACCGCTGAGCCCCCGCGGGG
>NW_008236162.1:2043300-2044752 GCF_000691975.1 Corvus brachyrhynchos
GACTTCAGCATCCGCCGTTGCCACAGAAACGGCTCTGCACTGCGGAGCTGCTCCGTGGCCTATTGACACCGCGAGATGCCACCGGGAGCGGGGGGTCCCCGAGACCACCGCCCCTGCCCTTGGGGAGCCTGTGTCCCCATCGCAGCAGGGACATGTTTGGGGACAGGGACGGGGCAGCACTGTAGGGACAGAGCGGGGGGGTGGGGGCAGCCCGAGATGTGCCACCACGGTGTTTTGGGCCCGCCTGACCCTCACCCCTCGGCACAGGATGTCCCCACCAAACTGGTGGCCAAGGCGGTGCCGCTGCCCATGACGGTGCGGGGCCACTGGTTCCTGAGCCCCCGCACCGAGTACAGCGTGGCCGTGCAGACGGCGGTGAAACAGAGCGACGGCGAGTACCTGGTGTCCGGCTGGAGCGAGACCGTGGAGTTCTGCACCGGGGGTGAGCGGCACCGGGGCGGCCCGGAGCCGGGAGGGACGGTGGGGGCGTTCCCGGGAGCCCGGAGGGAGGATGGGGGCGATCCCAGGAGCCGGGAGCTGCGAGGACGACGGGGGCGATGCTGGGAGCCGGGAGGGAGGACGGGATTGATGCCTGGAGTCAGGAGCTGGGACGGGGGATAGGGACGATCCCGGGAGCTGAGAGGAGGATGGGGGCGATCCTGGGAGGCGGGAGCCGGGCGGGGTGACGGGGGAAGGCTTGGAGCCGGGAGGATGAGGCGGACAGGGGCAATGCCCAGAGCTGTGAGCCCGCAGGGAGGATGGGGTTGATGCCTGAAGCTGAGAGGGAGGACGGGGATGATGCCTGGAGTTGGGAGCAGGGAGGGAGAACAGGGGCGATCCCAGGAGCTGGGAGGAAGAGGGGGTCAGTGCTGGGAGCCACGAGGGAGATCGGGGATGATGTCGGGAGCCACGAGCCGGGAGAGAGGATAGGGCCAATTCGGGGACGATGGGGGAAACGCTGGGAGCCGGGAGCCCGGAGGAGGACGGGGGCGATGCCGGGAGCTGGCACAAGCCGGGCCGGTTGGAGCGGCAGCTGCTGAGTGGGAGGCAGGAGGTGCGGGGAGCTGCGGGCAGGGATGGGCTGCTGGAGGGGGATGGAGACGCCCTGATGTCCCCGTGCCTGTCCCCAGACTACGCCAAGGAGCACCTGGCCCAGCTGCAGGAGAAAGCGGAGCTGATCGCCGGCCGCATGCTTCGCTTCTCCGTCTTCTACCGCAACCAGCACAAGGAGTATTTCCAGCACGTCAGGTACCCCCAGCCCCATTCCCCACGCTCCCTTCTCCCAGGGCGCATTCCCTGACCCTTCCTGTTCTTGTCTGTGTGTCCCTCCTCCTCCTCCTCCTCCTCGTGGCAGGATGCACTGCGGGAACGTGATGAAGCCGTCGCTGAAGGACAACAGCGGGAGCCACGGCTCGCCCACCAACAGGGAGGTGCACCGCATCCTCTTCCACC
>NW_008236162.1:2044797-2045127 GCF_000691975.1 Corvus brachyrhynchos
CTACGGCCGGTACCGCTTCCAAATCCCGGCCCAGCGCCTCCTCAACCCCAACACCAACCTCTACTTCGCGGACTTCTACTGCATGTACACCGCCTACCACTACGTCGTGCTGGTCCTGGCGCCCAAGGGCTCCTCCGGGGATCTCTTCTGCCGGGAGCGCCTTCCCCAGCTGGACATTTCCTCCAACAAGTTCCTGACGTGCTGCGTGGAGGAGGGCGAGCTGGTGTACCGCCACGCCCAGGACAGCATCCGGGAGGTCATTTACCCGGAGCCGGTGGACCTGAGCCTCGGCGTGCTGGGGGAGATCAGCGGCCACCAGCTCATGAGCCT
>NW_008236162.1:2046042-2047693 GCF_000691975.1 Corvus brachyrhynchos
CCCCCGTCTCTGTGTACCCCCTGCACGCTGTACAACAACCGGCTCCCCGTCCCCGAGCATCCCTGTGCTGTGCTGGAGGTGTTTCAATAAACTCTGTGCGGTCGCCACCGGCCGTGTCACGCGCCTCTGTCCCCCACGGGACCCCAAGAAGTGGCTCAGCATCCCCCGCCCCCCGCACCGATCCAGCTCAGGGGAAGGAGGGGTGGGACTGGGAGGGGACAAGGTGGCGCAGAGAATTACGAGCACCCTCCTGCCCTCGCCAGCTCTCCGAAAAGTTCAGGCTGGAAGGGCCTTTCTGGAGATCACCGGGTGCATCCCGCCTGCCCAGGCAGGGTCACCTGCATCAGGTGACACAGGAGCACATCCAAGTGGGTTTGGAATGTCGCCGGAGAGGGAGACTCCACCCTTCCCTGGGGCTGTCCCAGTGTTCCGACACCCTCCATGGAAAGTTCTTCCTCATGTTGAGGTGGAACTCGTGTTTTTGTTTCTGGCCATCGCTCCTCATCCTGTCATTGAAAAGCTCCCCGAATTCGGCACCCCCTTTTCATCATGGAGACCGAAAACCCCTCTGGATGAAAAACCCCGGTGCCCATCCCGGTTCTGTCTGGGCACAGCCCATGCGGAGCATCCCAGCCCTGGCACCAACAGGCAAGCGGAGCCTCCCCGCCCCCCCAGCAGCGAGCACGGGATGCAGGAGGGGCAGAGGGCTCCGAGCCCACCACCCATCACAGGACCCACTGTCACCGGGAGATGGTCTGGCTGCCCCTTGGTTGGAACTCCTGGCTCTGCACCATCAGAACCCCAAGGATGGGGGTCCTCCCTGAGGACTGGGGTCCGTGCAGGCTCCTGGGTGCTTTTCCCCCCCAGTCCAGCCCCATTTTGGATGCTGTTTTGCTGGGCTGGAAGCAAAGAGGCCGGGGCTGCCCCCGCTCCAAGTACAAGGGTATTTATTTCATAGGTACAAGAGAGAGACAGCACCTTGTGTGTGTTGGGCTCTTCCCGGTTACTGGTTTGTACATTCAGAGCTTTGGCCGGGGCAGGGGAGGGCAGCGGGTCCCGCTCGGCCCCCCTAGCACCGGGGTGGGCGGCTGCCAGCGGGGACCCCCCCTGTGCCCCCGTGCCGTGGGCGCCCGAGCCCCGGGGCCCCGTGCGAGCGTGTCTTGAGTGCTGAGGTTGGCTGTGTGCTCCTCCTCCGTGCAGTCTGTGCGGGGCAGCGCTCCCCGCCGTCCTCCCTGCCCTCCTCCTCCTCTTTCTCCTCATCCTTCTCCTCCTCCTCCTCCCCTGCCCGCGGCGGGGCCGGGACCCCCGGCCCTCATTTCCTCGTGTGCAGCGTGTCCTGGAACTTGGTGCTGGTGTAGCGAAGGTGGAAACCCTTCTTGTTGATGGTGTCGTCCGAGTGGAAGCGGATCATCACCGAGTCTCCGGCCGAGTAGACCTCCTCGGGGGGCTGTCGGGGTGAGGGAGGGGGTGCTCAGATCCACGAGCATCCCCGGGGTGCGTGCGCATTGTGGGCGGGAATATTTGCAATGTGGAGGGTGGAAATCACCGCACCACCGCAAATTCCCACGGGCATTTCTCAGCAGTCAGCCTCATCCATCACTGTGCACCCTCACTCCTCACCCCCCAACCCACCCCACCCCACATCCCCCTC
>NW_008236162.1:2047967-2048423 GCF_000691975.1 Corvus brachyrhynchos
AAGCGGCCGAGGCGCGGGGCCGTCCCGTCGTAGCCGTCGAAGAGCTCCATGTAGTCATATCCACAGTCGGCCTCCTCCTCGATCTCGAAGGTCTGGAAGATGAGCTCCACGCCGAAACCCTCCTCGGCCATGATCACCCACTCGCAGTCCGAGCCCCCCGGGTAGTTGTTGTCCCCAAATTGTGCGTGGGAATACAAGTCCTTGGTCTTCACCTCAGCATGCACCTGGCCCCCGCACACTGCCGGAGAAGCCGGGGTTTAGGGGCACCCATGCTCTCCCTGCACCCCATGGCCCCATTTCCCAGCCCCACAGCGGTACCTGTGGTGTGGGTGGCCTCGAATCCCTTCTTCTGGATGGAGTTGTCTGACACAAACTTGAGGAACATCTTGTTGCCCGAGGAGACGATGGGCTCGGGCTCCTTGGCCCCGCAGAAGCGGCCGAGTGCCGGGGCCTTGG
>NW_008236162.1:2048455-2049327 GCF_000691975.1 Corvus brachyrhynchos
CTGCGCCTCCACATCCAGCTCCAAGAAGGTCTGCGGAGGTGATGGATGAGGCCAGGGCTCGGCGGAGGGGATCCCAGTGCCACCCACCCCCCGACCCCTACCAGCTTGATGCGGTGCCCCGGCGTGGTGCTGATGGCCCAGGTGCACTCCTTCTTACTGGGGTATTTATCGGGCCAGTTGGGGCTGGTGATGGTCCCTGAGACGGACGTCACCTTGTGGTCACAGCCAGCTGCCGGGACAACGAGGAGGGTCACGGATGTGTGGATATGGGGTTCCCATGGGAATGGGGAGCAGGATGGACCCACCTTCCTTGCAGTCGTGCTTGTTGTCGTGCAGCACGAAGCCGCTGCGGCACTGGCACTCGTAGCTGCCGAAGGAGTTGAGGCACTCGTGCTGGCAGCCCCCGTTGTTCTTGGAGCACTCATCCTTGTCTGGGAGAGAGCAGAGGGATCGCTGAGCGGGCTGGGAAAGCCTGGAACGGCGCATTCCATCCCAAGACGGCCCCCCCGGACCCCAGCCCCGAGCCGCTGCCCTCCAGCCAAGCAAGCGCCCCCGGCCAGCAGCAAGCAGCTCCAGCATCCCGCTTCCAGATCCGGCCCCCGCGGGGGGACGGGACGGCTCCTCCTCTCCCGTGGGCTCACCCATGGGTGCCACCATTACCTGCTGCTGGGATGGACGGGGAGAGGCAGAAAAACACACAGTGACAACCAAAGATGCACAAGAAAGACCAGGACGCGGGAGTCCCTCTTTACTCATCGATAGGAAATGTCACAGACACGGTAAAAATTGGGAGGGGGGGGAAAAAAACAAGGTCAGCTGGTCAATGACAAAACCAAGGGGGGGAAGGGGGGGTTAGAAAAAAAAAGCTACCA
>NW_008236162.1:2050796-2052436 GCF_000691975.1 Corvus brachyrhynchos
ACGGAGCCCGGGCCCGCGAGGAGGAGGAAGAGGAGGAGAAGGAGGAGGAGGAGGAAGGGGTCACGTCTTCACCGCGGAAAAACGGGCGCCCAGACGGCCAGGCTGCCCGCGGCACCGAGGGACGGGACTCGTCCGGAGCACGGGGACCCTCCGCGGCCAAAAAGGGGCCGCACGGGAGAGGTTTTGCCCAGGAAGCAACCCCGGGGGGACCAGAGGAGGGACCCCGCTGTGGCCAAGTCCTCCAGGGTGGTCCTGCCGCCGGGAAAGCCCGAGACCTGAGCAGGGAAAGGCGGAGGAGAGGGTTTGATGCTCTACGTCACCGCACATCCCAGCGGGATGAGGGAAAGGAGGGAAAAGGGGAGAGGGAAGGAGCCCGAAGTGCTTCGGGAGGAGACTCACCCGGCTGCCCCGTGGTCCCGCTCGGCCGCCGGGCTTCCCCGAGGAATCACTTTGTGGAGGGTGCCGGCTCCCGACGGCTGGGCCCCCTGGGCCGCCCTACTCGCCTTGGTTTTAATTAAACAAATAAAGCAAAGACACTCGACCCCCGGCCCGCGGGGCTCTGCCGCTCCGGGAAATCCCCGGGGGCTCCGGGGGATGCCGGTCCCGCTGCTCCCGCAGCCGGGTGGCCTCAAAAATGACCTCGATGGAGCCAAAACGCAGCGGGAGGCTCACGGTGGGGTCCGGGAGGCGCTGCCGGTCGCTCACGGCTGGGATGGTGTCCAGGGCACTGTGCCACACCCAGGGGACCGTCCCTTGCACGAGGGTCCCGTGGCAGCCCCCAGCCCAGGGTCCAGCCCTGGCTGCATCCAGCACCTCGCTCCGTGTCCCCGTCCCTACCCACAAGACCCATCCGAAGGTGACGCCGTCTCCCGGCGGGGTGGCCCGGGAGAGGAGAGCGGACCGTGGGGCAGACAGGGGGAGGCAGGTAATGGTTTTTGGGAGGGGTGATCGCTCCGGGGAGCTGAGATGAGGCCGGATGCTGATCCCGGGATGCGGAGCGCCCTGCCCGGGAAGCGGAGGGAGCCGGTGCCGTGCAGCAGAGCGGGGAGCAGCAGCAGCAGCAGAGCGGGGTGTCACCGTCCCCCCACCCTGGTAACGCCACCCGAGGGGTGCAGCACCCGGGGCTGAGCACATCCCCATCCCCAGCTGGACCCCAGCACCCCCGTGGTCATCTGGGGACCCCCCGAGAGCACCTCTGAAGTAGGAGCCAATTATTCCCCAAAAGAGGAGGAAACCTCCCAAAATGTGTTGCCAGCCGGGCTGCCCATGGCTGGAGGGTTTTGGGACCGGGGGCTGCACCCCCGGCGTGGGCGAGGGGAGCGTTAGCAGCGGTTTGGGTTCGGCCAGGTGAGGGAGGGCAGTGGATGCCCGCGCTGGGGCCGGGCAGCTCTACCTGAGAAGAAATGGGCTTTGAAGCCCTTTTTGGAGACGGTGTTGTCGGACTTGAACTCGATCCTCATGTTGTTGTACTGGGAGGTGATGACGTCGGGCTTCTCAGCACCGCAGAACTTCCCGTGCAGCTTGGAGTCGGCCGTGAGCCCGCTGCGGACCTCCACAAAGTCGTATTTGCACACCTGGGGGGGTGACACGGGGCTGGGGACATGGCTGTGCCACCCCAGGGGCCACCAGCAGCTTCGGGG
>NW_008236162.1:2053160-2054419 GCF_000691975.1 Corvus brachyrhynchos
AACCCTCCCTGCCCCCGCTGCGTGGGGAAACTGAGGCAGGGAGGCGGTGCCGAGAGATGCGGCCTCAAGCCCATCCCGAGGGAGCACTGGCATGAGGAGGCGACCCCTCCCCAGCCTCGGGGGGGGGCGACGCTGACCCACCTCGAAGGACTGGAAGGTCAATCCCACGTGGTAGCCCTCAGACACGGTGATTTTCCAGACGCACACCTTGCTGGGCCGATAGTCATCGGGGTAGTTGGGGGACTGGATGTGCCCGTTGTCCTTCTTCACGTCCCCCCCGCAGATGGCTGGAAGGGAGGAGCAGCAGCCTGAGCCCCCCCGGGCCCCACGCCGCCCCCTGGACCCCGCTGCTCCCCCCTACCTTCGTAGACGGCGAAGAAACCTTTGCCCACCCAGTTGCTGCTGCTCCGAAACTCCACCCAGAGGCGGCTGTCGGTGGAGATGATGGGCTCGGGCAGCTTGTTCCCGCAGAACCTGCCTGGGGATGAAGGCGTGCTGGGCTGCCGTGCTGGAACCCTCCTCTTCCTCACCGCCACCTCCTCTTCCTCACAGCCTCCTCTTCTTCATCACCACCTTCTCTTCCTCACCGCCACCTCCTCTTCCTCCTCACCACCTCCTCTTCCTCACAGCCTCCTTCTCTTCCTCTTCACCACCTCCTCTTCCTCACCATCCCCTTCCTCCTGGTCTCCCGATGCCCCTTTCCAGCCTAAAGCCAAAGGCTGCTTCTCCCCTCACTTGTCCCCCTGCTCCCCTCCGGCTTTTCTGGCTGTGTCACTCAAACTGGTGATTCCAGAGCCAGCTGGGATTTGGGGAACATCCAGCTCATGGGGATGGGACTGGGATCCTGGAATCTCCCTGGGGAACATCCAGCTCCTCGGGGTGGGACCGGGACACTGGGATCTCCCTGGGGAGAGATGTGCCAGCCAGCTGGATCATCCAGACTGGTTTCACTGGTGTGGGCCAAACTGGGGGCTCCATTCACCCCGATAACCCCTCTAGGGGGCAGTTCCCCCCTCCCCAGGGCTTTGGAACTTCAGGCAGGCAGGGAGAGGGGTAGAGGGAATCCCCCGGCCCCGCTGCCGGCCCCGGAGCGTTCCCAGCGGGCAGGAGGAGCGGGCAGGAGGCCCCGGGTTGTTACCTCGCAGCGTGGCCTTTCTCCAGAACCCGTCTCTCACCTCCACGTAGTCGTACCAGCACAGCCGGCTTCGGTACAGGTCCAGGGTGGTGAAATTCAGGATGATCTAAGGTTGGGAAGAAGC
>NW_008236162.1:2054463-2054838 GCF_000691975.1 Corvus brachyrhynchos
GGGGGAACCCGCTGGAACCTGGAGCATCCCACCCCACAGCGGGGTGCTGCGACACCCCAAAACAAGGGTGGGAATATGGGGAGGAGGGCTGGGACGAGGTGGGAGCCGCCACCGCAGCAGTCAGTACCTTCTCTCCGGGGGTGACGGAGATCCTCCAGACGCAGTGCATGTGGGCAGAGTATCCGTTGGGGAATTCCGGGGAGGAGAAGTTGCCCTGGCTGTCCTGGAGTGTCTCCCCACAGGCTGCCAAGGGAGAAAAGCGCGGTTCAGACCCCGCAGAGAAACCCCCAGCAGCGAGAAGAGCACCACTGCCTTCACCCCCATCCCCAGTGCCCTTTTCCCACCCCAAATTCCCAGCCCTGAGCACCCACAGAA
>NW_008236162.1:2055275-2055757 GCF_000691975.1 Corvus brachyrhynchos
TCCCCTGAAGGCGGCACGGCCGTGGGGCCCCTCACAAAGGCGTCCCTCTTCCAGGCTGCTAATTAGTCGCTGGAATTAAGCGGGAGCGTGCGGGAGCCAAACTCTTTGCAGATGTTGCCAGCACAGCCCCGGAGCACGTGGCTGCTGTCGGGGGACTCTTGCCAGCCCCCGCCGCTTGGGCTCGGGACAATGCCACCGTCACGGTCACAGTCCCAGAGCCCTTCAAGGTGACAACAGTGAGCTGCTCGCGCTCTGCTCCAGCCCCAGGGGGAATTGTGGGGTCTGACGGGACCAGGATGTCCCGTCCCACCTCATCCAAACCCCTCTGGGTGCAGGGGTGGATGGAGGATGCTCTTGGGGGACGCTCTCTGAGGAGGCTTCGCTCTCCAAAGGTGCTTGTGGGGTCAGAGGATGCTCTCAGGGGACGCTCTGCTCTCGGAGGGTGCTCTTTGGGGGATTTTTCCAGAGGGATGCTCTGCTGG
>NW_008236162.1:2056054-2058144 GCF_000691975.1 Corvus brachyrhynchos
TCTTCCGAGGGCTGCTCCTGGAAGATGCTCTAGAGACGATTTTTTGGGACAACGCTCTGGGGGGATGCTCTTTTCTCGAAGGAATGGGAAGAGAGGGCAGCTGAGGACACCTTCACACCAGCAGATTCTGCTCACAACCCCCCCAGAAGTGCCATGGACAGAGAAAGGCACCTCGTGTGCCCTTTAGGGAATCCCACAGTGGGAAGGACCCCAAAACCACTGGAAACAGGGAATCCATCCAGGATGACGCTGCTTTTGCCAAGATTTGGGGTGAAACCGAGTGTTTTCCAGGAACCACACGCCCAGGGGCGCTCCCCCCCGGCCTCTCCGTCCCCTCAGGGCAGTGACGCTCACCTGGGCAGCGGTAGAGCTTGCGGGCCTGGGCGATGTCCCCTTTGCTGAGCCGTGTCCTCTGGCCGATGGCCGGCCGGACGCCGTTCACGTCGTATTTGGGCAGGATTGTGTCGAGGAAGATTCCCCTGGGGCAGGGAAGGGATGAGCCGGGTGGGAATCACCGGCCCTGCGGCCTCTCCCTGCCGCTGTCACCGGGGAAGGATGCTAAAAGCAGCCTGGCTAATTAAAACCAGCCCGGCTAATTAAAGCCTGTGGGCCGGTGAGTCAGCGGGGACGTGTCCCCAGTGGAGGTGACTGCAGGGACAGCAATTCCCTGCTCTGGGAAGGGACGCTGAGGGGTTTCGTCCCACCCTACACACCAACGGGAGCCTTTTCCGAGGGGATTAACCCTGTGCGCAGCTGGTAACCATCCCCCAAGGGCTGGGGGCACCGTGCCATCGTCCCCAGGATGCGAGGGGACCCACGGAGACACTCCGGGCCGTACCTGGAGAAGGTGTTCCTGGCATAGTGCATGATGCTGTCGAAGTCATAGGTCTCCCCCAGCGACTCCACCTCCTCCGGCTCCATCTTCAGGAAGTTGTATTCCTGCCCTGTGGAGGACAGGATGGGGACACTGCCAGGGGGGACCCCAATTTTGGCAGCACACCATGGCAGGGATGAAGAGGAGGAGGAGGATGAGGAGAAGAAGGAGGAGGAGGAGGAGGAGGAGGAGGGAGGCTCATCCCCACCTGGCTGGATGTTCTCCCGGATGATGGAGACGTGGTCATCCCGGTCGGGGCGCGTGTGCTCGTGCCAGAACCCGATGACGTGGCCCAGCTCGTGCACCACGATGCCGAATTTGTCGCAGTTCTTGCCGATGGAGATGGCCTGGGGTCCCCCTCCTCGGCGGCCCACGTAGGAACAGCACCTGGAGGGGGGAACCCGGTGATTCCCGGCTCTCTGGGGGGTGGTGTGGACATCCCGGTGTTCCCCGGCCAGGAGTAACAGAGCAGGGGTCCCACAAAATGTGAGGCATGTGGGGATCATCCCTGATACAGGAACTTCGGGCATCCTGCCCAGGTGGGGAACGTGAGCCTGGAAACTGGGAGAGCTCAGCGCCTGGCATGTGATGGCACAGCACGGCACGGCACGGCTGCACCAGCTCCGAATCCCATGGTCCTGCTCCCATGGGTGCCCATCCTGCTCCCTGGATGGATCCTTGCCCCTGCCCGGCAGCTGAGCTGCTCCAGCCCTGTGCTCTGGACCCGGGCTCAGGGTTTGCGCCCACGCAGGGGCTCCCAATCCAGGGGAAATCCTTCTCCTAACCACCATCTGCTTGGCCAGGGCCGTGCCCTGACGCGTGAAGACGCTGAGCTCGTCCAAACCCCTGTTTCCTTTGGCCTCAGCCCCGCTGCAAGCCCGGGCTGGTTCCGCGCCACCAACCTCAGCCCCCGGCAGCGAGCGCCGAGCTCCGGCACCTCCTGGACCCCAAGCAGATGGGTCCCCGCTGTCAAACCAAACCCCAAACCCCCGGGGCGGGTCCTGGAGCACCTCCGGACGTACCCGCAGGGGCGGTAGGTGAACACGATGTAGCTGTCCTCGTCATTGCGCTCCAGGAAGGTGACGCACGTGTGCTTCTCCCAGTGCCGCATCGCCTGCCGGAAGATGGCTCGCTGGCTGCCTGCGGAGGGGCGGCGGCGGGGTCAGCCCGGTGGGGAAACTGAGGCACGGCGGGGCCGGACACCCCCCGGCTCGCC
>NW_008236162.1:2058294-2059610 GCF_000691975.1 Corvus brachyrhynchos
GCCAGGCGGGTGACCGTGTGACGTGCCAGGTCCACCACCCGGTCCACCTGGAAGAGCTGCAGGTCCTCCTCGTCCAGGGCGATGTCACCCAGGAAGGCGGCTGGGAGGGGAAGAGGAGGTGTGAACCCTCCTTTGTGGATCCCAAATCCCACTGGGCGCCTCTCCCCAGCCCATCCACACCTGGCAAGCCCTGAAGACGAAGCCCACTACTTCTTCCCCCGCCCCCTCCTCCTCCTCCTCCTCCCCCTCTTCCTCCTCCTCTCTCTCTCTCTCCTTCAACTGAGCGTGGCGCTGGCCGGGTTCCCCCCACTCCCCAGCAGCTGGAGCCAGCCCTGTGCTCACATCTGGATCGCATAAAGCCCATCCATCACTTTTTAGGGTTTCTATTATTATTATTATTTGTGTTGCAAAACTGCCTTTTTTTCCCCCACTTTTCCCCCCCTTCCTGCCCGGCTCCTGCCCCCCAGCCCCGTGCGAGCTCCGACAGCCCAAGGATGCTCTAACCAGCGACCTCTGAGTCATCTGCCCGCGCGGAGCGGAGCCATATGGGCCGGGAGGCTCCCGCTGCTCCCAGCACCCGCAGGAACAGAGCCGGCCGTCTGCCGGGGCCGGGACCCCCCCTCCAGAACTGGGGGGGCAGAGGTGCTTTGGCATCACAGGGCTGGAGGACATAACCCTGCGCATAACCCTTCCTGCCCCTCCTCCTCCTCCTGTCTGTCCTCCATTCCACGGCCCCCGGGTGAGTCAAGGCCGCGGGATGCGCGTGGCTCCTGGCGCTTGGCCGGCCCCGAGCCCCGGGGACCCGGTCCTGTGGAAACGCCAGGGCTGGCTGAAGTCAGGCCGAGGCTCCGGAGGTGGAGTGGGAGTGGGGTTCCTCACCGGTTTTGGGGGTACCTGGGGAGAGCAGAGTGTGCCCGGCCCACCCATGGCCTCCCCATCCCTTGGGAAGGATACTGGTGGGGAATGGGGTGGCCGGAGCAGCTCAGGGGATGAGGGCGAGCGGAGCCAAGGTCGCGCCCCAAGCACTTAGCAAGTGGATCCCAAAAGAGCCACTAATTATGAAGGCAAGGCGGGACAATTAGGATAACCCTGAGAGGTCCAGAAAGCCGGCACGGGGTGAGAGAAACAGCCATGGGATCAGAGGAGCAGACTGGATCCCATCCCTTTCCATGGCACCGAGCCCAAACCTCACTCCAGCAGTGGCGTGGAGCGCTTTGGGGAGAAAGAGCCACATTTTGGGGCCACCCCCAGCACTGACCCATGGGTGAATCCCATCGGGGGAAGCTCCGGGGTGGAGAGCAGCGCCGAGGGAAGAG
>NW_008236162.1:2059727-2063564 GCF_000691975.1 Corvus brachyrhynchos
TGGGAGAGACGTGTCCGAACGGGCAGCGCGGGGGAGGACCAGGGCCCGGGGAGAAGACGAGCGTCCCGTGCCAAGAGCTGCATGGAAAGACAAGGGAAAGTAAGCTCGCTTACAGCCGAGCAAGCGCCGGCGGAGCCAAGTGATATAGAAACCATATGTGAGGGATTTGGGAGACGTGAGAGAGCCGGGCAGGCCAGCCTGGGGACGAGGGGCTGCTTTTCCTGGAGGTTTGAGGCAGCTGGGCTCGCCCAGAACCCCCCAGCCCACGGGGGATGGTGGATGGCTGCTCCTGGAAGGGCCAGCGGTGCCGTGGGGATGGCGAGGGGGTGCCCCGGCAGCGATCCCTGTACAGACACGTCGGGGCCAAGCCCAGAGTGTTGGATTGAGAAACTTCCAGGTTGGTTTGGGCTCCGGTCACGTCCTCCTCCCACTCGCTCCCTGTGCACCCGTGGCATGAGGTGACATGTGGGGTTGTTTGGGGGGGGGGTGGTCTGTGCTCACCAAAAGCCCCCTGCCACTGTCAAGCTCTCCGAGGGGCTTCACTGGGGACACTGTCACACTGCTGCCACTTGTCCCCTCCCTGTTCATGTGAGAGAGGTGGAGGGGACTCCCTGCAAGTGAGGGGGACCCTCTGCAAACGGGGGTCTCCTGGCAGGAGAGGTCCCAGCCCTCTGCTCGGCTCAGCATGGGTTGGAACAGGGGGAAACACTCCCCGAGGGGTCACACCCCCAGCACCCACTCCCTGCAGCACACACCCTCACCCCGCCGGGGCACAGTGCCCGACAGACCCCAAACCACTGGACACAGGTCCCCAGCCGTCCCCAGAGGAGTCCTGGTGCCCCTGAGCCGTTCCCAGCCTGGGAGATCACGGGCTGTGCCACAGGGGCTGCTCTCTGGTCCGTTGCAGAGGCACTGGGGGCAAGGTCCAAGCCACGGTGGTGCCAGCGGGGAGGATGCGATGCCAGCAGGCCGCCAGCTCCAAGCCCAGGCGTGGGGCACAGAGCAGTCAGGAGTGGAGAAGGGGAGTGCGGGATCATCCCAGCTCCATCCCTGCACATCCCTCCCACCCTCCAGGGCACAACCAGCCCTTTGGGAGCTGCCAGGAGGCTCCCACGGAGCTCTTCCCCCTCCGCAGCCGGGAGATAGCTCAGCCCTCCGCTGTTGTTTGACTTTTTGTGCTGTGTTTTCTTTCGGGTTCTTGGAACGGTGACGTAACCCCGGGGCTGAAGCTTTAGACAAACAAGGTTTTTCATTCGGACCCGGGCCAAACCCCTCAGCACCCCATCCCGATCGTACAGGCACCTCCTGCCCTCTCACAGCTCCCTGGATCCCCCTGTAGGGTCCCTCTCCTCCCTGCCCGGGATGCAGGAGCTCAGCATCCCTCACCCCCCGGGCAAGGCGAGCAGTGCAGGGGGTACCCGCGGGCCTGACCTCTCCGGCATCGCTGGGATTTTGGGATGAGCCTGGCCTCCGGCTCCACCAAGGTTGGGAACGGTGTTGAAGGAAAAATAAGATAAAACAAGAGGTGGGAAGAGGCCGGGGCGCGAACGCGATGTTCTGGTGAGCCGGGAAAAGCAAACAGAGCCGTGGGGAAGCCTTGGCAGGGCGGGCGGCAGATAAACAGGACGGGATCAGATTCCAGGTCAGTCTGGGGCAGAGGAGGCTCCGTGCGTGGTGCAGGGCAGGAGGGACCCTCACCCCAGTGAAGATCCCACCAAAGGCCACCAGGTGGGAAAGATCCTCACCCTTGTGTGGGTCCCACCAGCCCTTGAAGGACACTGGGCAGGAGGGACTCTCATCCCTGCGTGAGTCCCAGGAACCCTCAAAGGGCACTGGACAGGATGGGAAGCATCCACCCAGCCCAGCATTCCCTCAGTGGGTCCACCCCAGTCATTCCAAGTCCTCGTGCGAGTCCCAAGCATCATTCCCGATGCAGGCAGGATTTGGAGTGCGGAAGGAAGCAGGGATGGAACTGCTGTGCCCCAGCCGGGAACGGGATGGAAGAGAGACCTTTAATAGGTGTACCCCGGCCTCAGCCGAGCCGCCGGGTTGTAAAGCCGCGGAGCCACCGGCGCAGCGTCCCACTGGCTCTCAGAGCCCTTAAATATGTGAGGAATGCTCGTCGCACCGCCCCTCGCCCCCGCACGCCGGCCCAGCTGCGCGGCAAAACACGCCGGGGCCGCGGCCGGACGAGAGGGGACCCCTCTGCACTGGGGGGTCCCCCTGGCCCCCCCCGGGGGTCCGTCCTGTCCACAGAGCCCCGGGACGGGGGCAGGGTGTGAAGGCGGAAGGATGTGGAGCATCCCGGGGTTGGGGAGGCGGGGGGAGCAGCCGGGTCCTCCTGAGACCTCCGGGACAGCGGGGACAGGACGGAGGTGGAGCAGCCCCTCTCGTCCCCCCCCGCACGGGCGCAGCCCCTCTCCCGGTGCCCCTCGCCGGCGGCAGGAGAGAGGGAGCAGCCAGCCTGTAAATGCCGGGGAGAGGAATATTTGCTTTCCCAGAGCACCTTCCGAGCAGCACAGCAGGCACAAAGCAGGAATTCAAGCCTCGGAGGCCAGGCTGGGAGCCAGGCCAGATCACGGCCCCTGTGCAGGGAAACTGAGGCACGGGGGGATAGAGCCAGTCAGCACCACGGGGCACCCCCAAAGAGCCAGCCCTGCGCTCGGGTATCGGTCACTGCCACCCCCCGCCTCCTGCTGCCTGGCTGGAGCATCCTTGTCCCAGCTGGTGTTTTTGGGAGGCCCAGGGCTGTGCCAGCACCCTGCACCGGGCATCCAGCAGCTGGGGAAGGCAGAGAGGCTCAAGCACAACATCCAAGGCAGAGGGATGATCCCTATCCCGAATTCCCTTTGGTGCAAGGCACATCCTCTCTCTGCCAACACTTCCCTGGGCACCCACAGCCAAATTCCCTCCCCAGCCCTGGGCATCGACATTCAGGCTCCAAGCTCTTCGCCTGCTCCAGGTGATGAAATAAGCACCGTGGAGCCTCTAATAAACATCCCGGGCAGCAAACAAATTCCAGGGGCAGGAAATGTCCATCCGGGGGCAGGTTGGGAGTGGGAGGGATGGTTGGATCACTCCAGGGGAGCGCTTTCCTTCTGCTCCTCTTCCGTGACAGCAAACGGAGGAAAAAGCCTCCTGCAGGGCTCGGCGTGGAGGATGCCAAAGCTGAGGCATGCCGGAGCCCCGGGATGGAAGGAGCCGTGTGCAGGGAGCGAGGTCTCCCCGCATCCCCTCTCCAAAGCCAGGTCACCGAGGAAAACATATCCTGGGCCAACAGCACCAGTCCCTGTGAAAAGGAGAGCTGCTGGAAAGGAAAATATTTGGGAATTGCTCTGCCAAGGGGATGTCGGGGGGGGGTTGTTGTCACTTTGGAGCCTGGTGGCAGCGGGAAGGGGGAATGGAGATGGAGACGCACCCTGACACCCAACTCTGCACGCGTGGGGCATCCCGGGCTCTCCTGTCCCTGTCTCCGGCTCTGCCAGAGGGCAGCTGCTCCCAGGGGCTCCCGGCCCTCTGGGCATCCTCCCCAGGGGCTCCCGGCCCTCTGGGCATCCTCCCCAGGGCTCTGGCTGCAAACGTCCCCCCTGTTGTGCTTCCGCTGCTCACTCCTGTCCCCACAGTCCTGCCACCCCCACAGATTAACCCCTTCCCAAGGCTGCTCCCGGCTCCCTGACAAACCCTCCTGAGGCTCAGGATCTTCCCACTGCCTTTCCCACGTGCGTGGAGCGGGGTTTGCCACGCACAACTCCCCTGGACAGACGGCACAGCCGTGACCTCCCGCCCTCCCGCAGCCCTTGGCCAGGTGATAAGCGGGACCTCCTCTTCCCACGGCTC
>NW_008236162.1:2064016-2065715 GCF_000691975.1 Corvus brachyrhynchos
AAACGGCTGGAAAATATTTTGGGGCAGCTTGACAAGTGTGACTGCAACCAGTAGCCTGGGCTGGCTACGCCTGGAAAGTGTAATCTAGGTGAAATCCTGGCGGCTGGGGAACTCCAGGCATGGCTGGGAAGCTCCCGCGCCTGGGAAAGGGGGCTCAGACCCACAACCCCATCCGTGTGTCCCGTGGTTCTGCCGTGCAGGTGATGCTGAGCTCCCCATGGGGATTTGGGAGAGAAGATCCCCCCAAACACCCATTTTGGGGGCCTGTGTGAGCCCCCAAAGGGCTCTGCACACCCATGTCCCTCTCCCCATGGAGCAGGGTGATGGAATGCTGGAGAGGGGGGTTTCCAGCCCCTCAGTTTGGCCAAGCACCCCGAAATGTGGATGTGGGGCTAATCCAGGGTACAAAGTGGGTACCAAGTGGGCTCCATTTCCCCCCCGGCGTGCTGGGGGCACTCAAAGGGTCCCGGCTCCAGTCACCAAACTGCTCAGCAAGCCCCTGGCTCCCCTGGGACGAGCCGGAGCAAACCCTGGTGCCGCTCTCCCAGCGCAGCTGGGGGTGCTGGGAGCGATTCCAGCCTCCTTTCCCAACCGGAGATCCGACCCGGATCTGACCCGGCGGCTGCTCCCGGGCACCGAGACCTGGCTGCGCTGACCGGGTGAAGGGAAACCGGGGCCGATTCCTTCCTCCCTGGCCACCCGCGGGCTGCTCCAAGGGCTGGATCTCCCAGCGCTCTCCCGTTTTGGCATCCTTGGAAGCGACGCGGCGGCACGGGAGGCTTTTCCCCTTCCGCTGGCACCGGTGCAGACGGGTGGCATCACCGGGGTGGCCGGCGAGCCGCTGGCAGCCGGTGGCCTCAGGATACCTCTGGCACGAGGAACACAAATCCCTCTCCCGGAGCTTTCCCTCCCCGGAGCCGCGGCGGTGGCAAAACCTCGGTGCTTGGCTGTGTCTGGCACTGCCCGGAGCTCGGCGGGGGGGGGTCTCAGCACCCCAAAACTGAACCGAACCCTCGCATGGGGATGCCGGGGGGGGGGGGGGGCGGGTCAGGGGGATGCCAGGGGGTTCCAGCTCCCCGGAAAACTGGATTTCATCATCCCCGTCCTGTGGAGCCAAACGAGGGTGAATCCCCGGCTCGAGCGATGCGTGGCAGGGCCTGATTCCCACCCCCCACCCCCGCTTCCCGACTCCCGGGGAAGAGCTCCCGTAATTAAATTAGTCCCATCAGGATCTCATAAAAGCAGGACGGGAATGGGGAGGGGGGAACAGCCGGGCCCGGGAGGTGAGGGGGGGTCTTGGGGTGCACAGGAGCTGGGCTCGGAGGGGACAGTGGTTAAGGCAGCGCTAATTAATGCGGATGAAGCCTCGTCTCTGGCGCTCAGCTGGAGGAAGCGGGAGAGGAGGGAAGGCTCCAGCCGGCTCTGCCCGGACGGTTTTGCAAGCTTTGCTGTTTCAGCCCGGGAGGGCAGGAAGGGAAGGATTTTTGGCCAGAAAAAGCCCTCGTGTAGACAGAGTTATATCAACAGCCGCCTTGCAGCGCAGACAATGCCAGTACAGAGAAACGTGATCCCCCGCCAGACCCCGGCCCTCGCGCCGGGCTCAGCCCTGCACGGCCCTCCCGTGCCTCAGTTTCCCCCCTCCCCAAATCCTTCCATCCGCTTTAGCTCGCACTGGGAGACAGGGATTTCCCCCCTCACG
>NW_008236162.1:2067243-2069351 GCF_000691975.1 Corvus brachyrhynchos
CCGCCCTGGATCAATCCTGGCCCCCCGATATTCCCAGGACACAATATTCCATCTGTGCCAGCACCGATCCGTCCCCTTCGGTGCCATCCTGTGTCCCCCAGCACCAATCCCGCACCCCCCCATTGCCCAGTCCCACACCCCATGTCCTGCTCTGGTGCCCCACATTCCCACCCCGCATCCCTGCTCCTGCATTCCCCACATTCTCCAGAGTTGCTCCTTGTGTCCCCTGGTCGTGGACCACCAGTCCTTCATCCCTGGTTCTGGGCCCGTTATCCTGCACCCCACATCCTGGTGAGCACCCTAGGAGCAGGATGAGCACCCCAGGAATGGCAGACGAGGATCCCGGGAGCAGGATGAGCACCCCAAAAGCTGGGCAAGCACCCCAGGATGGGTGGTCCAAACACCCCAAAAAGTGGGATGACCACCCCGAGGAGGGGGTGTGTGAGCACCTTGGGATTTGGATGAGCACCCCAGGAACTGGGTCAGCCCCCCAGGGAGGGTGGGTGAGCTCTTGGGGAGCAGGGTGAGCCCCCCAGGGTGATCTGAGGGTGTCCAAGTGCCAAGGCAGGGACACACAACCCTGTCCCCCCTGCACATTCCAGCCTGGGAATGCAGCAGTCGCGACGGGGCCTGAGCAGGTCCCCCCGGGGCCTGGCTCATCCCGTGCTTCTCCTGCTGCTTCTCCAAACCCATCCCTATCCTCTCACAGCGCTCCCAGAACTCGCATTAACTTCATTTTTTTAAGATTTTAAGAGTTCCCTGTGTCCGATGGCCTCCGCAGGGACACTCCAGGTGACACCGGCATCCAGGCTCCCCTCCCCCTCCTGCCCACCAAGCCCCTAAATCCTCTTTCCTTTCACTTTTGGGGACCCTCTGCATCCAGGGCTGGGCTCATTCCCACCAGGAATGACAGAGCCTCCTTCATCCCTTATCTCCGCCGTTCTTTTCCTCCCCCATCAGGATCATCCCAGGATATTTTCCTCGTTCTCCCTTATTGCAAAACCCACATCCAGCAAGACTTCCCTCCTCAAGCAGATAAATAAACCCCGGAAAACCGGGCTGGCTCCATGTCCCCACTCTGCCCCCGGCCCACACACCACACAGCACATCCCAGGGATGGGAATTTGGGGAGCAACTGCTGGATTCAACTCCAGCCTCGAGCTGGTCTCCCAAGAAAACAAACAAGCGGGGCTTTGGAATACTTTTTGTTTTCCTCCTGCGCTCAGGCTGGGGAGGATGTCTGCGGGCCGAGTCCCTGGATGATGTAAATCCATGATGTCAGGATCCAGCCGTTGGTTTCCACCCTGAGATCGCCCCTTTCTCACGGAGCGCTCCGGGGAGCCGAGGCTCTCCGAGGAGGCTTTTCCAATCCCGGCTTTCCCACGCCGGCCTCAGCTCCTGGGAACCAGCTCCCTTGCAGCAGTGCTGGTGGCCCTGGATGTCACTGGCCACCAGCATTCCAGCCTGGAGCCCTACCTGGAACAGGAGCTGAGCATCTCACCCAGCCTGAGAGCATCAGGATGGGAATATCCTTATCCCAGGAGTGCCAGGTGGATGCCACCGGGCGCGGGCACACAGATTGCAGCGCTCCTACCTCAGCCTGCCTGCCCTGCCGGGCTTCCTTGGCATCCTGGAATGACAGGTGGGCGATGCCAAAGCCGGGCACTGGCACAGCCGTGAGGGTGGGGGACACCAGGAGCTTCCAGGAGCATTCCTGGATCCCATCCTCGGCTCTCCGTGGCTTCCACCCTCAAAACCTCCACAGCAAAGAGCAGCCTGGGCTACTTCCCAGGACCTTTCCCCCCATGGAACCAGGAGTGGTGACCCCCTCGGAGACCCCCGTGCAGTGAGTGACCAGCACTGGATTGTCCCCCGTGTCCTCTGTGACACAACCCAGCGTGGCACTTCCTCTTCCCAGGGATGGGATCCCCCATTCCCAGCACCTGCTGGGGGGTTTTACTCTGATTTCCCTCGCCAGGACCTCCCAGGTCCCCTCTGTGGCGCAAACCTCCGGAAATCGGGATACCGGAATTATTGCACAAGGACCTGGGGGTCCTGCCAGCTTTCTGACGCCTCCTTCAGCTGCTCCAGCCTGGGGGGGGGGGCGG
>NW_008236162.1:2069423-2070535 GCF_000691975.1 Corvus brachyrhynchos
GTTGGCCGCCCCCCATCCCTCCCAGCGGCAGCTCCGCTTCCCCTGCAGGAGCAGCTTCCCGGCTGCGGAGTGGGAATGGGGGCTGGATCCAGGTGTGGGCGCAGTGGGGGGCTGCTGGTCCCCACTTTGGGGCCGGCATGGGGCAGCTGTGGGGCTGGTGGGCTCCCACTCCCAGGGAGATTGGATGGGCCGCTCCCTGTTCCTCCTCTCAGCCCCAGGCCAATGTCCTGGTCCCGATAACTCCTGGTCCTAATAATGCCGGAATCCCATCCTAACAAAGCCCGATCCTAATAAAACCTGCATCCTGGTCCTAATAACTCCTGATCCTAATAGTACCAGCATCCCAGTCCTAATAATGTCTGATCCCAGCAACACCAGCATCGCAGTCCTGGTAACGCCTGATCCCAGTAACACCTGATCCCAACGACACCAGTATCCCAGTCCTAACAACTCCTGATCCTAATAACACCATCCTGACCCTAATAATTCCTGATCCTAATAGTACTGGCATTCCAGTCCTAATAACACCTGAGTTTAATAATGCCTGATCCCAACACCAGCACCCTCATCCCAACAATCCCAATGTTTATAATGCTTGATCCTTACAACTCCTGATCCCAACAGCGCCAGCATCCCTGTCCTAAACCATCCCAATCCTAATGATCCCTGTCCTCGGGCAGCGTCTGGTGGCCGTGACCGCTTTCAGCACAGGCTGGCTCCAGGAATAGCTCCCAGACCTGATTCCTGCCCTTCTCCTTTATTCTGGCCTGGCAGAGGACAGACCCATTTTTCAGGCCAGCCTGGCTCTGGCAGCAGGACGGGGCAGCTCAGGTCAGGCAGCCACGCTCGGGGGGGGCCCTCCCGTGAGCCCCCCAGGCTGTGGCTGAGACAGAAATTCCCCCAAAATTCAAGCTCGGAGCCCCTCAAGGCATTTTTAAGGCAGGGGAAGGCGGGAGCTGGCGGGAGCCGGCAGCGAAGAACTGGAACGGGGAATTGTGTTTTCTTTAAATGTCATGTTTTTTTAAGCTCATTTTTGCACTTGGGTTTGGCGAAGCTGAGAAGATTTAAGTGACAAACCAGCTGTCCCCCGGCGCAGCGCAGACCCCCCCGCC
>NW_008236162.1:2070608-2070974 GCF_000691975.1 Corvus brachyrhynchos
GGGGGTGCTGCAAGGCAAAGCGGGCATTGTGAGGGTGTTGCAGGGTGGGTGGGGGTCCCCCGGCACCGCGAGGGTCCCGCAGCCCCCCCTGGCCACCCTGCAGACTCACCCTGCGAGGCTAAGCCCAGTAGACAGGGAGGAGGCTGCAGAGGATGCTCGCCGTGGTGCCCAGGAGGGAGCGGTCAGCCAGGGGCATGGAGATCCTGTCCTCAGCCTGGACAGGGGGGACAAGGGGCATTCTTCACCATCATCTTCATCACTCCTCATCGGGGGTGCTGCACAAGGCACCGAGCCCCCTACGCCCACCCTGCCCCTCCCAGGTCCTCACCTGCCGGCGCTGGAAGGTCTCGACCACGGTGTCCAGCC
>NW_008236162.1:2071447-2075193 GCF_000691975.1 Corvus brachyrhynchos
CCGCGCCCTCGCCCGCCGCAGCCGGGACACTTGGGGCACCCGAGGCACTTGGGCAGGCAGCAGCACCGGGCGCATTTGGCGCAGCATTTGGTGCAGCACATGGTGCAGGGCAAGCAGCAGCCTGGGCAGCAGCAGCCATTCTCCTTGTCCTGGGGGTGCAGGAAAGTGGGAGGAGATGGGGTCGGGGGGGTGGAGATGGGAGAGGGGGATGCAGGAGGCTGGGGGTGGGATGGCTGCAGGGAGCAGCTCTCACCCCGCTGCCCCCAGCATCCCGCTGCCCCTGGGCACTGGGAATGCAGCATCCCACGGTCCAAACCCCCATCCCAGGCGCTGGTGCCTTGCTGGCATAAACTGGGCAAAGCCCTGTGCCGAGCTGGCTGCCACCCTGCAGGGACTCACCTCCTCTTCAAGCACCACCTGCTTCATGCTGCTCTCCATGGCTGCCTCCTCCTCTTCCTCCTCCTCCTCCTCCTCCCATTCCCAGCCCAGCCTGGCCACAGAGACTGGGGACTTTATACCGGGCCACTGGGGTGGGGACTGGAGCGGCCCCTGTGAAGGGTTTGGGGGCCCCGGGGTGCAGCGGGGCCCTGGCATGTGACCCACTCCACTCGTGTTTGCTGATCGCCCACTCCCTGCTGGATCCCCCTGGGAACCTGCTGCTCAAGAGGCTCCGAGGGCACTGGGTCAAGGACCCTTGTTTCCAGGCACAGGGACTTCTCTGCCGCCCAGGAGAGAGGTGGCAGGGCCAAAGCAAACCCTCCAGGGTGGAGCATCCGGCCGTGGCCACAGCCGAGGCGAGACCTTGGCTCGTGTCCCTTTGCCAGCTTGGGCACCTGGAGCTGCTTGATGTGGCAAGGAGCAAACAGGACATCAAACATTTCCTATAATCCACAGGGATGGGGTGGGAACGGGGTCGCCATGGCGTGGGGAAGTGTCCCTGATCCTCATTTTTGGTCCTGAGGGTGCTCGGACACCACTGCCGGTGGCTTTTGGGGCTGGCAGAGACGCCCACGGTGTGGGGGTTTTTGAGGTGAGGGGGTTGCAACTCTGGCATGTCCCGCTCAGGCGGCAGGGGGACACTGCTGGGCCTTGGTTTTGCCCATCCACGAGCCCCTACTGCAGCTGGGCTCAGGCTGGGACCCCTCCAGCCACCCCTGAGACCCCCAACACCCGCAGCCAGGTGTTATGGGGTGAAAGCTGCCTCCTTTCCCAGGGTGTCAAGGGCCACGAGAGCCCCTTGAGTGGCTCCTGGCTGTTCGTTCTCAGCCACCGTGGGAGCCCTTATCGCCTTTCCTGGCCCCGGGCACCCTCTTGACCCAGCTCCTTATCACGGGCAGGGCTTTTTGGGAAGCAGAGCTGCTGGCTCTGAGTCAGCACACGGGAACCTGCAGTGTCCCTCCTGGTTCCAGAGAAGTGTCACCCTGCTGTGACCCCCTTCCTGTGCCCATGGCAGGGGTTTTGGGGACAACACTGAGTCTGCAGCCCTGGAAACATCAAATCAGCCTCCTGGGGTCTCTTTTTCCCCTCCCAGCCCTGTTGCTTCCCTGTTTTTCAGTGCAGCACTTGAAAGTGGCCCCAAAGGTTGTTCCCAGATTATGTGGGGCAGGAGGGGCTGGAATGGATGGGAAAAGGGAGAGAATGAGGACAGGGAGGGAGCTGGAGCAAGTGGATCGTGGTGTTTGTGGATAACCCAGGGCTTGGACATCCCGGGGGATGTGGCACAGTCCCTCTGTCCCCACCTGCACGAGGAGGGGACGGGGCTGGGAGCGTTTCCTGAAGGTCTGGAAGTGCAGAGGTTGCTCTTTCCACCTCACCCTCCATCCTCCAAACTGGGAGGGCACAGATGGGGACACTGGGAGGGCACAGATGGGGACACTGGGAGCAGCGTGTGCAATTGCTCTGCTGCCCCCCGTGTTTGATCCCTCCCGAGCTCCTCTCACCCCAACGTGAGGGATTCCCCTCCCCACCCTGCACCCCACAAAGAGACACGGTATCCCTGTCCCCAGCACCCCAGGAAGGACAAGAGCACCACTTGGAGGCGGGGGCACAGGCTTTACTTTGAAGACAGAAGCAAATCCCAAAGCAAATCCCACTTTTTTACGGCGAGAGCAGTGGGAAAGCCGCGGTGCCAAGCGACAGCGGATGGAGCACCCCCGTGGCGGGGTGGCTGCCCCCGGGATGGGGACGGGGAGGAGGAGACATTCCCGGATATCCCGCCTGGAAGGCGGCGTGGGGGACAGTGACATCCCCATCTCGCTGTCCCTCCCCACTGGGAACTGCTGCTACGCCCAGAACACGGGGACGCTGCTGCAGAGGATGTTGATGGTGGTGCCCAGGATGGAGCGGTCAGCCAGGGGCACGGCCTTGTCCCCAATGTCCTCATCCTGCAGGACAGAGAACGGAACGATGACTGCCACCCTCAGCAGCCACAGTGTCCTCTCCAGAGGGGACAAGCCCCCACCCCCACATTTCCCAGGGTGCCGGGGCTGGGCTCCACCACCATCCCAGCAGGGTGGGCACCACTCACCTGCCGGCGCTGGAAGGTCTCGGTGGCAGCGTCCAGCCCCGGAAAGTTGTCCTTGTCCACGCGGGTGATGTAGCAGGCGCGGTGACGCCAGGACCTGTAGCCGAGCAGCAGCTGTTTGCGGACAGAGCCGGGTGAGCTCAGCACGGCCCTGTCCCCGCCGCGCCCGTCCCCGGCTCCCCGCACACCTTGCTGTAGTCGTACACCACCGTGGCCGAGGCGTTGAGCCCGTCCCGCACCGCGAACGTCCCGGTCCTTTCCTTCTTGCTCATGGCGAGCTGCTGGGGGGTCCCCTCGCCATCCAGCCCGTGGATGGTCATCCGCAACACCTGCCAGGGGGAGAGGGGTCAGGGAGCTCTGCGGGGCCTGAACCCCATCCCTACAAAGCTCCGGTGCCATCCCAAACCCTCTCCCGGAGCCGGTGGCCCCGCGGTCCCTGCCGGCCCTCACCGTCTCGGCGTGTGACTCGCTGAGGTGCAGCCCCAGCAGGAGGAAGGTGACGTTGACCACCACGAGGGCCACCACCACCAGCACCACCATCAGCAGGAGGCTCTTGAGCTCGTGGGGGATGCAGGGCAGGCGCGGCGACTCCGTGTACCTCTGTTGGGGACACAGGGGAGCACCCAGCTGAGCTGCCAGGGCCAGGGGCGGCAGCGGGGACTCAGCCCCACACCCAGGGTGGGTGGTGGGTGCTCCTTACCGGAGGTGCCTCCTCCATCAGCGCCTCTTTGGAGCTGTCGTCCATCTCGCTGTGTGCTCCGGTCCCTTCTACCAGCCCGAGCCCGGGGGATTTATAGGATCCCGGGTGACTGGGCATGGCCGGGGCCACTCCAGCTGCCGAGGTGCCACTCGTGCTGTTTGCTGAGCCCGGAGAAGAGCCAGGGAGGGGACACGAAACCTCCAAGGGCCCTTCCCTGACATTCGTCCGGCAGCGCTGGGGGTGCCAAAGCAAACAGCGGGCAGCGCCTGCCCTCCACACCCAGCCCCGGGCTGTGGCAGGAGGGGCCCCAGCACGTACCCAGGGGGGGCTGCACCCCTGGTTCTGCACGGGCAGCTGCCTGTGCCCCCCCCGGGGCGGGGAAGGAGCTGGCTGGACTCATTGTTCCCTCGGGCGCCGTGCCAGGGACGGCGCAGATGGACGCCTGGCATGGGAGAGATGGGTGCCTGGAACGGATGGGTGCCCGGGGTGGCATGGATGGGTGCCCAGTGTGCTGTGGCGACC
>NW_008236162.1:2075471-2075960 GCF_000691975.1 Corvus brachyrhynchos
AGAGAGGAAAAAAGGCTTTTTCACAGCTCCCGGGCACAGCAGCGTTGGGAGCAGCTCCCGGGACCGAGCAGGGATAAGGCCAGGGAGTGATGGAGCTGCGGCGCGGGAGGAGGATGCTGAGGGACCAGCCCCCCGCTCGCCTCCTCCTCCTCCTCCTGCTCGCCGTGGCCTGGCTCTGGCTGCCGGCGGAGGGGCGGCGGCCACCCCGTCCCCCCCCTTGCCCCCCGACCTGCTCCTGCACCCGGGACACGGCTTTTTGCGTGGACTCCAAGGCGGTGCCCAAAAACCTGCCCCCCGAGGTCATCTCGCTGTGAGTAGCCGGGCTGGGGACAGAGATGGGGACAGCGTCACATCCCAGGAGTGCAGGGGTGGCCGGGGCTGCCGGCTGTGCTGCGGGGGCAGGGACAGCCCCTGTGTGCTGCATCGGGGCGCAAACGCGTGGCAGGGCGGGGGGCGGGCAGGGGGGGGGGCTCCGGGGGGGGGGGGGGG
>NW_008236162.1:2076698-2077387 GCF_000691975.1 Corvus brachyrhynchos
CGCCTCTCTCTTTGCAGCCTCCTCAACTCCAACAAGTTCACGCTGATCGGGGACAACGCCTTCGCGGGGCTCTCGCACCTGCAGTACCTGTGTGTGACATGTTGACCGGGACGCGGGGACAGGGAGGGCACAGGGAGCGCGGGGGAATCCTCGGGATGGCCCCGTCACTGTCTGCTCCCATTCCAGGTTCATTGAGAACAACGACATCCAGGCGCTTTCAAAGGGCACTTTCCGCGGGCTCAAGTCCCTGACACACCTGTGAGCACCGGGGGGGACACGGCGGGGGTGGCCCTGTCCCTTCGTGGCTGCCAGGGACGTGTCACCTCCACAGCCCTTCTTGTCCCCCAGGTCCTTGGCCAACAACAACCTGCAGACTCTGCCTCGGGACCTCTTCAAGCCGCTGGACATCCTGAGTGACCTGTGAGGCTGCCACAGCACCGGGGACAGCAGGCTGGGGAGAGGGTGACATCCCGGGGGCTGGGGCTTGGGAAGGGCGCTGTGTGCTGGGGGTGACTCGGTGCCATCTCTGTCAGGGACCCCCGGGACACCGAGCTGGGGAGAGGGTGACATTCTTGTGGGCGCTGGGGGTGACTCGGTGCCATCCCTGGCAGGGACCTGCGTGGCAACACGCTGGCTTGTGACTGCAAGATCAAGTGGCTGGTGGAGTGGCTGGAGAGCACCAACACCAC
>NW_008236162.1:2077427-2080553 GCF_000691975.1 Corvus brachyrhynchos
TGGCTTGGAACTGCAAGACCAAGTGGCTGGTGGAGTGGCTGGAGAGCACCAACCCCACGGTGCCCGCCGTCTTCTGCAGCAGCCCTGGGCAGTTCGAGGGACAGCGGATCCGGGACCTGGCACTCAGTGACTTCCAGTGCATCACCACAGGTAGAGGAACACCGTCACCTGTCAGCTGTCACACGTCACCTCACTCCTGGGTGTCCAGACCCTCATTGCCACCTCTTCCCACTCCAGATTTCGTGATGCACCAGGTCCTGCCCTTCCAGGCGGTGTCGGCCGAGCCCTTCACCTACGCCAGCGACCTGTACGTGGCCCTGGCACAGCCGAGCGCCAGCAGCTGCTCCATCCTTAAGTGGGACTACGTGGAGCGCAAACTCCGCGACTTTGACCGCATCCCCGGTGAGGAATCGGGCCCAGGAATCCCCCCTCCTGGGCTGGGAGTGACCTGGGACGGGCACAGCCCCGATGTGACGTGGTTTTGTTGTCAGCTCACTCGGCGGTGCACTGCAAGCCCATCGTGGCGCAGGACCAGCTCTATGTGGTGGTGGCGCAGCTCTTTGGAGGCTCCTACATCTACCGCTGGGACACGGCCGTGGACAAGTTCATCAAGATCCAGGACATCGACAGCCAGAAAATCCGCAAGCCCAACGACATCGAGGCCTTCCAGATCGAGGGCGACTGGTACTTCGTCATCGCCGACAGCTCCCAGGAGGGCTCCACCAGCCTCTACCGCCTGAACCAGAATGGGTTTTACTCCCACCAAGCCCTCCACGCCTGGCACCGTGACACCGACGTGGAATACGTGGAGAACAACGGGAAACCCCGGCTGATCATCTCCAGCAGCTCCCAGGCCCCCGTCATCTACCAGTGGAGCCGGGCGCAGAAGCAATTCGTGCCGCAGGGCGAGGTGGGCGAGATGCTGGACGTTCAGATGGTCAAACACTTCAAGACCAAGCGGGACCAGTTCCTCTGCCTGAGCCGCTACATCGGCGACTCCAAGGTGGTGCGGTGGGAAGGGCAGCGCTTCGTGGAGGTGCAGACGCTGCCGTCGCGCGGCTCCATGGTGATGCAGCCCTTCGTTTCGGGGCCGTGCGGGCGGGCGACGTGCAGCTGCTGCTGGCGCCCAGCTTCAAGGCCAACACGCTGGTGTACCGGCACGTGGTGGTGGACCTCAGCCTGTAGCCGGCACCCGGAGAGCCCCGGACAACCACCGGACACGCATGCGCCCAGCACCCCCTGTCCCCTCCAGGCACCCCTTGCCCCGGCCCTCCACCTTCACCCAGCCCCACGGTGCCTCAGTTTCCCCACGGTGCTCCCGGTTTCACCCTGTGGGATGCAGGGAGGGAGGGTGGGACAGTCCATGCCCTGGAGAGCTGTACCCCTGGGGGGGTGGGGAGGGTGGGGGGTCTTTGTCCGCTTGGGCCATGGGCTGGGGTCTGAAAGGGGGGGAACAGCGGGCTGGGATGTGGCAGGAAAGGTGGGGGGTTCACAGGATGCTGAGGGGCTCCCAGGCTGATGGGATGCTCCAGAGTGGATGGGATGAGCGAGGTGGATGGGGTGGGATGCCCTGAGGAGGGTGGGATGCTCCGAGGTGGATGCAGATGGGATGCTGAGGGTGGTGGGATGCTCCAAGGTCAGCGGGATGCTCCAAGGCAGATGCCAATGGGATGCCCTGAGGAGGTTGGGATGCTCCAGGATGTTCCGAGGTGGATGCAGATGGGATGCCCTGAGGCCAGCGCGATGTTTCGAGGCAGCAGCTCCTGTCCCTCTCCGTGCATGTCCAGCAGCCCCCCCCTCCCCGTGCCCATGGCCCCGGTGCCAGGCAGGACCCAGCGTGCCAGAAGGGTGTCCGTGCCCACCAGAAACCCCCCAAATAAACACACTGTGACCCCCAGCCCTGCCCGTGTGTCCTTCCAGCCACGGGGGGCCGGCTCCATCCGACACCCCGCAGCGCCAGGGAGCGAGAACTCCTCATTTTGGGGTGCTCCAGGCTCCGCACGTGGCTCGCCTGGTGTTTTTTTCCAGCAGAAACCTTGGCCCACGGTGCGGGTGGGAAGCAGGAGGTGTTTCCCCAGGGAGGGGAGTCCCCGCCCAACTGGTTTCCCAGGGGAGCGTTTCCCTGTCTCCCAGGTGTATAAATATGCATGTGAAAAACCACCAATTAAGAGCACAAATAAAGATGCTCTCGCGGGTAACAGCCGCCCTGGGGGCACGGATGGGTTTGGGGAGCAGGATTTCACCTGGGTGGCTGCTTCCAGGGCATTGCCACGTGTCCCTGCCTCAGTTTCCCTGGCAGGAAAAAGCAGATTTTAAAGCCCAGGGAGCGCAGCAGGAGGGTTCTGGCACTTCCAGAGCGGCAATGATTGGGATGGGGAATTCGGGAAACCCTGGATCAGTCCTTGGGCTGCAAGGCCAAGAGGGAGGTGGCCCAGACAGGTGATTCCAGCAGCTTTTATTTTCTCGGGAGCATCCTTCAGGGCTCCATTCTTCCAGTGGGGTGCTCCACATCGTCCATCAGAGCACCAAAAAAGCATCACATCCCCTCCGGACCCAAAAATAATTCTTCAGCATCAGTCTAAGTGACTCTCCCTGCCTTCCCTACCTGCTCACTGCTTAAGAAATTGTATGTTTTAATATATATAAAAAAATATATATATATTAGGCAATTAATTTGTATGTCTTAAGGAACATTTAATATATATAATATATGAATATACCCTGTATTAATATAGTAATATTCAATATATTAGGCAAATTTTAAACACGCCATTTTTATACATGCTTAATATATTTTATATTGGTATTTCATATACTTAGGGAATTTATAGAATGTTTTTATTTTATTTTATAAACCCCTCCACGTGTGGCCCACACTTGTCAGGGGCGCTGTTGCCCTTTTAAGGTCATTGCCCTTTTAAGAGGCGGTGTCGCCCTTTTAAGGGCATTGCCCTTTGAAGAGACCGTGCTGGCCTTTTAAGGGCGTTGCCCTTTTAAGAGCGGCCGGTGGGGCCCGGACCGCGCATGCGCAGCTCCGTTGCTGCAACTTTCAAATTCTTGGATTCGCTCCCCTGGGGTTCGGGGGAATTTTGGGGGGATTTGGGGGCTCCAGGGGGGCACAACACC
>NW_008236162.1:2081243-2082742 GCF_000691975.1 Corvus brachyrhynchos
GTGTCTACCCGGGGTGGCCGCGCTGCCTCACCCCCCCTCTGCCTTACAGGCTGCTTTTCGGGATGCTCTACCCGGCCTACGCGTCCTACAAGGCTGTGAAGACGAAAAACATCCGGGAATACGTGAGTCGAGTGCCTGGGGCGCCCTTTCCAGGGCTCCGGTCCCCCTTTCTGGGCTTCAGCCACCCTTTTCCCAGGCTCCAGCCCCCTCTGAGAGGTTCCAGTCCCCCTTTCTGGTGTTCAGCTCCTTCCTTCCTGGGCTTCAATCCCTCTTTTCTGGGTTCCAGTCCCCCTTTCTGGGCTTCAGCCACCCTTTTCCCAGGCTCCAGCCCCCTCTGATGTCTCCCCCAGGTCCGATGGATGATGTACTGGATCGTCTTCTCTCTCTTCATGGCCACAGAGACCTTCACCGACCTCCTCATCTCCTGGTGAGGGACTCTGGGGGGTCCCCATGTCCTGGAGGGGGAAAGGGAGGCCCCACAGAGCTGATGTTTGGGGGGAGCAGGAGGTGGTTTTGAACCCCCCCCATCTCCTGCCCCTCTCCACCAGGTTCCCCTTCTACTACGAGGTGAAGATGGCCTTTGTCATCTGGCTGCTGTCCCCCTACACGCGGGGGGCCAGCCTGCTCTACCGCCGCTTCGTGCACCCCACGCTGGCCCGCAAGGAGAAGGTACAAATTCCCGGGATTTTGGGGCTCCTCCCTGCCCGCCCTGGGGGGGGTTCAGCCCCCTGAGCTGGGTTGGTGATGCCCAGGGGAAGTGGCAATGCCCCAGGACGTGGCATTGCCCTGGGAGGTGACAATGCCCTGGGACATGGCCATGGCCTGGGAGGTGACAATACTCAGGGACAAGGTGATTCCCAGGGAGGTGACAATGCCCAGGGAAATGACGATGCCCTGGGAGGTGGCATTGCCCTGGGAGGTGGCATTGCCCTGGGAGGTGACAATGCCCTGGGAGGTGACAATGCCCAGGGACATGGCATTGCCCTGGGAGGTGACAATGCCCTGGGAGGTGACAATGCCCCAGGCCACCATCCTGCCCTCCCAATACCACCCCACAGGACATCGACGCCTTCCTCATCCGGGCCCAGGAGCGCGGCTACGAGACCGTGCTGCGCTTCGGCAAGAGGGGCCTCAACCTGGCGGCCACGGCCGCGGTCCAGGCGGCCACCAAGGTACCCAGAGAGCAAATCCCACCCCAGCAGGGTGGCAGGAGCGGGTGGTGTGTCCTAAATTGGGGTTTTCCTGATCATCCTGTCCGCTCTGTGTCCCCCAATGCAGAGCCAGGGCGCGCTGGCCGGGCGGCTCCGCAGCTTCAGCATGCAGGACCTGCGCTCCCTGCCCGACCAGGCCCCCGTGCACTTCCAGGACCCGCTGTACCTGGAGGAGCAGCAGAGCCTCCAGCAGCCCCTGGGTGAGGAGCTGGGGGGGTTTTAATGAGGGGGGCTCCAGCAAAGCCCACGGTGGCCGTGCTGGGAGCTGGCGTGTCCCCCCTGTCCCCA
>NW_008236162.1:2082964-2083352 GCF_000691975.1 Corvus brachyrhynchos
CGCCCCAGTGCTCTTCCCGGCTCCGGCGCAGCCGGGTCAGGAGGAAAGCGGCTCCGTCGGAGCAGGACAGCTAAAAATCCCGGGAAACCTCTGCCAGGAGGCTGAGAAGAATTCGCTGCTGCGGCGTCAGGAGGGAGCAGTGGCTCCTCTGTCCCCGGGGTGGCTCCTCTGTCCCCGGGGTGGCTCCTCTGTCCCTGGGGTGGCTCCTGCATTCCCAGGGATCCTCACACTGTAAATCCCTTCTGTGACCTCTGTGGTGCCTCATGGAGGGGCTGCAGCTCATCCCCCCACTTCCAGACCCCCCAGCTCGGCGCTGGCGCCTCTCGTGTGGGGTCTGGCCCCCCCTTTTCCCCCCTGCCATGAACACTAACCGCTCGCCCCCCCCCCC
>NW_008236162.1:2084153-2085654 GCF_000691975.1 Corvus brachyrhynchos
TGGCATCAATCCCCTCGCTCCCAATCCTCCCTGCCCTCGCCCCTGAGGCCAGCTGTATTTTTAGCCCTTGGCTGCCGCCCGCTTTCGGGTGTCTTCCCAGGGCAGCGAGAGCACCCGGCTCCTGCCCAGGCCGGGCTCCGCGGGGCGTCCCGGGGCAGGCAGGGGTGTTGGAGCAGATTAGGTGGAGGTGGCTGGATTAGCCCCGTAAAACGGCCCGGGAGACGATTACTTAAAGCAGCGGAGAAGGAAGGCTGGGTGGGGACAGCGAGGGCCAGGGGGCTGCCTGTAATCCCCCTAAAGCCGCTTAGGGAGCGCGGTTCCTCCAAGGATACGGCCCAGGGAGGCTGCTGGGGCGACCTGGGGGTCAAAAGGGGAGGGGTTCTCCCACGTTGGGGTACCCCCAGGTGGGCTAAGAGAGGCGGGCAGCAGCGTTGGAGCCGCAGTGTTCCATGCCCAGGGTGGGGGGTCAGGGGTTGCCAGCTTGGGGAAACTGAGGCACAGCACCAGCGCCTTCCAAGGGGGGAAAAGCAGGGTCCTGGGAAGGGAGCAGTTTTGGCGTCCTGCTTTGGTGAGTCCCAGGGTGTCCCCCAGGGGCTGAAACCCAAGGAGGGGACAGGAGGCAGGCGGGGTGGCACAGCCCGTTCCCCCGGGGCCGAGGCAAGCTCCGGCGGTGCCAGCGCTGATCCCAGCTGTGTCAGCGCACGGGCCAGTGCCAGGCTGCATCAGCAAAGCCCTAATCCCCCCCGGCTCGCCTGGCACCGCCCCAGCGCAGCAGTTTAAGCGCCTGACCTGAGCTCGCCCGCTGCCACGGTCCCCTCCGGGGAAGGGGTGCCAGGCTGAGCCCTGGCTGACACCGCTGTGGGGACCCCCTGTCCCAGCCCGGGGTAGAGTTTGGAGCCACTGGAGGGGGGGAAAGTGGGGTTGGGGGCTTGTAGGAGGTGACGTAATCGGGGGCGCTCAGGGGCTGCGGCAGTCAGTGATTCCCAGCGGGTTCAGGGAGGGGATTCTCCCCTCTGCTCCGCTCAAGTGAGACCCCACCTGCAGCTCGGGGGTCCCCAATATCAGAAGGACGTGGAGCTGCTGGAGCGAGTCCAGAGGAGGCCACGGAGCTGCTCCCAGGGCCGGACCCCTCTGGAGCCAGGCTGGGAGAGCTGGGGGTGCTCACCTGGGCAAGAGAAGGCTCCGGGGAGAGCTCAAAGCCCCTTGCAGGGCCTAAAGGGGCTCCAGGAGAGCTGGAGAGGGACTGGGGACAAGGCCTGGAGTGCCAGGGCACGGGGGATGGCTGCCTGCCTGCATCCCTGAGAGCTGGCAGGGGACCGAGTGACGCAGGGCTGTTCCCTCTCGCAGCTGACAGGGACACGGCTGGCGCTGTGATGCCAGCGCCGGGCCCGTGGTGCCCCCGGGCCAGGCACTGCCCGTTCCCGGAGGGCAGCAGCCACAGGATGCGGTGCCCGGGGGTGGCATGGCCCGGCGCCCCGGGGGGCTCACCCCGGCCGTGCGC
>NW_008236162.1:2085800-2086142 GCF_000691975.1 Corvus brachyrhynchos
GGGAGCTGCTGGGTGCTTGGGCGGCCACCCCCAGAGTCCCCCTCCAGCGTCCTCCTCACCCCCCTCCCCCCGAGCTGCTGCCGGGGCTGAGAGCAGCCTGAGCCCCCCCCAAAACCCCCTGGTGACACCGAGTGCCCCATCCACTCTCCTTCAGCCCCCTCCTTCTTCCCTGCTCCATTCCCAGCTCATTTTCCCCCACTGCACCAACCCGGGGGGCAGCTGCCTTTGCGGTGGGATGCTCTGGCCACCCCTGGGCTGCCCTTGTCACTCTTTAACCAGCTGTTTGGGGGTGCCAGGTGGGCGTCTGACCCCCCTGATGGCCACGGGGCTCCCCCCACGGCT
>NW_008236162.1:2086733-2087448 GCF_000691975.1 Corvus brachyrhynchos
CCCCTCCTCCCCGCAGCCGCCTGTCCCCCCGGGGACCCGTCTGTCCCCAGCCAGCCCGCGCTGGCACCGAGGAAGGTTCCGGCTCTTTGGCCCTGCCGTGACACCACGGGCGTTGGGCTGAGGATTTTGGGGAGCACAATCCCCGAGCTCGTGGGGAGCTGGGCACCGTCTTCAGGGCGCGCTGGGGATCCCCTTCTGGGGACCGCACAGCATCTCCGGCCACCAAGGGAAACTGAGGCAGGACATCTCCGGGCGCTAAGGGAAACTGAGGCAGCGGGCAGTGGCTGCCCATCGCTCCTGACTCCCCTGTCCTCGCACCAGGATCCGGGTCACCGCATCACCTGCCCGTCACCATGGCTCCCCGGCGGCGGGGCACCCCGGGAGCGCGGCAGGGGCACCGGAGGAGCCCGGGCTGAGGGCAGGAGCCCCCGGCTGCTGCCAGGTAGGTGCTGCCAGGAGCGCGGGCAGCTGCCAGTCCTGCCTGTGCGGCACGCAGGTGGCAGCGGGCTGCCCGTGTCCCTGGCTGGCGGCCTAAGCCCTTGGCCCCGGGGTGAGCTTTTAATTACATCAAGGTATTTGAAGCTGGTTCCTGGCGCTGGGTAAACAGGAGTCCCGGGCACGTGGAGAGGGGGGGCCAGGGGGGTGGCACAGGACGGGCACCGTGCCCCCGCACCGGGGCTTGCCGGGACGGCTCGTCCTCCCCCGGGGCGGGAGG
>NW_008236162.1:2087558-2087877 GCF_000691975.1 Corvus brachyrhynchos
GCTGCGACATCCCGCGGTCCCCTCTGGCGGGGACGAGCCGCTCCCGCTCCTCGCTCCGTCCATCCCGAGCTTCGCCTTGAGGGCGTGCAGCGCCCGGGGAAGGGGCGACCTGCGCTGGGGAGGGCGAGTTGGGGGTGTCAGCGAGTAGCCCCAGCCCGGGGGGAGCGGCTCCTCTGTCCCCGGCAGCGAAGCGAGCGGGATTAGCGATGCTTACTCACCTCCCCGGGGAAAAGCGGGAGATTAGGGTCGGGAGAAGTGTCCGACCCTGCGGCGGCGGCGGGGCCAGACGGGGCCGGTGAGGCTGTCCGGGACCGGCACC
>NW_008236162.1:2088318-2089733 GCF_000691975.1 Corvus brachyrhynchos
TATTTAAGCGCCGGGTGCAGATTAACAAAAGCTCTCGCGGCCATCGCGCCCGGTGCTGGGCACGGGGGGGATCGGGGCTGCTTCCTCTGCCTGCGCCCTCAGCTTCCTCACCTGCGCCGTGGTGGAGGCAGGTAGGTGCGTGCCGGGCTCCGTGCCGGGGCTGGGAGGAGGAGGAAGGAGGAGGAGGAGGAAGAGGAAGGGCTGAGGTTCTGTGTAAGCACAGTGGACTCCGGGCAAGCTGAAGCAGGGATCCATTTTGCATGAGGAAAATGCTGGATTTTGGGTTCTTCCCCAGGCTTGTGGGTTTGGGGGTGCAGAGCCCGCTCCTGGAGGGGCTGGCGGTGCCCTGGTCCAAGCAGGTGCTGTGGGCACCGGGACAGGGCTGGCAGGAGCCAGGGCTGCTGGAACATCCAGCAGAGAGGGTCAGCTGGGATATCAGGACCCCCATCCGTCCCTTTCGCCGGAGCTGGATCGTCCCGGGAGTCCCCTGTCCCGCACGCGTCCCCCACAATCCCAGGGGACACCGTGGGGACAGTGTCCCTCCGCCCCACGTCCTCACAGCGTCCCCCCCGTGCTCTGGCATGGAGCAGGGCAGGGATGCCAAGGGTTCTAATTCGGGTGTTTCCGGCCTCCCGCGGCGGCGCTCTGGCCAGCGCTTGGCTCGTGGGTGTTGCCGTCCCTCTGCTCGCCCTCCTGTTTGGGGGAAAAAACAGGGATTTGGGAGCTCTGTGCCCAAGGCAGAACCCCCCTCGGGGGTTATCTCCCGGCTGGCAGAACTCAAGCTCAGCCTGGAACCCCCCGGATCACCCTGGGAAGCCTCCGTGGGTCACGCAGGGACAGGCAGGGAGTGTTGAGACCCCGGTCAGAGGTTGGGGTGGTGGGAGCAGGCACGGATCCCGCTCCTGGGATCGGGGGGACGGTGGCTGAGCCCCAACAGAGAGTCCCAGAGTGTGGCAGCCCCGTGGGGGCTGTGCTGGCCCTGGGAAGGTTTCACCAAGGCCTCAGGCTCCCTGGCACGCCGAGGGCAGCGCGGCGTGGGGAGGGGACAGTGCCCAGGGATGCTGCCCCGGTGCATGGTGGGAAATTCCCTGTTGTCCCTCCATCATCTCCTTGCCCCAGCAATGGCTGCCACGGACCCTTCTTGGGGCTTCCCACTTTCAGCTTGGCGTGTCCACCCCTCTCCCCACCTGTCCCCTCCCTCGCGACATTCCCGTCATCCCCGGGCACCCCCAGAGCCACCCGGCCACACCAGGACGCTGCAGACCCTCCCCTGGGGTCCCTCCCGGCTGCCACCTCCGTCCCAGCCCTTCCGGATCCATCATTCCTGAGGAACGGAGGGAGGGGAACGGGAAGAGTTTGTCTTTCAGCACCTTTTCATCGCAGGCAGGCGCGGGCTCTCCCTCGCCCCGAGCCCT
>NW_008236162.1:2090394-2090729 GCF_000691975.1 Corvus brachyrhynchos
CCCTCACCCCTTCTCCCGTGCCCCCAGCCTGCCCGGCCCCCGCTGCCGAGCCGTGCCGAGCCGTGCCGGGCCAGCCGCGCCGAGGGATGCGGTTTATGTAAGGCGGGCACGTCCCGGGGACACACGCAGGTTACATAAACCCGCACGGCACTGCTGGCATCAGCACCACCTCCCCGGGAGCCCAGGAATGGGGTGTCCACCTGGGAGACCCCCCTGGATCTGCTCCTCCCTCTCCAGGGCTTGTCGGCAGGAGCGGGTGGTGGGTGCTGGTGGGTCTGGGGTCGGGGTGTCCCGGTGCAGGGGGTCCTGCGGCTTGGGGACGGTGTGGGGAGCAC
>NW_008236162.1:2090860-2091391 GCF_000691975.1 Corvus brachyrhynchos
ATGGGTGTGATCCTGGTGGGCGGCAGGGCACAGGTGAGCGGCCCCAGGCACTCCCTCCTCATCCCCGGTCAGGGTGGCACCATCAGGATGCTGTCTCAGCATCCCTGTGCCCCACAAGGTCCCTCTGCACCCCTTGGAGCACATCCTGCTCTTCCCACCCGGCTGCTGCGGGGTGTGCAGGGAGGTAAAGGAGCTCTGCCTTTATCCCAGGCAGCTGGAGGAGGGATGGACACGGCTCTGGACCGTGGCTTGAGGCCAGATCCGTAACCTTTGGCAAAAGCCGAAGGGGTTTGGGGTCCTGGGGGCTCACATCCCATAGGATGGCCACCACACGCTCCATGCCGGACACTCCCCCACCAGCTCCCCAGCACCAGGACAGGGACTTTTGGCCCATCCCGGTGTTTCTCCCATTCCAGTTTCTCCCGGAGCGGGCGGCTGGAGCCTTTCATTGGTGACGGGGCGGCATTGGCGAACAAAGGGCGCTTTCTTCACCCGCACGGGGCAGAGCACACCTGCCCGCCTTGGCACCGC
>NW_008236162.1:2091662-2092656 GCF_000691975.1 Corvus brachyrhynchos
GAGGAGCACGGAGCCTCCCAAGCCAATGGATCAAAAACTCCAGCTCCAGCAGGCGGAGAAGAACATCCCCAGGGCCGCCCGGGCGGCTTTCTGCCTCCTCCAGATCCCGGAGCCGGACCCCTTCAGCCTGTGGGTTTAGGTGCTCCCGCCCGCCCGGCTTCGCCTCTCCGGGACCCGGTGTCACCGGCAGAGACCCCCGCTCGTCCTCGGCACTGGGGTCCCTGATGGACCCTCCAGGTAGCTGTGGGGCAGTGGGGATGTTCGCCGAGCAGCGGGAGCGGCTTCGTGTGCTCCGGATGGGATGAAGGACAGGGGACAATGTCACCCTGGGGCAGCTGGGGGGATGGCAGGTGGTGGGGCAGCTTCGGGGCACTGGTGAGCTGTGCTGGGAGAACTTCCTGAAATGGGGCTGGATGGGTCCTGCGCCCTGGAGGGACTGGCTGGGTGTCCCCAGGGTGTCCCTGTGCCCCACGGTGCCCCAGCTCGGACAGGGTGGTCCGGGATGCTTCCCGAGCAGCGTGGGAATGGGGGTTTTGCCCTCTCTGGGAAGAGGATGTGACGGGAACAGGCGGCTCTGGGACACACGCTGCTGTCCCCACCCTGCTCCTGTCCCCATCCTGGCCATCGGGGCGGCTCTGTCCCACCCCGCAGCAGGGCTGGGAGCTGGCTGACCTCGGGTCTGTCCCCCTCGGCTGCTCCAGCTGCCGGACAGGGAGGACTGGGGGACACGGGGAAGGGATGCGACCGCCGCCGCTGCAAGGTCTGGCTCCGCATCCCGCGTCTGCGTGTGGCCCGGGTCCCGGAGGAGGGTTAATCCTGCAAATCTCCCCAGGCATTTCTCCCAGGAGGGGCCCCTGGGAGCGGGGAGCTCCCCCCTCGCTGGGAGCCCTCCTGGGAAGCGCAGCCCAGCCCTGGCCGGAGGCAAATACCTGCGCGGGGCACGGCCTCCCCACGCTGGGTGCCAGCGGCCGGGCGCGGGGCCAGGCTGGGTGCG
>NW_008236162.1:2094118-2094440 GCF_000691975.1 Corvus brachyrhynchos
GGCCCGCCATGCCTCCCCCGCGCTGCCAGCGGGGGACACGGGCACCCCAGACCCCCGGCACCGGGCACTGGGAAGCACCGGGCGGCTGCCCAGCCTGAAGGGGGGGCGGCGGGGAAACTGAGGCAGGGGAACGGGATGCTCCCCATCACCCCCTCGCAGGGATGCGGGTGACAGAAGCGGGACGAGGACCCACTCCTGGGGTGACACCAGCCCCTCTGCTCCCTTCCAGGAGTTTTACCCGAAGAAAGAACCCGGCTTCCACCCCTCGACCAAGAACCACGCGGCATCGCAGCTGCTGGGCAGGAGCCAGGCAGGGCAGGAC
>NW_008236162.1:2095247-2097453 GCF_000691975.1 Corvus brachyrhynchos
GGGCGCGGGGGCGGCCAAGAGGGGCACCAAGGCCAGCGTGTGCCCGGGTGATGGCACGGAGGGCGCGGGGGACCCCGAGGAGAGGAGGATGGAGCTGGGAGACGGAGGTGAGGATGCACAGGGTGCACAGCGGGGCCGCGGAGAGGGCGGGGGCAGCACCCCATCCCAAGGGAACTTCGCATCCCGGTTCCCGGCGCCCACAACACGAGCTGGGAACACGTGTGGGCTGCGGAACCTGCTGTGCTGGGGTTTTTCCCGGCATGACTGGGTCTGGCAGCGATTCCCAGGGTGGGCACGGATCGAAATGTCCCTTTGGGGCGGCGTGGCACCCTCGGGTGGATGCCCAGGCGGTGGGAAGGCACCTTTGGGGCGGCGTGGCATCCTCGGGTAGGATTCCCGGGGATTGGCAGTGCTGTGGCTGGGTCAGTGACTCCTCGGGGAGGCGTTGGCATCTCAGCCCTGACCTGTGCGGAGGAGCTCCAGCTCTACTTTCCAGCCCTACTTTCTGGCCCAGTTTCCAGCCCCTGCCGCAGCGTGCCAGTCATGGAATCCCAGAATCCCGGAATGGTTTCGGTTGGAAGGGACCTTCAAGCCCATCCAGTCCCAACCCCTTGGCACGGGCAGGGACACCTTCCACCATCCCAGCTTGCTCCAAGCCCCATCCAGCCTGGCTTTGGACGCTTCCACTCCCTCCCAGCTGGTGTGGATGGGGTTCCACAGTGTCCCCAAGCACTTCCTGTGCCCCCAGAGCCGCCGAGCCGCGCCGGGGAGCCGTGGTGCCTGCAGAGCCTGCCCTGCACCGCGCTGCCCCACAGCATCCCCCGCTGCTGTGCCTGTGCCCCCCACGCCGGGGGGGACCCCGAGGGCGAGGAGGACGAGGATGAGCCCCCCAAGAGCACCTGCAGGCTGATGCACTTCCGCAGGTGAGCTGACGGGGTGGGGGGGTCCAGCAGGAGGTCCCAGGGGGCAATGGAGCACCCCCTTCTTTGGAATACCCCTTTCTGTCACCCCACTTTGGAATGTCCCCTCCTGTCACCCCATTTCCGAGTGTTTCCTTCCTGTCACCCCACTCCTGAGCATCTCCTCTTTAGGACATCCCCTCCCTTCACCCCAATTTGGAGCGTCCCCTCCTGTCACCCCTCTTTGGGACATCTTCTCCATCACCCCACTTCAGAACACCCTCTCCCGTCACCCTACTTTGGAGCGTGCCCTCCCTTCACCCCGCTTTAGGGGATCTCCTTTCACCCCACTTTTGCCCATCCTTTCCTTGTCCTGCCACCTTCTAGCACCCCACCACCCCAATTTTTCACCTCTTGTCTCATCACCCCATTTTGAGCACCCTCCCATCCCCCCAACTCTGAGCACCCTCCTGTCTGCTCCCCCCGCAGGTTCGCCCTGGGGGACAACGGGGAGCTGAGCGTCGATGGCCTCTGCACCCTGGGGGAGGCCGAGGGGGAGCTGCTGGAAGCGGCCGGCCCCGAGCTGGGGGGCAGGAATGTGGGGAGCAGCCTCTGCCTGGCCAAGTACCTGCTGGGGGTCCTGGGGGACCCCTTCTGTGACGCCGTCCGCAGGGACAGGGACACGTGGCCGGGAGCCCCTGGTGGGCCCGAGGGTAAGCAGGGACCAGGGTGGGGGTGGCACTGGGGACACTGGGGACACGAGGAGGCTGAGGCTGTGTTTCTCGCAGGGGTGACGGGCTGGCGGCGGGGGGAAGGAGCCCCCCAGCTCTGTGATGCCTGCCAGCGTGGCTTCTTCAACTCCCACTGGAGCTGCGCCAGATGTGGCTTCCAGCTGTGCCCCGACTGCCACCGCAGCAGGAGGGAGGACAATGGCCCTGGTATGGGGATAGGGAGAGGTGGAAAAGGGGGGTGTCAGCCTTTGGGGGGATCAGTGGGGACAAACGCACCCTCTCTCTGACATAGAGGGTCCGGCACAGCCACCTGAGTGCATCCCCGGGCGGGACCACCACGTGTCATCCCTGGTCCCCACACAGTTCGTCCCCACCTGCGGTGAGTGTGTCCCCCAGCCCCAGAACCACCCTCTACCCACTGCTGGGGGGGCTGACACCCCTGTCCCCATCCGTCCCCAGTCCTGACCCGGCTCTGGAAGCTCCTGCACGAGGTCAGGGTCAAGTTTGGCATCGAGTCCCACTGTCCCTGCGGGGAGGGGGCTGCGGAGCAGAGCCCGGCAGAGTCCCCGGGCAGGC
>NW_008236162.1:2097845-2098339 GCF_000691975.1 Corvus brachyrhynchos
CCCGAGCAGAGACCCCGGAGGGGGGGCCGTCCCCGGGGCAGCCCCCGGCGCGGGGTGGGGCCGTGCAGACCACCACCCTCTGCGACCTCCTGGCCTCCACCGCCGTGAAGCTGTGCCTGGGCCAGGACGGGGTGCGCATGGCCTTCGCCCCCGTGGCGCCCGCCCTGCCCAGCGTGAGTCCCGCGGCCATCTGGTCACCCCGTCCCCTGCTGCCCACCCCCCTTTGGTGGGGGCTGGGGAGGGGTCAGCGTGGCCTGAGGGGCTCCCCAATTGCGTCCCCCCTCCTCAGGATAATCGCCTGACCAGCATCCTGGACAGCATCATCGCCCGCGTGGTGGAGAGGAAGATCCAGGAGAGGCAGGGGGGGGGGGGGGGGGGGGGCGCGCGCCGCCCCCAGCCACTTCCCAATCCAGGGATGCAGGCAGGGATGGGAGCAGGCTGGGAGCTGGCTCTGCATCCCAATCCCAATCCCAATCCCAATCCCCGTCCTCGAA
>NW_008236162.1:2098481-2098879 GCF_000691975.1 Corvus brachyrhynchos
TGTGGGCGCCCGAATCCTTCCAGCCCTCGGGGGAGGAAGAGGAGGAGGTGGAGGCAGTGAACCTGCGGGCAGCGGGGAGCCGAGTCCGGATGAGCAGCCGGGAGTTTTGGGGTGGCTTTGCCGCCAGCACAGGTGAGGGGACGAGGAGTCTGTGGGGTCCTCAGTGTGATTTTGGGGTGAGGTGTGAGGGGAGCCAGGCTGGACATTCCTGATGTGACCTGTTCTCCCTCCCGCAGCATCCCGGGAGCAGGAACAGAGCAGTGGGAACCTGCTGAGGCTGGAGAGTGGCTTCGGGGACATGGAGCTGAGCAGGTAGGTGACGGCACAGGGTGGCGTCACCCCGATGTCCCCTCCCCACGCCAGCTGGGTGCCAGCACCAGGGCTGGGGCAGCGGGAGG
>NW_008236162.1:2100273-2101036 GCF_000691975.1 Corvus brachyrhynchos
CGTGCTGGGTGCTTTGCTCCGAGACCCCCCGCGGGTGCTCGGGGCAGGAGGAATAAAGTGTCCAGAGCGTGCCGGGGCAGCTGGCACCACCAGCACCCACCGCGGTGTCTCCCTTCATCCCCCCTCCATCCCATAAGGGTCGGGCGTGCTCCGCTGGCACCACCAGCACCCACCGCGGTGTCTCCCTTCATCCCCCCTCCATCCCACTGGGGTCAGGGATGCTCCAGTGGCACCACCAGCACCCACCGCGGTGTCTCCCTTCACTCCCCCTCCATCCCATAAGGGTCGGGGGTGCTCCGGTGTCCCGGGATGGGGTGAGGTGGCAGAGCCGGGGGCTGGCAGCGTGGCACGGTCCCGTCCGGCCCTTGGCAGCTGGCGGAGGGCACCGGTGGGATGAGTTTGCTCGGGCTCAGCCTCACACAGAGCTGGGAACAGCTGGATGGCGCTGCCCAGAGGCTGGGGGGCCCAGGGTACTGCTCCGTCCTGGCTGATGCGGGAAAACGACTGAAACAGCACGCAGCAATTAATTAGCACGGGGCAATTAATTAACACCGGGCAATGGGCGCTGTGCAATGGGCACTGTGCCATTAACAAGAGGCGATGGGCACCATGCGATGACCACCGCGCGACGACCCCCATGGAACCAGCACCGACTAATTACCCCCGCCTAATTAACTACGCCACGCACTCCGCGCCACGCGGCCCCTTTAAGGCCAGGTCCCACCCAGCATGACTGACAGCAGGATTAGCCAATGAGCAGCGA
>NW_008236162.1:2103831-2104159 GCF_000691975.1 Corvus brachyrhynchos
TGTGCGGGCCCCTCCCTCTGGTGGCGCTGGAGGAGCGGGGCCCGGCCTGGATCCGCTTCGCCTTCCTGGCACGGGCCACAGGTTTGTGCCCTTTGATGCTCCGAGGGGCACGGGGGGCTTGGTGAGGGTGTCCCCAGCTGGCCCCGTGATGGGTATCAGTGTCCCCTGCCAGCCCCACGATGGGAAGTGGCATCCCCTATAGATATCCCTGTCCCCTGCCGGCCCCGTGGTGGGTATCAGTGTCCCCACCCACCCCTGTGCCCAGACATCACTGATGTCCCCTGCAAACCCCATGATGGATTTTAGCATCTTTGTGCCAGGGCATCGC
>NW_008236162.1:2105128-2107034 GCF_000691975.1 Corvus brachyrhynchos
CACGTCACACACACACACACACACACACACACACACACGTGTCACACATGTCACACTCCCCCTGCCACAGCGCCAGGGCAGGGGACAATCGAGTCCTTGCAGCTGAGAGGGGGGCACTGCCTCCCACACCCCATTATTGCCTAAAAATTCCCCGCTGGAGCCTTGGGGGGTTCGGGGCAGCTCCGACAGCGCGGGGGGAGCAGGGACCCACCACCCAGGAGGAGCCACAGCACCCATGGCTCCGCACCCAGCACGGGGACGTGGCGTCACCTCGGGGCTGGCCAAGGTGACAACGAAGGACTCGGCGCCTCCTCGTCCTCCTGCGAGGTCCTTCCCGCGGTGCCACGGCCATTCCTGGCTACTGCAGGGCCACCGGGGGCTACCGGAACGTGGGCTGGGCCATCCCCAGTGGCCACCGCAGCCCGGTCGGAGAGGGGGGCTCAGAGAGGGGCTCAGGGTGGCCCTTCGGGTGGCCCCTTGACCAGAGCGATGGCAGCCAGCTCCTTGCAGAACTCCTCGAGCACCACCACGCCCTTGAACAGCACCGTGTGATCCATCCTGCGGGGACACCAGCGATGAGGGGGGGGTCTGTGGGGTACAACCCCCTTCCCAAAAGGGCATTTTGCTCCCCCCCCCAGCACTCACTGCTCTCCCGGCACCAGCCCCAGGAGCTGCTGGCGCACCAGGAGCAGCTTGGCCCTGGAATGGGGCACGCGCTGGAGCCGCTGCATCAGGTCCCCGATCACCTGGGCAGGGAGAAAAGAGTCACACCCCGTGTCCAGGGGGTGTCCCCGTGTCCCCACACCCCGGCGGGTGACGTTACCCTGACGAGGACAGAGAAGAGCGAGCGGCAGCCGGGGGCCAGGTTGAGGTAGGGGTCCAGCAGGTACTCGTGGAGGTGGGGGTGGGGGAAGGCGGCCAGGTGGGACAGCACTGAGGTCACCTGCAGGTTCAGGCTGTAGGGCTGGCAGGATGGGGGAGATGCTCAGGGGGTGGGGGTCCCATGGTCCTGAGCCCATCCCCACCGAGCACTGCTGATGCTTTTGGCCACTTTGTCCCCATTATGGGGGTCATGGGGGGGCAGAGGGCAGAGCCCGGCGGGCACCCAGGTGTATCCCTGGTACCTGATCCAGGATCCGGCTCATCCGGTCAAATAGCACCTTGAGGAAGTGTCCCTCGTAAAACGCCACTCGGGGCTGACAGGAGTCCAGGGGCCGGGGGGTCGAGGGCCACCCCCACGGGGCTGCGCTGGCACGGCACGCCTGGACCTGGCAGGGGGGTGACAGCAGGGTGAGAGCCAGCGCGGGGACAGCCACCAGCGGGCTGGGGACCCCCCCCCAGGCACCCACCATTCCCAAGGCATCGTGCACGTAGGTGTCGTGTCCGCCCTCCTCCATGCACGAGGAGGTCTTGGCCTCCTCGGGGACCAGGCAGAGGAAGCTGGAAAAGAGAGGGAGAGGGATGGGGAGGGGGCTGCAGCCGCCCCATTCCAACCCAGTCCCTCCAAACCCCTACCTGCTGACCACCTCGCTCACTTGCCCCTTCCCCGACGGGGCCGATGCCGGGGAAGGATTTTTCGTCGTCCCAAAGTCGTCTGGGAATCCGTCGGTGAAATAGGGATCCTCCTCCAGGTCCCTGTGTGGGGTCAGCGTTAGCGGGGTGGGCACTGCGGGGCTGCCCCCCCTTGCCGTGCCCCAGCCCCCCTCGCTCACAGCCCGTCCTCCTCGGGGTCCGTCTCGGGGGGCCCGCGCTCCTCGGGCGCGTGGGGGCCGCTCTGCAGGTACGCCCTGGCCTCCAGGTTCCGCAGCACCAGGTTGTGAGCCACGTGCTCGTGGGGCTTCCGCAGGAGCTCCTCGAAGAGCCGCAGGCTGGGCAGGCAGATCTGGGCACGGCCAGCGGGGTGAGA
>NW_008236162.1:2107133-2109713 GCF_000691975.1 Corvus brachyrhynchos
AGGGTGGGCGCGCGGAGCTGCCGCACCGTGCCCGTCAGCACGGCCGTGGCGCCCAGCACGGCCAGCTCTGACCTGCCAGGGTGGGAGAGGATGGTTATCCAGTTGTCCAGGGAAAAAGGGGAACCCCCTGCTCCTGGCTCCAAGGGGGTCCTGGAGAGTGAAACACCCCAGCTGGTGCCACTCACATCTGCAGGAGCTGCGGCTGCAGGATTCCCTGGAAAAACTTCTCCTCCACGGCCTCGGTGATGGCATCGGCCACGAGCTGCAGGGCACAGAGGGGCTGAGCGTGGGGAACCCCCCAGGATGAGAGGACACAGTTTTGAGTTGCACCCAGGGAGGTTTAGGTTGGACATCAGGAAGAATTTCTTCACAGAAAGGATGGTGGGACATTGGGGTGGGGCTGCCCAGGGAGGTGGCGGCGTCCCCGTCCCTGGGGGTGACGTGGCACTCAGAGCTCGGGGGCATCGGGCACGGGATGGTCTTGGAGCTTTTTCCCAAACTAATCAATCCTGCGATTCTCACCGGGTGAGCGCCCAGCACCAGCTCATCCAGGAAGTCCAGCCAGCCCAGGAACTCAGCCAGGCTCTCCTTCCCCGGGAAACCCGCGGCACCGGCACCATCCCCCTGCGACCTGCACGGGAGGGAGGACGCGGGGCTGTGACACAGCCTGGGTTGGCACCTGGGACCTCCATCCAGCGCCCCCCTCACCTCCAGCTGGCCCTGTCCATGGCGAGGACATCAGCAGGGTCAGTGCCGGCGGGCACGGCGCTGTAGAGGTCGCAGAGGTGGCCCGTGAGCAGCTGGCACAGGGCACTGCCCCGCACCAGGCAGGTGGCAGCCGCCTCCTGGGACAGCCCCGCCAGCAGCAGCAGGTTCTCCCGAGCCTTCAGCGCCACACGGCTCTTCTGCGAGGAGGAAGAGGAGGAGGAGGAGGAGGAGAGCACAGGGGTTGTCACACGCCTGGCAGTGCCCGCTGTCCCCTCGTGCCACCCCCGTGCCCGTACCTTGCTCCTGCACAGCCCCACCAGGCAGGTGACGAGGTTGCTGTCCCGGCGTGGCGGGGAGGGCTCGGCTGGAGGGGAGCTGGCAGCAGGGCCCGGGGGATGCTCCGAACCCTCTTCCCTGGGGTTGTCCGGCGGCTCCGGGGCTCTCCTTCCATTCAGGATGTTCTTCCCCTGGAGAGGAAGAGGAGCGGCATCGTAGCCACCACCTTCCTCCTCCTCCTCCTCCTCACCCCGAGGAGCTTTGAGGCGAGGAGGGGGCTGCAAAATGGGTCAAAAGTCCCAATTACAGGAGCCCAACCCCCACTGAGGACGCCACACTGTCCCACCTCCAGGATATAGGGCAGCAGGCTGGGATCCTGCTGGATTTTGGAGCAGAGGACGGCGGCAAACTGCACCTCCTCCTTCTCCGTGCCAGAGCCCAGGCGGTCCCCGCTGAGCTGGAGCAGCTTCTGGGAAGGCAGGGACAGGGATGTGGGGATGCTGGGGGCTCTCTCGCCCCATTCCCGGGGGTGTCACTTCCCAGGGGTGTGGTGGGGACAGGTGGGACCTCACCTGCACGGGCCGGTGGACGTTGAGGTAGTGCAGGAGCGGGTGCTGCAACTGCCCCAGCACCCGGCCGAAGAAGAGCAGGACCTGCTGCCTCATCCCGGGGGGATACTGGGACAGGGACATGGGGACACAGGTCAGATGGAGCCCCGATTTCCCTGGAATTGCCCCAAATCGATCCCCCAGCACATCCCTCCTCCCCTCCCTTTAATAATTAGGGGCTGAACTCGATTCTCTGCATTGAAAGAAAAAAAACCCGGGGGATTATTTCCCATTTCCCAGCAATGGGGAATTAAAACCTCCAGCACCCCAAAAGCCCCGAATCGCCCTGGGTGTGAAAGGACCAGTGAGTTTCCACTTAGATTTGAATAAAAATCTATTTATAGGAGCCGTGTTGCTATTATCAGCAACAAAGGCACAGCAGAGCCGTTATATTTGTTATATATTTGGGCAATATTTACTTTTCCAAAGCTGGTACCTTGTCCTGCAAAGCCAAGTGCAATATGTTAAAAAACCCCCTGTGTGCCAGATATTATAAAAAAAAAAATCCTTCCTGTGCAAGCGGAGATGTGATGATCCCAGAAAGGATCCCAGTGGTGAACTTTGAATAATCCAACACCCTCCCAAAAAAGCCAAGTTTTCCCTCACAAAAAGCCTATTTTCCCCAAAAAAAGCCAATTTTCTCAAAAAAGGGCAATTTTCCCCCCCCAAAAGAGCAATTTTCCCGAAAAAAGTGCCAATTCCCCCCCCCAAAAAGGGCAATTTCCCCCCAAAAAGAGCAATTTCTCCCCAAAAAAAGCCAATTAAAAAAAAAAAAAAAAGAGCAATTTCCCCAAGAAAACCCCAAGCCCCGTGACCATCTCACGCTTCACAATCTCCCTTTCCAGGTAAAAATGCTCCAAAATGAAAATTATTGAGGGCCACCACATAAAGCAGCTGGGAAACGCTGCGGGTTCGGCCCCTCCGGAGGGATTTTCCCGGTGCCTTCTCCCACCTCCCCCTTTCCCAGTGTTCCCAGTGTCTCCAGCAG
>NW_008236162.1:2110566-2111393 GCF_000691975.1 Corvus brachyrhynchos
CTGTGCGGCGCGCGCGGGAGTGTCCCCGGTGCGCCCAACCCGGCGGTGCTGATCCCACCGCGGTGCCAGGGGGTCGGGGCTGGGCAGGGCAGGGCATCCCGGACGGGTAAATCCTCCCATGGTTTGGGAAGGGGTGTCCCGTGCCCTGTCCCCACGTGCCAGGGCAGCCACAGGGCACTGGGGTCCTGTCCCAGGGCATGGGGTCCCACCCCAGCGTGCAGGGATTTGTCCCAGGACTGGGGGTCCTGTCCCAGGACCTGTCCCCTAACCCTGTCCCAGGGCACAGGTATCTTATTCCTAGGCCAGGGACCCTATTTTGGGACACAGGGACCCTCTCCCTGGACACACGGTCCCGTCCCAGGATATGGGATCGTGTCCCAGGGAATGGGGCGCCCTCCTAGAGCACTGCAACCCCCCCTCTTTGGGCACAGGGACCTTATTCCGGTTTCTAGGACGCCCTATTTTAGGATACAAGGATGTCTCCCAGGACACGAGAACTCTGTTCCCACACCACAAGCAAGGAATTTATTGCCACGTTGCAGAGACCCCATCCCGGGGCACCGGGACCCCATCCCGGGAAAAAAGGACCCCACCCCGGAGCACGGGGACCCTCGCCCCGCACCCCACTCACCTGTGGCCTCCAGGTAGTAGCCGGTGATGCCTTTCCAGTGCTCGGTGAAGGCTTCCAGCAGGTCCACGCTGGGCTCCCGCTGCTCACACCGGGATTGGGGTCAGGGGGGCACGGAACCCCCCACTCCCACTCCCTCTCCCGTTCCCATTCCCATTCTCGGTCCTGGTCCCGGTCCTGGTCCCGGTCCCGGTCCCCT
>NW_008236162.1:2111693-2113695 GCF_000691975.1 Corvus brachyrhynchos
GGGCGGGAGAAGGGTGGAGGATGGAGGGGCTGGGAAGGTGCCTTAGCCCTAAATTTGCTCCGGGGAGGCGGACTCAGGGCACCGGGATGGGGGCGGATCCCACCAGGATCTTGCACCGGGATAGGAATGGACCCCACGCACCTGGATGGGGACAAACCCCGTGCACACCAGGGTGGGGGATCAACCCCTGGATGGATCCCACAAACTCCTTCACCGGGATTGGGATTGACCCCACAAACTCCTTGCACCGGGGCGGGGATGGAGCCCACACTCACCAGGACAAGGACAAGGACACCCCCCCTTTCCCAGCTCACCCGTTCCCGCAGCACAACCCAAGTTGTACGACATTTTTGGGGTTTTATACCTTAAAAAAAATAACATTTCTCCAATTAAAACGAAGCCCTGACAAGCACAGCTGTTGGAAAACCACCCAGGGCCCAGCCCGGGTCCCGCTGACTCCAGGGAATGGACAATCGGATTCCTCCCAAATCTGTGTCCCCCACAACTGCTGGATCCGGGGTCTATCCATACCCATCCCTGTAAATTGGGGTCCTGGGAGGGGGTCTGGGGTGCTGCTGATGGACTGGGCCCACGCTGGGGACAGATCCAGCAGCTCCTGGGAATTCTGTACCCCAAAAACCAGGTGCTGGGATGGGTGGGGGTGCAGCGGGGAGGGACTGGACACCCGTGGGTGGAGAGCTGATATGTGTGTATCGATATATCTGTATATAAAAAATAGATGTGCGTAGTTGTAGCGTTGATACTGATGGATAAAAGTCGAATTCCAGGCTGAATCCAGGCTGGTCCTGCACGATCCACGCGCAGCCCGAGGTTCTCTGGGAGACTCCTGCTCCGGCAGGTGGGTGCTCACATCGCAGACTTCATCTCCCACTCCTGGACAAACGGGGGTTGGAGGCGGGGGGGTCAATCCTTCATTTCCCTGTGCTGTGGGATCACCCAAACCCTTCCCACCTCCTCGAATCCCGGAGTTACCTTTGTCTTCCGCATCACATTTCCCTTCCCCACGGTGACCGGGGATGGGGGCGGCCTCAGGGCGCTCCTCGCTGACGTGGTGCGCTTCAGCAGCGGCCTGAGGAAGGATCCCTGAGGGAAAACCAGCGGAGAAAGGGTGAGGGCTGCCCTCCAAACCTCGCTCTCCCTGTATTTCACACCTTCCCCAGTGTGCCGCACCTCGGAGCCAGCCGAGCTGGCGGTGGCAGCGATGTGGCCCTTCAGTGACTTGCCGAGGGCCAGCAGGTTCATCTCGGAGCCGGCTTTCAGCCTGCCCTTCACCCTGCAGGCCCTCTCCAGCTGCCCCACCTTCTCCTCCAGCTTGGGAAAGGCTCTCTTCCCTGCAAGGACAGCAGGAGCGCTGCCAAGCCCGGGCACCCCTCAACCCCGCCGGCTGCTCCGGCCAGCACCAGGCAGCGTCCGGCCCAGGGCCAGCGCCCCTCCGTGGTCCTACCGATGAGCACATCCAGCCCATCCCGAGTCCCCTTCCTCTCAGGCAGTGTCAGGGTGTGTTGAGACCGGGAGAAATCCCTGCTCTGGAGGTTGGGGGTCTCCTTTGCCAGCTGTGCGCTGGCAGGCCTGCCCCGGAGAGCTGCCGGTGGTGCTGGGGAGAGGGGGAAGAGCAGGGAGGGTCAGGAGGAAGGGCAGGGGAAGGACGGTGGGGAGGAGAGGCAGGGAAATGATGCTCGGGGGAAGAGCACAGGAGGGATGGTGGGGAGGAAGGGAAGAGGAGGGACTCTGGGGAGAAAGGGCAGGGGAAGGACACAGAAATCCCGGCTCTCGTGGGCATCGCAGCCTCCATCCCAAGCACGAGGAGCTGGGGAATGTGGGGAGACCCCGCTGCACCCCGGTGGAGCACCCAGCCCCTCTCACCTGCCTGCGAGGGTCGGGCAGTGCCCGGGGCGTGGCTGCTGGCGCAGGTGGGCAGGGCAGACACGGGTCTCCGGCGCTGCCCTTGCACCGCCCGGTCCAGGCTCTGCTGCTGCGGAGG
>NW_008236162.1:2124244-2125150 GCF_000691975.1 Corvus brachyrhynchos
TCAGCCAGGCTTCCCTCTCCTCATCCGAGCGGGCCTGGCGTGGGGCAGAGTCTGGGCTCAGGGAGTGCCCCCCGGGGCAGGGTCTGGGCTCAGGGAGTGCCCCCGGGAGGGACACAGGGGTACCCCAGCAGTCACTCACCTGCAGCAGGGCGAGCTCCCGGCCGCGCTGGGCGATGCAGATCCGGAGGTTTTGGGGGGACCCGGCGGCCGTCCCCGGGGACACCTCGCAGCCGTCCAGGCGCAGGGCACAGACGGGGCGCTGGGCAGCACCGGGCTCTGGGAACATGCGCAGGGCTCCGTGCCGGACCGCGCACCACAGCCGCTGCCAGCGCCCGCGCAGGCGCCCCGCCAGGCGCAGTCAGCCCCGGCACGGGGGGCGGGACCCCCCTCGCCCCGTCCCCTCGCACCACCCACCTCCTTTGGCATCCTCTCCAGACCGCGGGCTGCGGGCAGCGCTCTGCCAGGAGCGATCTTCCTCCTCCTCTTCCTCCTTGCCGAGCTGGGGTGCGGCAGAGAGTGGGGATGAGGAGAGCTCCATCTCGGTGGGTTTTCAGCCCCCTGCACCCTGAGGCCCTCCGCAAGGCAAGGAAACCCTCCCCAGCATCATCCAACAGGGACACCAGGATCTGGGATTGGGTTGTGTTCCTGACCGGTTCCCATTCCTGGGTTTCCCGGGGACAAGCTCACCCTGCTGAGCCTCGAGGAGGGGGACGCTGGCACACTGAGGGCTGCCAGCCCCCTCGGGGCATCGCTGCTGACCTCCTCGATCACCTGCCGAGGGAAACGGGCAGCGCTGCACCCCGGGCTCCTGTTCCCCCATCTAACAAAGCTCCACACAACCCCGGGGTGGGAACTGGGGACAGACAGGATCATCCCCAGCCCCGCCGGGAGCACCGGAGCAGGGCG
>NW_008236162.1:2127009-2128010 GCF_000691975.1 Corvus brachyrhynchos
GCGGGGGGACGCGGGAGGCCCGGAGACACCCCCGCCTCCACCCCGTGGTCCCCCGAGAGATTCCGGGCACGGGGAGAGGCTCCCTCTGTCCCCAGAGGTGGCAGTTTGGGGTCCGTGCAGGTGTCGCCTGCACTGAGGGAGCGCGGGGCAGAGCAGGACCAGGAACACCCTCAGTCTGTCCCCTGTCCCCACTCGCGCAGGGCCCCCTCACCCCGGGCACCTCCAGCTGCCACCACAGGAGCGGGCAGATGTCCCTGAGTCCCCCGGGGTCTCTGCCCGGCTCCCCCCAGGCCCCTTCCTGCCGTGCATCTGGAATTGGTTTGCACGGCCCCGCTCTGGCCTCTGCTCCCTGCTCCCAGCTGGGATCAAACATTCCAGATCCCAGCAGGTCCTGGCACAGGTCTGGCTGTGCCAGCTGCCCCCACGCCATCCTGATCCCTCCTCCAGTCCCATTTCCCAGCTGGAAAGTGACAGCCCCAACAAAGCCACCACCAGATGCTCCCCCTGCAATGCCCCAGGTGACCCCGACACCCTACATCCCTGAATCCCACATTTCCCTGGGCTAACAGGGATGCAGTGCACCCCAAAAAGAAGGTGGCAGCCCCTGGATGAGAGGGCAGGCGGGGGAAGGAGCCCCCCAGTGCCGGGTGTGTTACAGGGGGCGGGGGTGAAGCCCCCTCCCCCCGAGGTGCTGGCACAGGGGGACCCCCGTCCCCTCCGCGATGTCCCCGGCCGGGGAGCACACACCCTGCCCGGAGGGAGAGGAAACATCTGGCAGCACAGTCCGGCTGAGCAGCGCCGGAGCTGGGCCCAAACATCTGGATTTCCCTGGAAACCGGGCAAGGGAAGGGGGGAACCAGCTCCCTGCGGGAAAAGGCGGGGGGGGGCTGGGGCAGGGGCTGGCTGAAGGGACCTGCGGGCGGTGTGGGGCACACGGGGACTGTCCCCGCTGGCCAGCGGGCCTGGCTCTTCCCCTCCCTCCCCTTCTCCTCTCCTCCGCC
>NW_008236162.1:2128280-2128844 GCF_000691975.1 Corvus brachyrhynchos
CTGCCCTCGCTGGGGCTACGATCCGTGCCCGGCGGTGCCCAGCTGTGCCCAGCTGTGCCCAGCTGCGCCCGCAGCCGGTGCAGGGCGGGCAGGGACTGCCCTCAGCCCTGGCCAGGTGCCCGCTGCCTGCTGCCGCGCCAAGGGCAGGCGGCCGGGATGGAAAACATCTGCCTCGGTCTCCAGGGCGGGAGGAAAACGCCCCCCAAACACACACAGAGCGTCTCCTAGCAAAGCTCCCTGCTCCCGCGGGACGCGTCCCGGCACGGTGGCATCCTCATCCTGGTGCCATCCGCGGCGTCATCCTCGGGGGAGGAGGAGGAGGAGGAAGGACGGGGCGGCCCCAGGGATGCCATGGGGACGCGCAGTGCCCGCCTGATGCCAGGCTGCGATTCGGGGCTGCCATTTGGGCTTGGCGCCTCTGCCCGGCGTCCGCGTGGGGTTTTATCCGTGCCATGAGGTGCCCGCGGGGTGCAGAGGCTGGCGAGGTGACCCGGGGGACCCCGGGGGTGGCTCTGGCCCAGCGCGGGATGACTCAGAGGAGGCTGCAGGGAGCTGCTCGCGGCC
>NW_008236162.1:2129024-2129821 GCF_000691975.1 Corvus brachyrhynchos
CCAGCAGCCATCCTGCAGCCCCCCGCACCCCTTTTCCACCCTCTCCTCCTCCCTCTCACCCCTTTTTCCCTTCCACGCCCTCACGGGCACTCCACACCCAGCCGCACCCGCGTGGGCACCCCCACGCAGCCTCCGCCTCGCGCTGAACCCTCTTTCCCCCCCTTTTGAGGTTTGTCCCCCCCTCGCCAGCCTCGCATCCCTTTGGACCCCCCGTACCTCGCTGCCGGGACATGGTGCGGGAGCGCTCACATCGTGCTGAGATCGGGACCGGGACCGGGACCGGGACTCGGGCAGTGCTGTCCCGGCCCGGCTCGGCTCGCACACGCCCTGCGGGCCCCCAGCACAGCCCGGCCGGGGCGGGAGGAAGGCGGGGAAGGGCTCCGCATCCTCCTCGGAGCAGCACCGCCATCTGCAGGGACCCGGGCTCGGGGACAAGGCGCGGGTCCGGTGGGGGATTTTTGGAGGAGGTGTGGGGGGGGAAGCAAAGCTGCGAAGCCGGGCTGGATAAAGCCATTTCACCTTTAATTGTAAGCAAAAAATCACTCTCACGCGGATTCTCCGACACCAGCAAATAAAATAAACTCTAACAAAAACAGAGAAAGTGAATCACTGTAGTCCAGTCCGAAAACAACCCATATTTATATATATATTTATAGATATGTCGTTCGTAGCAGTGAAAGGCAAGTATGGGCCAGTGAATTCCCGATAAATTACATTCTTTACATTCCAACAAGGTCTAGCGGCTGGAAAAGTGGCTGGAAACAGAAACCGGGGAGCGTGGGGGAGGGGGCGACCGG
>NW_008236162.1:2130888-2131279 GCF_000691975.1 Corvus brachyrhynchos
GGGGGACTGGGGGGCCGGGAAGGGTGGAGGACCCCAATAAAAACCGGCTGAGAGCCCTAAAGCGGTTACACGGCGCGACACGGACGGAGCTCGGGGCCGAGGAGGGCTCAGAAGAGGAAGGCTTTCTTCTTCAGCTCGTTGCGCTTCCACAGCGCCAGTTTGCTGAACTCCTCCGGCGGCATCTCGAACACCTTCAGGAAGTCCTCGGGGGACAGGTGTCGCTGCGGAAGGGGGGCAGAGGGTGGTGACAGAGTGCAGGGACCCCTCCCCGGCGCCCCCCGAGCCTGGCGCAGCCCCTACCTCCAGCCTGGTCCTGTCCACGCCGGGCGGGAGCTTCACGCGGCCTCGGTTCGTCACCATCAGCATCTCATAGGGGTAGATCTGCAAGGCG
>NW_008236162.1:2131626-2132113 GCF_000691975.1 Corvus brachyrhynchos
TGCTGGGGGGCAACGCCTGAGGCCAGCCCGCCCCCCCCAAGCCCCCAAAGTGCTGCTCTCCCCCACCCGAACCGGAGCCGAGGTGAGGGGCTGCAGCCTGGGGGGCGCAGACCCTCCCCTCCCCCCTGCAGGGACCGTCCCAGAGGTGGCCCCGGTGCCCGTCCCCCCCTGCCCCGTACGTCACCCTCTCGCTGGGTCTCCGCGTCCGCAGCCAGGTGAGTTCTTACCTGCAGGGCTGGACAGAGAGGGGAGCAGGGCTCAGCCCGGCGACCCCGCTGTGCCCCCCACATTCCTGCCCTAGAGCTGCTTTTCCAGCCTCTGCTGAGCCCGGGTTTGTCCCAGCACTCCCAATCCCTGGGGACACCCCCACATGTCCCAGGACACCCCCACAGTCTCTGGGACACCCCCCTGGGACACCCCCACATCTCCAGGGCGTCCCTACATCCCTCCAGGTCATTCCAGCATCCCTGGGAACACCCCCACATGT
>NW_008236162.1:2133008-2136662 GCF_000691975.1 Corvus brachyrhynchos
AGGTGCAGGCGGGATTTGGGAGGTGCAGGCGGGATTTGGGAGGTGCAGGTGGGGTACAGGCAGCCAGAGGTGAGGAGGGGAAGGGCCGGGATGCAGGGAGAACAATCCCACTCACACGTGTGGAAGGGCGTCCGGTCCGGCAGCGAGCGAGTTTTTCTCCGGATCGGGAGCGACTTCTCCATCTCCTCCTTCAGGATCAGCTTCCCGAGGTTGGAGGTGACCTGGGGACGAAGGGACAGGGATTGGGATCGGTGCCAGAGCATCCCCAGCCCCTCACAAGGTGCCACCCGCCCCTGACCTTGCTCAGCTCCTGCCGCTGGAGCTCCCGCAGGTTCTTCATCTCCTCCGTGAGATCCTCCTCCTCCTCCTCCCCCCTCTTGGACGCCATCCGCCTCCTCCACTCCGTCTCTGCGGGAAAAGTGGGGAGGTTCCACTCATTCCCAGCCCTCCCTGGGGTCTCCAGGAGGGAAAACCCCGCTGTTCCCACCTACCCACGACGGCCAGGGACGGGGGGCACGGCCAGTAGTCGGTCTCGATCTTGGCGGGCTGGTTGGGATCCGGGGGCTGCGCCGCCGGGAATTTGGAGGATTCGATGATCAAGTCCTCTATGAGATGCTTCCCGTGGTGGGCGCTGGAATGGTGGTCTGGGGGGCACAGGGAGGGTAAGGCAGCATCCCGGGATACCCCGTCCCGTGGGATACACCCCTCCCACCCCACTCACCTTTCTGCCGGTAGATCGGAGGCTTCTTGTAGATGTTGAGCTCTGTCGTGTCGGTCTCTGGAAGGAAAAAAGGATTTGGGGTTGGGAATGGGAATGGGATTGGGAAGAGGCTCCGGGACCATCTGGATGGGTCAGTTTGGGGTGCCAGGGGGGTGTTACCGGGTCGGTGGAAGTGCTGGACGCTGCTGCGGGTCGGGGCAGTGCCCTGGCGTGACGGGGGCAGCGGGGTGCTGCTGGGGGGCCGGCTCTCCAGCCACTCCCGGATGACCTGCGGGAAAACGGGATCGGGGATCAGCGAGACCCCTCCCCAGTTCAGCATCGCCCCCTCCTTCCCGCAGTCCCAGCGGTGCCGGTACTCACCTCTGGAGACGGAGGAGGAGACATGGATTTGGGAGACAGGGAGCGCTGCAGGAGGCAAGAATTCCATGAATTTTAATAGTTTGTAATGAATTTTAATGATTTTAATAACTTTCACGAGCTTTTATGGATTTTTATGAATTTTTATGAATTTTAATGAATTTTTATGAATTTTTATGTCTTTTTATGACTTTTTATGAATTTTTATGATTTTTCTAATTTTTATTAATTTTTATTAATTTTTCGTGCATTTTAAGTATTTTTACGCTGGAGTTTTATTCCAGCAGCCCCAGCTCTGTGACCCTTTTATCCAGGTGGGATTCTCCCACAAAACCACTCAGGGAATTTCCCCTCACCTCCCGGCTCCGGGGCAGCTCCACGTGCTCCATGAGCGAGTAGGTGAAATGGGGCTCGTAGATCATCAGGTCCGGGCGTTCGATGTCCAGGATCGCTTTGTCCTTAGGGATGGCAGCCAGATCCTTGTACCCCAGGACCTCGTTGTCCATTTTGGCCTGGAAGGAAGGGAAAACGCCTTAATTCGGAGTGCAGGAAGGGAATTTTTGGGAATGGGGAGAGTTCACATCATCTGTGGCCCTGCCTGGGGGATGGAGAGGGTTTGGGGGCCACATCCCGAGCCCATGGATTTAGGGATGCGGTGAGAAGATGGGAATGACTCCTTACCACGATGCTGGAGGGAGATCCAGGAACGCTGGATCCGCGGGAAGAACAGACGCTCCCAGGGGAGGTCAGTGGCTGCTGGACGGAAAACGGGAGATTTGAGCCCAGGGAGGGGCTCTGGGGTGTGGTCGAGGCGTCGCAGAGGGGCCCAGGGACACCCCTGTGCCCACGAACCCCGGATTCCTTGGGGGTGGGGGATTTCTGGTGGGCACTGGGCGGGCAGGGGACAGCCCGGAGGTGGCGGCGGCTTGGCCAGGACCCGCTGCCACCAGAGGGTGCTGCCAGCCTGGGCTGGAGGAGGAGGAGGAGGAGGAAGGCAGGGCCCTGCTAACAGCAGCTCATGACTGCCCCTGTCCCTGCCCACCAGCCCCTGTCCTTGGCCACCCGTGTGCCCTCCCTGCTCCCCGTTCTCCACCACAGTGCCAGCACCCCCAGCACCCTTCCCGGACCCCCAGAACCCTCCCCTGTACCCCCAGCACCCTCTCTGGACCTCCAGAACCTTCCCTGGACCGCCAGTACCCTGTTCTGTACCTCCAGAACTTTTCCCGGACCCGCAGCACCCTCTTCTGTACCCCAGCACCTTGTTCTGTACCCCCAGAAACCTCCCCTGGACCCCCAGCACCCTGTCCAGACCCCCAGAACCCTTCCCGGACCCCCGGAACCCTTCCCGGACCCCCAGAACCCTTCCCATGCCCCCCATACCTTCTGCAGTCTTTCCATTCAGCTGTGGGCTGGCGGGGTTGTGTCAGTCACAGGGTCCTGTGGGGACAGCGGGGGGCTCGGGCACTGCCAGGGTGGGCACAGAGCGACCCCCGGGCTGGGGGTTCCATCTCCCACCGCCCTCCTGCCACGGGGCCGAGCCCTACACCCCCCAAACCGGGCCCTAAAGGGGCACGAGGCTGGCACTTGCCCAAATATTGCTGTGCTGGCAGCAGGACAGGCGTGCCAGGAGATGCCCCCAGTCAGGGCACGGGCGTGGGGCACCCCACACACCTCTGCCTCTGTGCCTCCACATCCCTCTGGGCGCCGACACCGCGCTGGGGCTCGGGTGTTCCCTCTGCAAGGGACAGAGAGAGGCGACGGTGACCCGCAGGCTGATGAAGCCACCCCTTGTGAAAGTAGGGCTTTTCCCCCCTGCCTGCTGCGTGTCCCCTGCCCCTGCCCGGTGGCTGCTGCACGGGGCGGGCAGCGGCAGTGACGCCCTTTTGTCCCGCGGCCTCGAGAAGGCGCCAGCGGCTGCGGATCGGGCGTTGCTGCGCTCAGCCCCCCACAGCCCCCGGGCCCCGGCCCTGGCCGCGCTCTAAACCCACAATGCCACACACAAAGGGGAAAATTCCCCATTCTCCTCAAAACTTCTCCTTTCACAGGGGAGGGAGTTGGGAAAGCCTCGTGAGAGCCGGGCAGTGACAGCGACAGCAGCGCGGGGACCTCCGGCCTTGACCCCAAGCCTGCAGCCTGGGCACGGGGGGTGAGGGGGTGGCACCGCCTTTGGGAACCCCGATCCTGCTGCCCCACAGCCCCGCGGCTCCCAGGAAGCGCAGAGCCCATTCCCATGGGATGCAGAGATGGAGCCGGACCAGATCTGAGAAATCCCGGAGCATCCTCCGGCAGCCAGGGAGGAGCGGGATGAGGGAGCTCTGCCGGCAGATCCCCTGAGACCCCCCTGCCACGAATAACCCCCAGATATGTCACTGGGAGGGGGCTTTAGCCCGATGATCCCCATCCCCAGCACCTCCCCGCCCTCCCCAGGGATCCAGGACCGGTGGGATGGGCACTCCCGGCTCGGCACAAGGGCGGCATTGTCCGGGCGGGCACATCCGGGCTCACACTTTCCAGTGCCGGAGCCAGCGTTGCCCCCCGCCTCCGGTCGCGCTCCCGGGCGCTCGGGCCACCGGCCG
>NW_008236162.1:2136978-2137262 GCF_000691975.1 Corvus brachyrhynchos
CTCCAATCTCCCCGCGGATCCGCTGCCAGGTCCCCCGCGTGTCCCGAGATAAGGGACACTCGGCGTGTTTGGGATTTTCCTGGCCAGGAGGGCGAGGGGGAGAGGGGACAGGACGGGGAACACAGCGTGTCCCCCTCCCAGGGCGATGCTGAGAGGACCCACGAGAGAGCTGGGCAGGGAGCATGGAAAAATGGGAGAGATGGAGGAAGGCTGGATGGATGGATGGACGGACGGACAGGACACGTTCCGGCGGGGCTCACCGGGATGGAGGGGTGCCGGTCCCC
>NW_008236162.1:2138735-2139254 GCF_000691975.1 Corvus brachyrhynchos
GAGGTGGCAGGTCGTGGCCCAGGTTTTCCTGGGAGAAGCTGGAATTAGCCCAGCCTGGCCACCCACCCTGCACACCCACAGCCAGGAGCTGATCCTCCCCCCGCCCCGAGATGGCTCCATCCGTGGCCAAGAGATGGGGGGGGTCGCGCTTTGCACCCCAAATTCTCCCCCCAAACCGCTCCCCGATGCTCCATGGCGGTGGGGTGACAGGAATTTGGCCCCTCGGTTCTTTGCCAGGGGGGTTGGATGCGACCAGGGGTGCTCCAAAATCCCCGGGTCCACGGCAAAACCGCGACCACCACGGGCCCGGGAGCATCAAACCCTTCAAGGGGGGTGGGATTGGGGGGTGCCCTCCCAGCAACAGCGCTGAGACCCCACAAACTCACTCCTCGAGTGGGGCTGGGAAGGGCTGGGCTGTCCCGGCCTCCTCCCTTGGGGTACGCGGTGCCCATGGCAATGTCCCCAGGGAGGGGGGACAGCGGTGTCCCGGGGGGGCCGCGGGGTGCTGGGAGCGCTGTG
>NW_008236162.1:2140587-2141057 GCF_000691975.1 Corvus brachyrhynchos
GCCCCGGCCGGCCCCCGCCGGGGGCGGCGGGGCTGCGTTGGTGCCGCAGCGCTGGGATCCGGAGTCTATTCCCGGCTCTGTGTGGGAGAGCTGCCTGGTGACAGCAGCTCCCTTTCTGGGGCTCCTCCTCGCTGCTTCTGCTCTTTGCTGCCTCAGTTTCCCCCTCCCGGCTCAGGAAAGGGCTGCTGGACCCCCCCTGGATGCACATCTAGGGGGGTGCGGGCTCAGGGATGCACATCTGGAGGGCGGGAGGGACACTCAGGGGGAGGCTCAGCCTGGGCTGCGAGTCCGGGGATGGACACCCGGGGTGCACATCTGGGAGGAAACACCCCCGGGGATGCACATCTGGGGGGATACAGGCCCAGCGGTGAACACCTGGCGGGGATACACCCCCAGGGGGAATCGCACGCGTGTCCTTTAACGCCAGGGCCAGCCTGGCTCTCCGGACCAGGAGCATCCCGGCCTCGGCT
>NW_008236162.1:2141936-2142300 GCF_000691975.1 Corvus brachyrhynchos
CCTTGCCAAGGGATGGAGGATATGGAGGAGCAGCCTTCGGCCTCACTGAGGGATTGAGGATGTGCAGGAGAATCCTCTGGAGCCACTGAGGGATTGAGGATGTGCAGGAGCATCCCTCGGCCTCCCCACCCTGCGGGATGTGGCCAAGGAACATCCCCACATTCCCAGTTCGGCCCTAATTGCTGGGTGTTGCATTTCCCTTCTGCTTTAAAGCTTCATTTAACTCAAACTGTTATAATTTTCTCCCCACTGCCCTCCCCAGCCGTGCTGGCGGGGCTTTGTAGGGGCTGGGGGAGCCCCGAACCGGGGATTATGTCCCCCCCAGGGTCCGGCTCCCACCTCCCAGGGTATTGTCACAGGGGAA
>NW_008236162.1:2143469-2145010 GCF_000691975.1 Corvus brachyrhynchos
GGTGGGATTTGGGGGGAACAGGGGGTACCAGGCGGAGGGTGGTGGGATTTGGGGGGAACAGGGGGTACCAGAGTGTTGCCCTGAGTGTGGAGAACAGGGGGTAGCGCCCTGGGTGCCACTCCAAGGGTGATGCCAGGTGAAGGAACAGTGGGGACCAGGACAATGCTCCAGGGGGGAGCTTTGGGTGCCACAGTGGGTACCAGGCTGAGGGTGATGTCCTGGGGTGGGGACAGCAGGGGGTACCACACTGGTGCCACTCTGAGGGCTATGGCCTGGGAGTCTGCAGTGGATACCAGCTCTGGGTGATGCCCTGGGTGGGGAGAAGAGCAGGAAGCCCACCGAGGGTGATGTTCTGCGGGGTAAAACAGCGGGTACAGTGATGGGAGCCACGCTGGGGGTGATGCCCGATGGGGGAACAGTGGGTGCCCCTCTGGGGGTGATGCCCTGGGCACCAGGGCGCAGCAGCCACGCCCAGGACACAAGCTGAGGGACACAGACAGCGATGGTGGCCCCAGGGTGGCCCCAGCAGCAGCCACCGTCATCCTCCTGCTTCTGTCCCCAGGCACGAGGTGGTGGCACAGGGCACCCTGTGCTGGGTCCCCCCATCCCCAATAGGGACACAGCAGTGGCAAAGCCTTGGCACAGGAAGGAAAACAGCCCCAGGCCCCAGAGTTTGGACACTCACTTTTATTTCCTCGGGGTTTCCTCCTTTACACCAGGAAACTCCCAAGTCTAAAGGTTTAGGCCTAAAACTGACTCATAAACAACAGAATTGGTCAAAACACACAAAGTAGGAGCAGTAGCAAAGTAAAAATCACCTAAAGGCATCTTCTCTTTGGCCTGGTGGGCACCCAGGGTGTCCCTGTCCCACCCAGTGCCACCGGGAGAGGGCACGGACCTTCCCCTCCAATAAATAACGCAGAGACCCCACGGGGGTGGGGAGACAAGTGCTGGCCCCGGGGGCTGTGACCCAGAATCCCACCCCAGAGGGGACATCCCACACGTTCATGGCCGGTGCCATCCGTCCCTGGCACCGAGAGCAGAGTCCAGGGGGAGCGGGAGTGTGTCCGGGGGTGGTGGCACGGGGACAAGGCTCTGGGGGCTGACAAGGGCACAAAGGCACGGGGCGGTGAAGGTGGATTCCACGGGATGCTCCAGGGATTCAGCCACCACTGACCACCTCCGAGGTCCTGCTCCTCCTGAGGGGAGTGGACAAAGGCACTGGACACCACAGAATGGCCCAGGGGTTCAGCACCCCACTGCCCATCCCCAAAGGGCTGAGGAGGGAATGGACAAAGGCCCTGGACACCATGAGATGCTCCACGAATTCAGGGTCTCAGTGACCATCTCTGAAAGGGAGGGGACAAAAGCCCTGCCGCCCCTGGGATACTTCAGGGATTCAGGACCCCACTGCCCATCCCTGAGGGGAGTGGACAAAGGCCCTAGATCCCCTGGGATACTCTGGGATTCAGGACCCCACCCACCAGCGCCCACCCCCAACCCGTGCCCTCCCCACCCTCGGGGCGCTTAAACCCCGAAGC
>NW_008236162.1:2145301-2147833 GCF_000691975.1 Corvus brachyrhynchos
GCGGGAGGCGCGGCGGGGCCGGCCCCGGCGGGTGAAGGCCATGTACCAGCCCTCGTAGCGCGCGTTCTGGAAGGCCGTGTAGTTGTTCTCCAGCACGATCTCGGTGAAGATGCAGTCCTTGCTCTTCCCGTTGGGCTGCGGGAGGAGGAGAGAGGGGGTTGAGGGCCGGCGGCAGTGGGATTTGAGAGAGGTTGGAATGAGCCAGACCATCCCTGCCATGCCTCAAATCCATCTTTATCACCCCAAAACCCAGCTCTGCCACCATCCTTGACACCATCCTTGACACCCCTCAGCTCATCTGTCACCCCCAGTCCACCCCTGACACCAACCCAAGCCCATCTTTGTCACCCCCCAAAACCGGTTTTTTCACCCTAAAACCCCACTGTGTCACCTCCAGCCCACCCCTGCCCCTCCCTGCATCATCTTTGTCACCATCTCTGAAACAGCCCAGCTCATCTGTGCCCCCTGTCACCCCCCAAACCCATCTCTGCCACCCCAAAACCCATCCCCACCACATTCCCTATGGATTCCACCCCCGTGCACCAGGAGCAGCTCCCTGGATCCTCCCCTTGTGGTGTCCGGCCCAAGCAGCACAGGGAGGACGGAGGAAAAGGGCTCAGGGAGAGCACCCCAAAGGTGCCCAAAGCGACCAGGGACCAGCCTGGCCGGGTTCCCAGGCTGAGCTCCAGGGATCTGGGGGAGCCTGGGGGTGCCCAGGACTCACTTTCCCGATGAGTTTCCCCCTCTTGCTCATGCAGATGTACTTCTCGCTCTCGGCCCCCTTGATCCGCACGCGGCTTCCGAACGTGTCCGTCTCCACGATCAGCTTGGCTGCGAGGAGGGGACGTGTCCTACGAGAGCTGGGACACCCCCCCGAGGGGCTCCCAGCCCCCCCATCCCCCCATGCCCTTCCCCCTGCCTCCATCTCCCAAAAAGAGGGGCTGGACACGGAGAAAGAAATGTCGTTTCTTTGGGGAAAACCAGGAGTTGTCCCCTGTGCTGCTCCCTTCCACAGCAGGGCAGCCCCAGGCTCCTCCAAGGAAGCTTCCTGAGATTTTTTTTTTTCCTTCCAAGAGGAAAAAAAAAAAAAATCCCTCCAGGATCCTTCCGAGCGGGCCAGGAGGGCAAAATTTCCTTTTCCAGGGAATTTCCCCATCTGTGGTGCCAAAGGGACTTTGTGGAAACCCAAATCGGGCGGGTGATGAAGGCACAGCCCTTTCCTTCCCCTCCGGCACATCCAAACCGTCGGAATTCAGGGATTTCTCCAGGAATTCCATGCGTTTTCCAGGCCCAGACCGAACCCAGCACCTGCCAGGTTAATTATCCTCGTCCTCATTGTTCCTCCACAACATTCCCAGCTCCGGAGCAGCACGGAAATCCGTGACCGCGGCCGGGAGAATCCAGGGAAAGCCCTGGAAAGGCCGTGACTCAGCGCTGGGAAAAGCCTTTCCCGAAGCTTCGGGCTGTTTGTGGGGCTGTGATGCCCCCTCAGCATAGAAAACCCCTCGGGAAAGGTGGGAAAAGCGGGAAGGGATCTGTCCCAGGTGGACTCTGCCCACCACCTATGGGTATTTAGGAGGAGGATGCCGGGATCAGGCGATTTTCCTCAGGGAAAAGTTGTTTGCCCGTCTCCGGGAAGGGATTGGAAAGCACAAGCCCTAAGTGTAGGGGTTATAAATACTTCACAGAGCCAGAGAAATCCACAATTTGGGAATTTTTGAGGTCAGGGCTGGCTCTTCGCAGCTGCACTCTCACCGGAGGATGATTTTTTTTGAGGCGATTTTTGGGTATAAAACCACCTGGAGCCGGAATTCCTCCACACACCACGGAACTCTTTGGGAAGAGCCGCTTCCCAGGTGATTCCCAGCCTTTCCCTGAGCACCACGGGCGGGGTGTTGGCAGCGCCGGGATCCCTAACCCCTGTCCCGCAGCCAGAGCCTGCGATCCCTGAGGAAGAACCCGGGAAAAGAGGTACCAGGGGAGGGGGATGCACAGTGGGGGTGTGGGGTTGGGTGAGGGGGTCCTGACCCGTCCCTTTCCCTGCCCAGGGCTCTTCCCGGCTCCTGGGCCGCCGGGTCAGGAGGAAAGCGGCTCCGTCGGAGCAGGACAGCTAAAAATCCCGGGAAACCTCTGCCAGGAGGCTGAGAAGAATTCGCTGCTGCGGCGTCAGGAGGGAGCAGTGGCTCCCCTCGGCGGTGGCCGTGATCCTTTTTCCGTGGACCTGGACGTGCTTGCCGCTGGTCCGGCTGTAGAGTTGGTACTCCCGGATCTGGCGCCGGCTCAGCTGGTCCGTCATGGCCCCCTGGTCCCTCACGTACTGGTTAAAATTAGGAGACGGTTGGTTCTCCCCCTTTGTTTACAAAGGGAAAAATCAAATCAATTCGTTTTGGGATGGCAAAGGGAAGGGATGGGTGGGAATGGGCTCGGAGGTGTCGTGGCACCTCCTTTGAGGGTCGCAGTCGCCTTCCCTTGGAGCAGGGAAGGCTTTGGGAGAGGCAAAGAGCGTTCCCTGAATTCCAAGCAGAAGCGGGA
>NW_008236162.1:2147898-2148791 GCF_000691975.1 Corvus brachyrhynchos
ACACGCTGGGAAGCGGGAGCTGAGCTGGTGAAACACCCAGCGGGTCCCTCACGGGGGGGGAGGCGCCCTAAATCACCCCCCCAGATCCCAGGAGCAGATGCCCTAAATCCCAGGAGAGGAGCCACCCGTTCCCAATCCACCCTGGGAACGGGATAAACGCCGCGGGGATCCCGGAACAGCTCCGTGGCTTTTCCTAAATGAGGGATGTTGGAGGGAAAAGCGGAGCTGATTAGGGCAGGTGAGGAGGGGGATTTGGGGTGGGCAGCCCCTGCCCCGCTCCGGACTCCAACCAGAACATCCCAAGGGAAAACTCGGCTTAATCCCGGGGCTTTGGGGCAGCACCTGAGAGACCCCGACCCCAAAACCAGCTCTGAAAGGGGCCGTGGGCAGGGGATGAGAACCAGGGGTGGCATCTCCTGCTGGCAGAGGGGGACGTTTGGGGTCCCACGGCTCAGTTTGGGGTGCGCAGCATCGCCCTGGAGGGGGGGGTCAGGACCCGCCTCCCGCATTCCCAGGCTGCTGAATCGCCTCGCTGGGTGGGAATGCACGAGGGTATCCAGCCCTGGGAGGGTGGGGGGGCACGGCCCGCCCCCCGCAAATCCCTCCCCACCCCCTTTGGTGTTTCCAAAGCCCCTCCCCATCAAAGGCGCTTCCCTTCCCCTCTCATTTCCAAAGAAATAAAAGCATTTACCTTGGGAAGGGGGGAAAAAAAGAGGCGAAAAGAAAGAAAAAAAGGTCCCGAGGATGTTTTAATGCCGCGGGGGCCGCAGCCCCGGGGGTTTTGTTCGGGCGCTGGAGCAGAGGGTGCTGATATGGAACAGTGGATTTTAAAAGCTGCTGCTTTTCTAAAGCTCAGAAAAAAAAAAAAAAAAAAAAAAAAAAAAAAAAAAAAA
>NW_008236162.1:2148943-2149379 GCF_000691975.1 Corvus brachyrhynchos
GGGAAACGCGTCCCTCGCTGGGCTGGGGTCCCTGCCGGCCTCATCCCGACCCTCCGGAGGGGTCGGAGGGGGTGACCCCCATCACTGAACCCCCTCCTGCAGCCCCTCGAGGTCACAAACACCTCCGGTGGGGACACGACCCCACGGGCACCATCCCTGCATCCCGCCCTGCCCGGAGCTCGGCCCCACTCGGGATGGAACTCCCGGGAAAATCCCAAACCCCAGGGCACCGGGCGCCCCCCAAAAGCGAAGGGTCAGCTCAGGGGGTCACCGAACGCAGCCTTCGCCCACCCCGGGGTCAGCAAAGCCCCCGCACCTACCTGGGTCTGACAGGAGAACATGAGCAGCTGGAAACATCTGCGGAAAAAAGGGAAAACCGGCGAGTTTTGGGTGGTTTCTCCTTCCCCCCCACCCCGGGAGAAAGCCAAGAACAACC
>NW_008236162.1:2149574-2149866 GCF_000691975.1 Corvus brachyrhynchos
CGGCGAGCCCCCGTGCGATGCCCAAGGCTCCGGAGCAGCGACGGCTCATGGGGGAGGCAGCGGGGCTGGGGGCTTCTCCTCCTCTTCCTCCTCTTCTTCTTCTTCCTCGGGCCCTGGGGGCTGCTCGTCCTACGCCCGGGGGACATCCAGCGCCATCCTGTCCCCTGCCCCCCCCCCCCATCAGCCGCCCGCGCTGGGCCCGGTGCCCCCGGGCAGGGCGGTGCCCGCAGCCCCCCGCTCCATGGAGCCCTCGCCGTGCCGGCCCCGAGGGGGGACACGGGCGGCGGGGGCG
>NW_008236162.1:2151347-2152015 GCF_000691975.1 Corvus brachyrhynchos
GGGGGCCCCCCCCCCCCCCCAGCCTGGGGGCCCCAAACCCGCGTTTCTCCCCCATTTTTGGGTCCAGCAGCTGCTGCTCATCACACACCGACCCCTTTCCCTGCCCCGGAGCCGCCAGTCCTGTGTTACCCCGTGGGAGAACGGGATGCAGGGGGACACCCCAAGCAGCTCCTACCTTGCTGGGAAGGGGATCCTCAGGGGCGAGGCTGTTCCTGCTGGGAGAGAAGGGGAGGGTTGGGATTAGGGGTGCCGGCAGTGGGAGATCCCCCGCTCCAGCTTCTCCCTCCATACTCACAGCTCATCCTCCTTTTCCAGCTTCCTTTTCTACGGGAGAGAGAGAGGGAGGGAGATGTGGGATGGGGACTCTTCCTCCCCGAGGGATGAAGGCCACGGCTCATCCCCTTAACAGAGAGGGGTTTGGGGTCCCTGCCCCCTTTCCCCGTGGCACAGGGACCCCTCCCCACTCCTGACCCCACCCGCGGGGTGCTGACCTTGGCAGCGCTGCCCTTCCGGACACTCGAGCCCTTGGGGGGCTTCTTGGGGGTCTCTTCTGCTGCTTCCTCTTCTTCCTCCTCCTCCTCCTCGTCCTCCTCATCCGAGCTCAGGGTCAGCACTGCGGGAGAGCCTGGCTGAGCCCCCAGACCCCGCTGTGGGGGGGGGGTCACGGG
>NW_008236162.1:2152073-2153071 GCF_000691975.1 Corvus brachyrhynchos
GCTCGGAGGTGGAAGGTCCCCGGGGGGGTCAGTTCCAGTCCGGCCAGCATGGCCTAGAAAACGGGAATGGGAACAGCTCCTGGCAGAAACCCCCTCCCCAGGGGGGGCAGAAACCCCCTCCCCAGGCACTCACCGTGGGCAGCACCGACGGCTTCAGCGTGGCCAGGGGCACCGGGGTCCGGCTGTCCCCGTCCTCGGCCACCACCTCCACCACGTGGAATTCATCGCGGGCCGTCTCCCCCAGGCAGATCTCGAGGGGAAAGGAAATCAGGAAATCCCCTCAGGACCCCCCCAAAACCCAGGTACTCCTCGCCCAGGACTCCCGGGGATTTTTGGGGCAGAGGGGCAGCGGGGTGTGGGCATCCCCCTGCTCATCCCTCACCACACGGAATTCACCCCAGGCCACCTCCCTGAGGGACTGAGGGGAAAATCCCACCCAGGTACCCCTTTGTGGGATCCTTTGGGGGGCAGCGGGGTGAGAGCAATCCGTCCTCAGCCGCGATCTCCACCCCGTAGGATTCATCCCCCAAACTGCGGGAAGAAGATTCCCCCCAGGACCTCCATAAATCCCAGGAATTTGGGGAGCGGGGGGGGCGGGGTACAATCATCCCCCTCCCTGCCTGCTCCGATCTCTCCCACGTGGAATTCATCCCGGGATATCTCCCCTGGACAGCGAGAAGAACAATCCCCCCTTCACCCCCTCCCGAGCGTTTTTGGGGTCACGCACCGTGCGCAGGACCAGCTGCTGCTCGCAGTGCCATTCCTCGGGCACCTGGAAGGTGTAGGAGCTCCTCCCGCTGCTCAGCTCGCACCCTGCGGGCACCAGGAGGGGACAAATCCATGGCATTGGGGGTGTCCCGGGCAGGGGGGGGCACCCCGGAGCACCCCCCCAGCCCTACCGGGGTGTGGGGCTCGTGGCACTCACCCCAAAGGATGGACACGGGTTTCTCGGACCTGCTGTCGGTGCTGTCCGTGAGGGACATGGCTCGGGGGTGTCA
>NW_008236162.1:2154457-2163174 GCF_000691975.1 Corvus brachyrhynchos
TGGGGGGACTGGGGGGCCTTACTGGGAGGGGTCACAGACTGGGAGGGAGTCACAGATTTGGGGGTGTCACAGATTTGGGGGTCCCTGTCCTCGCAGAGGGGTCCCAGACTTGGGAGGGTTCCAACTTTTGGGGTCCCTGTCCTGGGGGGTGTCAGATTTGGGGAGGGTTCCAACTTTCCAACTTTTGGGGTCCCTGTCCTGGGGGTGTCAGATTTGGGGGGGGTTCCAACTTTTGGGGTCCCTGTCCTGGGGGGTGTCAGATTTGGGGAATTCCATTCCTGGGGAGTCCCAGTCCTCAGGGGGATATCCCGGTCCTGGGAGGGGCGTTCCAGCTTTGGGGGTCCCGGTTTTGGGGGTCTCAGTCATGGCAGGGGGGTCCCAGCCTTGTCCTCCGAGAGGAGCAAAATCCCAAAAGGAAGAAAATCCCCCCGGAACGGGAGGAGAGGAACCCCAAGAGGATGAAAAGCCCCATGAAGGGGGGAAGAAAACCCCCAAAAAGGGGGAGAGGGTCCCCCAAATGGGAGGAGGGACCCCCCCAAGGGGAGATTTGTCCCCAGAGGGGGGGTCCCAGCTGTCCCTGATCTGTGTCCGGCCCCGCAGCCCCGCGTGGAGCTGGCCTGGGCCATGAAGGCTCATCAGCACGCCCAGGTCTACTTCAACGTGAGTCTGGGGGCTCCGAGTGCTTTGGGGGGGGAGCTTTTAGGGGGGCCCCAGCTGACCCTGCACCCCCCCTCTCCCCCTGCGCAGCTCATCTCCTCCGTGGACCCCAAATTCCTGAGCCTCACCAAGGTGGACGACCGGATCTACGAGGAATTCCGCAAAACCTTCCGGGACCTGCGCGTCGACGTCCTGGACCCCGAGGACCTGAAATCGGAGCCGGCCAAGGCGGTGGGTGGGGGGCTCGGGGGGGGTCTCAGCGGGATTTTTTCCCCCCTTTTCCCGGGATTTTGGGGGTGCTGAGGGTGTTTTTACTCTTCTCCCCCCATCCCAGAAGTGGCGCCCGTTCTGCCTCCGCTTCGAGGGCGTGGTGGAGGATTTCAACTACGGGACGCTGCTCCGGCTGGATTCCCGGCGGGAATACACGGAGGAAAACACCATCTTCGGTGGGAAACGGGGTGAGAGAGCTGTAGGGGATCCCAAATCCATAGATTTCCTTGGAGTCGATCCCTTTCCTGCTTTTTCAGCCACCAGGATCCAGTTTTTCGCCATCGAGATCGCCCGGAACAGGGAAGGCTGGAATGACGAGGTTTACAGCAGCGCCAGGGAGCCGGCGGCTTCGGAGGGAAAATCGGGATGAGGATTGGGAAGCTGGGCCGGGATGAGGTGGGCAGGAGCCCCCAGGCTCGATTCGAGGGGAGCAGGAGCCCGCATCCCCGCTCCGGGATCGTTCCCAGGCTGGGAAGGCTCTGGAAGGAGGGAGGGGCTGGAGCTGCTCCTGCTCCTCCAGCTCCGACTGTAAATAAACGTTTGGAAATCCCAATCCCGGTGTTGGGATCCCTGTTTGAAAATCCCAATCCCTGTGGGGTTTGGGGGTTCCCTGGGGTGTCCCCCCTCCCCTGTACCCCCCAGCTGCTCGCAGGGATGGGGAGGTTGTTCCCTAAAATGGGGGAAAACTTCCAGGAATTGGGGCCAAATCCAGGTGGGTTTTGGTTGGAGCTTTGCTCGCTCCGCTCAGGGCTCGAGGATCATCCACCCCCACCCCAAACGAAATCAGATTTTGGGGATTTGGGGATTTGATTGGGAAAAGTCACCCTGCAGGAGAGGGCTGGGGGTGTTGGGGGGATCTTGGGGTGAAGAGGGAGAGCTCAGGGGGAGATCTCGGGGTGCAGGGAGAAATCATGGGGAGAACTCGGTTTAGAGATCTTGGGGTTCTGGAGGAAAACTTGGGGTGCTGAGGAAGGTCTTGGGGTTCTGGGGGGAGATCTCGGGGTGCAGGGCAAGACCTTGGGGGCCGGGGGGCGGAATCTCAGGGTTCTGGGGTGAATCTCAGGGTGTAGGGGTGAACTTGGGGTTCTGAGAAGGAACTCAGGGTTCTGGGGTGAATTTTGGGGTTCTGGGGGTGCTCTCAGGGTTCTGGGGTGAATCTGGAGGTGCAGAGAGGACTCTGAAGATGATGGGAGGAATCTCGGGGTTCTGGGGGGGTCTCTCAGGGCTCTGGGGTGAATCTTGGGGTTCTGGGGGTTCCCTCATGGTTCTGGGGGGTCTCTCAGGACTCTGGGGTCAATCTCAGGGTTCTGGGATGAATCTTGGGGTTCTGGGGGGTCTCTCACGGTTTTGGGGGGACTCTCAGGGCTCTAGGGTGAATCTCAGGGCTCTGGGGTGACACTTGGGGCTCTGGGGTTTCTCTCATAGTTCTGGGGGGTCCCTCACGGCTCTGGGGGGTCCCTCACGGCTCTGGGGGGTCCCTCACGGCTCTGGGGGTTCTCTCAGGGTTCTGGGATGAATATTGAGGTTCTGGGGGTTCTCTCACAGTTGTGGGGGTCTCTCAGGGTTCTGGGGGGACTCTCACGGCTCTGGGGTGACTCTCGGGGTTCCGAGCTGAGTTTTGGGGTGCAGGGGGAATCTCGGGGTGCAGCCAGAGCCGTGTCAGTAGAAACCATTGAGTTTTATTTGCAGTCACAATGCTTACACTGTTTGCAGCAAACACCCTTACAAGTCAACCAGCATCTGCTCACGCGGAAAAGGCCCCAACACACAACCGCCAGAGGAAAAGAAAAAGAAGAAAACAAACCTAAAAAAAAAAAAAAAACAAACCCAACCAAAACAAAATCCAAAATAAAATTAAAATCAAAATAAAATTTAAAAAAAAATTAATTAAAAGAGTTTAATTGGTGTCTGGGAAGAGAAACTGAAGCCCTAAAAGGCCCGAGTGTCTGTGGGGAGAGCTGAGCAAGAGGATGCACACGACTAGCAGCAACAATAGTGGGGAAATACAAGGCAAAGGGGTTCCCTCCCCCTCAGATCCCTCAGATCCGTCGGTTTTCCATCCGTGGATATCCCAAACATCGCTTGGGGTGACTCAAGAGAAGAAATGGACTCGTTCCCAAGGGCTGCTCGACGCTTCCTGCTGGGCAAACCTTGGGAAGAACCCGAGGAGGAGGAGGAGGAGGAGGAGGAGGAGGAGGAGGAGGCCCCTGTGCTGCCGCCAGCTCCTGCTCCAGCCCGGGAAAAACGGGAAAAAGAGATGGGAAAGGAGGAGGAAAAGGAGGAAAGGAGGGCCCTGGGAGGGGCTACTGCTACAGAGGGGACAGGAGGGACACCCACGAGCAAGCACGAACGGAGGGGTCACGTCATGGCTTCGAGTTCCCAATAACGAGGGCGAGACGGGACCGGGAAATTGTGATTTCGAGGGGGGGCTTAATAAGAAAAAATATACATTTGGAATTTTACACTGCCTTTTTTTTTCTTTTTTTTTTTTGTTTTTTTTTTTTTTTTTGTGGTGTTTTTTTCTTTCGTCGTCGTCGCTGTTTTTTAATTTTTTTTGTTGGTTTTTTGTTATTTTTTTTTGTTTGTTTTGTTTGAGTTTTTGCTTCTCTCTACAGCTCATGTCACTAAATAGATCTCTGCACTTTCACACAGCCACCCCCTCGCCCAGTAAAGCTTCAGGCCACGCTTTCCTCACTCGCATTCACAACCCTCACACCAGCACTGGGTGCACCAGGACTCTGTAAAAATTCCAATCACACTTTGTTTTTTGTGGTTTTTTTTGTCATTTTGTTGGCTTTTTTTTTGTTTTTTTTTTAAATCATCATTTTGGTTTTTGTGTGGGGTTTTTTTTTTTTGTGATTTTTTTTGTGATTTTTTTTTTTTTTAATTTTTGGGTGATTTTTTTTTTAATTTTTTTTGCAGTTTTTTTGTGTCCTCTTTTTTGTTGGTTTTTTTTTTTTTTTTTTTTCTTTTTTTTGTCTCCTTTTTCTGAAACTCAATATAAACCTTGTTCCAAAATGTTATGAAAAAATGTACATGTTTTATACAAGGCAGGCTTTGCAGCAGAGCAATTCCACATTCCAGCCTGGGAGAGAGAGAGAGAGAGAGAGAGAGAGAAAAACCGTGGAATTCCTGCACCTGGATGATGCCCTTCCAATGGAAAACACCTGCCCAGGTGAGCTCAACCTGCTGCTCCCTCCTCCCTCGGGGTCCGGCCGCGCTCCAGCCCTGGGGAAGGGCTCCAGCCCTGGGGAAGGGCGGGGATTTGGGAACGCCCTGGATTCTTTCCTCGGGAAAAAGGGAGCCCTCGGGGCCAGGAGAAGGAGAAGCTGCCGGCGGGAGGTGTCAGCTCATCATGTCGTTGCTGTTGACGCCGTAGCTCGAGTTCTTCATGGAGTCGTTGACCTCCCGCCGGAACGCCGACAGGTTCTGGGTGAACCTGGACGGGTGGGAAGGGAGATTCCATCATTCCAGAAGCTCTCACAGGGTGTGGGGTCCTACCCAAAACCTGGCAGTGACCCCCTGGGTGTTGTGGCCGTGGGGTTTTTAAAGCCCATCAGGGATGGGGGTCCAGCACATGGGAAGTTTCTTATTGGAATGGGGATATCTGGAAGGAATTCCTCCCCCTGGGAGGGTGGGGATGGGATTCCCAGAGGAAAAGCTGTGGCTGCTCCTGGATCGCTGCAAGTGTCCAAGGCCAGGTTGGAGCACTCTGGGATAGTGGAAGGTGTCCCTGGATGGGATTTAAGGTCCCTCCTAACCCAAACCATTCCATGATTCCAGGCATGAATCCATGAAGAAATCCCATGGGAAGTTGCAAACTGGAATGGGGATATTGGGAAGGAATTGCTGGCTGGGAGGGTGGCGAGGGGCTGGGATGGAATTCCCAGAGCAGCTGTGGCTGCCCCTGGATCCCTGGAAGTGCCCAAAGCCAGGCTGGAGCAGCCTGGGATCGCAGAACGTGTCCCTACCCACGGATATTTCAACTCCCTTCCCACCCAAACCATGCCAGGAGCCCGACCCCGAGGCAGTCCCACGGGAAGGCGCCCATTCCAGGTTTTCCTGGCGGGAGGAGCGGCTGGCACTGACCTGTCCCTGTTCTTGGTGAGCAGGTTGCGCTCGATGCCCTCCATGAGGTTCTCGAAGCAGAGGTGCATGGCCTGCTGCTTCTCCGGGGGCTGGCTGTTCACGATGCTGTTCCTCAGGTCCGAGAAATACTGGGAAAGCAGGACAAGGAAGGGTTAATTCCCAGCTTTGGGATAGAGCACCCACTCCCCAGGATGGTGGGAATAAGGAGGGAACGTGGGTGGATGAATGGATGGAGTTGGGACTCCGCAGCTCCAAGGAGGGCTGTGACCTTTCCCAGCCACAGCATCACTCCAAGGCTTCCCTGGGAATGTTTGGGAATGTTCTCCTGCCTCAGCCAAGCTGGAATGGCTTTGGGATGGAGCACACAGCCCCAGGATGTTGGGAATAAGGAGGGAATATCCCAGCTTTTGAAAGGATGGAGTTGGACTCCTCAGCTCCAAGGAGAGCTGTGACCCCTCCTGGCCATGGGATCACTCCAAGGCTTCCTTGGGAATGTTTGGGAATGTTCTCCTGCCTCAGCCAAGCCCTTTTCCAGCTGGGATGGATCCTTTACCTGCTCGTTGAGCAGAGGCTGGGACATGGACCTTGGCTTTGGGATAGAGCACAAACCACCCAGGATGTTGGGAATAAGGAGGGAATATCCCAGCTTCTGAATGGATTTCATTGGATTCCTCAGCTCCAAGGAAAGCTGAGACCCTTCCTGGCCACGGGATCATTCCAAGGCTTCCCTGGGAATGTTCTCCTGCCTCAGCCAAGCCCTTTCCAGCTGGGATGGATCCGTTACCTTCTCGTTGAGCAGGATGAGGCCGAGCAGAGGCCGGGACATGGACCACTGGTTCCTGCAGTCCTCGAAGATGATGATGTTCAGCACCGTCGAGAGCATCTGGGATAGGGAAAGGAGGGTTAAAGGCAGCCCTTCCATCCCATCCCATCCCATCCCATCCCATCCCATCCCATCCCATCCCATCCCATCCCATCCCAGCTCCCTCCCTGCCCTGGGAGCTGGGAATCACCTGGGATGCTCCTGAAACAGAGCTCTGAGCACTGGGAATCAGGGAATTCAGGCTGGAGGGACAGGACAGGGGAGTGACTTCATAAGAGGGTGGGATATCGGGAAAAATCCTTCCCTGGAGGGTGGGGAGGGGCTGGGATGGAATTCCCAAAGGAAAAGCTGTGGCTGCCCCATCCCTGGAAGTGTCCAAGGCCACGCTGGAGCAGCCTGGGATAGCAGAAGATTCCCAGGGGGTGGGATGGGATATTTCAGGTCTCTCCCACCCAAGCCATTCCATGATTCCACGGATCCAACCACCTGCCCAGCACTGCCAAGGCCACGTCAGGGACAAGAGGAGGATCTGGAGCCTCCATGAACTGCTGGAGGCTTCCCTGAGGTGCTGGGAGCTGCTGGAGTGGTGATTCCTGACACATCCCAAGGCATCCACGGCAATATTGCCCCATCTCCACCTAAACCGGCGTTTAAATACCTTGGGAATCTCCTCATCCTTCCCTGAGTTTCCTTCCACAGCCACCTCAGGCTGAAGCCAGGATCTAACCTGGGCTTGGAAGACGAGATTCCTCTTTTTAGCCTCAGAAAACTCAGCCTGCATCCCAAAAAAAAGCCGGATGCACCGGCAAGGGGGGAACAAAACTCCCTGCTCCCACACGGGAATGGTGCTGCCGATGCTGAGCACCAGGGGAGAGCACCAGAACTGCATTCCCTTAAAAAAAAAAACCAGGGAGAAGCCCGTTTTTTGGGCAGTCCAACTGCTGTTCCTTGGGATCAGCAAAACCTTGGAGCAAGGCTTGGAATTGCACCTGAGGAGAGGTGGAATGCTGGCAAAAAATGCTGTTTATCCCAGAAAACAACTCCCTGTTTATCCCAAAAAACGATTCCCTGTTTCTCCTGTTTATCCCTGAAAACAACTCCCTGTTTCTCCCGTTTATCCCAGAAAACAACTCCCTGTTTCTACTGTTTATCCCAAAAAAAAAAGCTCCCTGCTTATCCCAAAATACAGCTCCCTGTTTATCCCAAAAAACGATTCCCTGTTTCTCCCGTTTATCCCAGAAAACAACTCCCTGTTTCTACTGTTTATCCCAAAAAAAAGGCTCCCTGCTTATCCCGAAATACAACTCCCTGTTTATCCCAAAAACCAACTCCGTTTCTCCCGTTTATCCCAGAAAACAACTCCCTGTTTCTCCTGTTTATCCCAGCAAACAACTCCCTGTTTCTCCCGTTTATCCCAAAAACCAATTCCCTGTTTCTCCCATTTATCCCAAAAACCAGCTCCCTGTTTCTCCCGTTTATCCCAGAAAACAACTCCCTCTTTCTCCCGTTTATCCCAAAATCCAATCCGTTTCTCCCGTTTATCCCAGAAAACAACTCCCTGTTTATCCCAGAAAACAACTCCCTGTTTCTCCTGTTCATCCCAAAAACCAACTCCCTTTTTCTCGCGTTCATCCCAAAAACCAACTCCCTGCTTCTCCCGTTTCTCCCAGCAAACACTTCCTTGCTGCAGAGCAGGGAAGAGGCAGGCTTGGCGCGCGCTGAAATGCCAGCTTTTCCCGGGAATTGGGGCGCTACCTGCTGGATCATCTCCGGGTGCTGCTGCATGATGTGCAGGAAGCGGTCGCTCTCCTGGGCCAGCGGCGTCGTTCTCTTCTTGGTGCTGCGGGACAGTTGCTTGAAGAGATAAGTGACGATGTGGTCCAGGCAGGAGCAGCAGCCCGTGCAAACCATGGTGTCTGTGGGAACAGGGAAAATCCCCAGGTTGGGATGCTGCTGGAAAAGCTCCCGGGAAGCGTCGGCGTTTATTGGGGTCGTTGGTGTTTGTTGGGGTTTGTTGGGGTTGTTGGGGTTTGTTGGGGTTTGTTGGGGTCGTTGGTGTTTGTTGGAGTTGTTGGTGTTTGTTGGGGTTTGTTGGAGTTGTTGGGGTTTGTTGGGGTTTGTTGGGGTTTGTTGGTGTTTGTTGGGGTTGTTGGGGTTTGTTGGTGTTTGTTGGTGTTTGTTGGGGTTGTTGGGGTTTGTTGGTGTTTGTTGGTGTTTGTTGGGGTTGTTGGGGTTTGTTGGTGTTTGTTGGTGTTTGTTGGGGTTGTTGGGGTTTGTTGGTGTTTGTTGGTGTTTGTTGGGGTTGTTGGGGTTTGTTGGTGTTTGTTGGGGTTTGTTGTTGGGGTTTGTTGGGGTTGTTTGTGTTAGTTGGAGTTTGTTGGGGTTTGTTGGGGTTTATTTGGGTCGTTGGTGTTTGTTGGGGTTGTTGGTGTTTGTTGGTGTTTGTTGGTGTTTGTTGGGGGTTGTTGGGGTTTGTTGGGGTTGTTGGGGTTTGTTGGTGTTTGTTGGTGTTTGTTGGGGTTTGTTGGGGTTGTTGGGGTTTGCTGGGGTTTGTTGGGGTTGTTGGTGTTAGTTGGAGTTTGTTGGGGTTTGTTGGGGTTTATTTGGGTCGTTGGTGTTTGTTGGGGTTGTTGGTGTTTGTTGGTGTTTGTTGGTGTTTGTTGGGGGTTGTTGGGGTTTGTTGGGGTTGTTGGTGTTTGTTGGTGTTTGTTGGTGTTTGTTGGTGTTTGTTGGTGTTTGTTGGTGTTTGTTGGTGTTTGTTGGTGTTTGTTGGTGTTTGTTGGTGTTTGTTGGTGTTTGTTGGTGTTTGTTGGGGGTTGTTGGGGTTTGTTGGGGTTGTTGGGGTTTGTTGGGGGTTGTTGGTGTTTGTTGGGGTTGG
>NW_008236162.1:2163267-2166119 GCF_000691975.1 Corvus brachyrhynchos
TGTTGGGGTGGTTGGGGTTTGTTGGAGTTGTTGGGGTTGTTGGTGTTTGTTTGTCCAGGGATCAGCCCGAGTTCCTCCCTGAGAGGAGGGTGAAGAAAAGTCTGGGAGAATTGGGAATGTTCAGCCTGGAATGTTCAGGCTGGAGGGGTTTAACTGTGGCCTGAAGGGAGGTGGAATTAAAAGGGAGAGAGGTTGTTTATAGGGATGGGATACACGGAATGCCAGAGGGCAGGGATGGATGGGATTTTGGGAAGGAATTCCTGGCTGGGATGGAATTCCCAGAGGAAAATCCGTGGCTGCTCCATCCCTGGAAGTGTCCAAGGCCAGCTTGGAGCACCCTGGGATCGTGGAAGGAGTCCCTGGGATTGGAACTGGATGGGCTTTAAGGCCCCCCCCAGCCCAAACCCTTCCAGGATTCCCTGATCCTACAAATGGTTCCGTTTGGAAGGGATCAGCGCTGGGGTCACCGCTCCAACCTCTCCTTCTCCACAATTCCAGCTTTTCCCAGAGATGGAACTCCCCCACCTGCTCTCCCAGTTTGATGTTTGACCTCAAACTCTCCACTCAGAGCACCGGAATCTCCTCCCACTTCCAACCCGAATCCCTGAGGGCCCCGGGAGAGCAGCAGGAGTTACCGAGCGCCGTGAGCCCCTCGGAGATGGAGGACAGGATGTACATGATCACGTGGGGCTCCAGGCTGGCGATGAAGTTCATGTGGTCCTGGGTGAGAACTTCCAGCAGGGAATAGTAGGACTGGCTGAGCTTGGGATAATCCTGTGGGAAAAGGAGGGAAAAATCCAGTTTTAAGGACTTGTGGAAGCACCTTGGATTCCTAAATCCAGCCTCTTGTGAATCCCCTGGAATGTGCTGATGAATGTCATGGGAAGAACAAATCAACCTCTCTTCCCAGAATATTCCAACGGATTTCCCACCTTTTCTTCTCTCCCAACAAACCATTCCATGATGCTCCCAGTGCTGCTCTATCCAATCGTTTTTTCCGCTGTTTGTTTTCCTGGGGACAGGATGGGCTCTCTGAATTCCCAAAAATCACCCTGAGGAAGGGCCACACACCTTCCCCATCTCCCAGCACTCCTGGGATTTTTCCAAAGGGTTCCCAGCTCCAGAGCTCTGTGTTTCCAGCTCTGGCCATATAAATATCCCAAGAAATTAAACCAGGAAAGTGCTGGATGCAGCCAGAGGTGGCACAAATCCCTTCACATCCCGGTAATAAGGATTGGGAGGAAAACTTGCTGCCCTCTCTCCTTGATTTTGGAATGATGACAGGAATTATTCCTTGGAATTGCTTTTCCAGGCAGGATTGTGCTGATGGGAGTGACAGGGTTTGGGAGCAGAGTTCCATGGAGATCCCAGCCCGCAGGGAAGCACAAACCTCGCTCCAGGATGCGGGGTTTGGATAAAGGAGCTCCAGGAGAGCTGGAGAGGGATTTGGGACGAGGGATGGAGGGAGCAGCACCCAGGGAATGGCTTCCCAGTGGAAAAGGGGAGATTTAGGTGGGATATTGGGAAGGAATTCCTGGCTGGGAGGGTGGTGAGAGGCTGGAATGGATTTCCCTAGAGATGCCCCCTCCCTGGAAGTGTCCAAGGGATAACCTGGGATAGTGGGAGGCATCCAAGGCAGGGGGGGAGGGAATGGGATGGGATTTAAAACCCATCCCAACCAAAATCCTGGGAATTATTTGCACGATGCCTTTCCAACCCTCACCCACAGCAGGTGGGAATGGGATGAGATTTAAAACCCATCCCAAGAGAAATCCTGGGAATTATTTCTGTGGTGCCTCTCCAAGCATCAGCCAGACCCCGCATCACAAATCCCTCCATCCCTGCAATCTCTGCATTCTCTGTTCATGCTCCAGCCTTTCCTGGGATGCTCCCAATCCCTCGGGATGCTCCCAATCCCTCGGTGTAGGAACCCAGAGTGCCGAGAATATTTCTCTGCCTGTTTTTAAGGGTTTTTACCCCCCTGAACAACGCTGCTTTTACCTCCAACCTTGGAAAAAATTAGCAACAGTCAGACAAGAACTGGAAAATGCAGAGGTGGGAATGAGGTGATGGACGACGATGGGAGATTGGCACAGGGTGGAAATTTAGATGTTTTGGGCTTCTCTTTGTAGTAAAGAGATGAGAGTAAAAAAGATCCAAGTGGAGGATTGTTGTTGTTCTCTAAACCTTCTTCTCCTTCTTCTACCACTCCGCGTTCTGCAGTAAAAGTGGTTTGGGATGATTGGATAGAGAATTCCGCAGTTCCTGCCCGTGTTACTGAATAACGGGTAGGAAAGTGAAAATAATGCACGTTTTTAGTAACTATTGGTTAAAATATCTTTAGAAGGCCGTGTAAATCTTGATAATTGGACTCATTCCTACTTTCCTTCCTTCCATGCTGTACCTGGGTCATGCTGGTGGCTCTGTTCCTCTGATAAGACTCAATAAAGAACTCTCTGGAAGCATTGAAACTCCAGGAAAAGTCTGGGTTTATCTTTGAAACTCCTTGCAAGGATTTCAGTAAATTCTCTCCCATCAGGAGGGATTTGATTTAGGGCACGGCTCGGTGTCACCTCACCTCGTGTCATAGGACAGCAAGCTGAGTCTCAGAAGTGATGTTCTTCCTGTATGACCTGACAGAACCTATCAGTGGCCAGTTTGAACATGGACAATTCTCTGAGCCACGTAAAGTTGTGATCACCTCTGTGATCCACACTTAAGAATAGACAAACCCCCCCAGCTCTCTCTCGGTTCCAGCGCTGGGACAGGTGGCTGCAGGGCCCGAGCGGGGCCCAATGGGCCAGGCCACGGCTTCAGGATGACCCCCCCCCCCCCCCCCCCCGGGGCGGGGG
>NW_008236162.1:2167345-2174379 GCF_000691975.1 Corvus brachyrhynchos
CTCCCAATCCCTCAGGAAGCTCCCAATCCCTCGGGATGCTCCCAATCCCTAGGGGAGCTCCCAATCCCTTGGGATGCTCCCAATCCCTGGGAATCTCCCAATCCCTCAGGAAGCTCCCAATCCCTCGGGATGCTCCCAATCCCTAGGGGAGCTCCCAATCCCTTGGGATGCTCCCAGTCCCTGGGGAAGCTCCCAATCCCTTGGGATGCTCCCAATCCCTGGGGATGCTCCCAATCCCTCGGGAATCTCCCAATCCCTGGGGGAGCTCCCAATCCCTGGGGATGCTCCCAATCCCTGGGGGAATCTCCCAATCCCTGGGGATGCTCCCAATCCCTGGGGATGCTCCCAATCCCTCGGGAATCTCCCAATCCCTGGGGGAGCTCCCAATCCCTTGGGATGCTCCCAATCCCTGGGGATGCTCCCAATCCCTCGGGAATCTCCCAATCCCTGGGAAAGCTCCCAATCCCTTGGGATGCTCCCAATCCCTTGGAAAGCTCCCAATCCCTCAGGAAGCTCCCAATCCCTGGGGAATCTCCCAATCCCTCGGGAAGCTCCCAATCCCTGGGAATCTCCCAGTCCCTGGGGCAGCTCACCAGGAGGTCGCTGTGGGGGATGGAGAGCAGCAGTTTGATGAAGGTTTGCAGGGCGTTGTCCAGGGCGTCGTCCCCGTAGAGGCGGAAGACGCCGAAGTTGACGTAGCTGCCGCTGAGCGCCGCCTTCAGCATGGAGAAGCAGATGGAGATTCCCTTCAGCTTCAGGGCGTAGACCTGATCCTTCGGGACCTCTCCCAGCGTCAGGATGCGATTCCCTGCGCGCACCGGGACGGGAGCGGGGTCAGCATTCCAGCGGCCGCATCCCAACCCGCGTTCCTGGGATCCCCTCCCTCCAGGGTGCGGGGAGGTTGTGAGGATTTAGCCCCAAGGGAGGGTTCAGGGCCTGGTTCCAGGGAAAAGTCAGGCTCTGCAGGGTAAGGGGGAATGGACTTAAGCGGAAAGATGGGAAATTTGGGGGGGAAAAATGGGTTTTTTGGAAAAAAATTCCTCCCCGTGATGGAGGCGGAGTTGGGATTCCAGTGGTTGCATCCCAACCCATCTTCCCAGGGTTCCTCTCCTTCAGGGGGCAGGGAAGTGAAAGGGGAGTGAGGAGTGGGTGAAGGTTCCAAGGATTTATGGCCAGGGAAAAGTCAGGCTCTGCAGGATAAGGGGGAACAGCCTTAAGCTGAAAAATGGGAAATTCAGATGGATTTGGGGAAAAAATTCCTCCCTGTGAGGGTGGTGAGGGCTGGGATGGAATTCCCAGAGAAGCTGTGGCTGCCCCTGGATCCCTGGAAGTGCCCAAAGCCAGGTTGGGATAATCTGGGATAGTGGAAGGTGTTGGGATTGGAAGTGGATGGGATTTAAGATCCTCCCAACCCAAACCATCCTGGAATTCTCCAGCACAACTTTGGATCAGATGGGATACTGGGAAGTGATCCCTGGCTGGGCTGGAATTCCCAGAGAATTCCACATCCCTGGAAGTGTCCAAGGAACAACCCAGCAAAGTGGAACCCTGCCCATGGATATTTACAGTCTCTTCCAACCCAAACATTCCATGACTTTCCTAGGAACCACGGCAGAACCCAATCCCACGTGGGAACAGGCAACCCCGAGGACGGGAATGTTTCTCCCTATCCCCTGGGGCTGTCAACTCCTTCCCTGTTTCCCTGGTTTTTCCCTGCCCACCCTGAGCTTCCAGCAGCTCCCAGGGTATCCAGGGTGTGTCCATGGATGCCTCCAGGGCAGCTGCAGGCCCTGGCATCGCTCACCGTACGTCGTGATCATCTTGCTGGTCTCCCGGAAAAGCAGGATCCCGTTGGGAGAGGACACATCGAACTGCAGCCGTTGGGATCTACGGGAAAACAGGGAATGGTCAGAGCCACCGGACTGATCCAGGGGCTGGGAGAGCTGGGAATGTTCACCTGGAGAAGGGAAGGATGCAGGGACACCTCCGAGCCCCTGGCAGGGCCTAAAGGGGCTCTGTAGATACAAAAATGCTGCTAGCGAGGATTTTCTTGCTATTTTCTAAGTCCGTGAGAGACTTTTCTCTCTCACAGAAGAGGTAGCAGGGAATGTAAACACCCAAGCCACCTGCAACCTTGGAAAGTCTTGTTTATGGTATAGTAGAAAATATTTTGACAATGGATTTTTTAGGATTTTAGCCAATCACCCCAAGGGGGGCTGATCCTTAGTTCAAGTAGACTATGAAGAAAAAAGCCTATAAAAGGGTTTGTAAAATAATTAAATAAATCAATCTTGCTGCACAATTCCTGCCTGCTGGATCTTCTCCTCCTCCTCCTCCCTATGGCTGCGGGACACGGTGATGCACCCTGGGGCCCAGGCCTGTGGTTAATGGGGCTCCAGGAGAGCTGGAGAGGGACTGGGGACAAGGGCTGGAGGGACAGGACCCAGGGAATGGCTTCAAAGTGACAGAAGAACGGCTTAGATGGGATATTGGGAAGGAATTCCTGGCTGGGATGGAATTCCCAGAGCAGCTGTGGCTGCCCCTGGATCCCTGGAAGTGCCCAAGGCCGGGTTGGATTAACCCGGGACAGTGGGAGGTGTCCCTGTTCCTGCCATGGGACGGGATTTAAGCTCTTTCCAACCCAAAGCATCCCAGGATTCAGTGAATTCCAAACTGCAGCTCCAACACCCCTGGCAATAAAACGGGAGCGACCATTCCAGGAGCTGCTGCTCCTGGGACTCCCTGATCCCAGGGCTGCTCCCAGAGTTCCCCACAGAGCCCTGGGCTGGTGGAGAATCCTGTTGGACACAGGCACAGGGGACAGGAGCTGTGCTGGCACACCAGGAGGGGCCTGCATCCCTGGGATCTCGGGAATATTCCGGCTTTGGGGCTGGAAATGCTGCCCTGGCAGAGCCACACCAACATCCTGGGAGCAGCCCAGGCTCGCTGACAGCTCCAAGAATTCCAAGCCGGGCATTTTTTCCCCTCCAGTGGCTCCAGCTCCCAAGTGAAAGGCAGAGAGCAGCCCTGGGCACCTCTGGAATAAATCCCTGGATGATTTCCAGCTGGGATTGCATCCCAAAGATGCAGCCTGCCAGGATGGATTCCCAACAGCTGGAATCTCAACCTCGTGTCCCTTCCCACCGGAGCCAGAGCATCCTCCTGACACCATTCCAAATTATCCCACACAGATCCCTCCCTGCTGGAAGAACAAAGGCTCATCCCAAGGGATACAGGACACCCCCAGTTCCCTCTGGATTGATTCCAAGGGATACAGGGCACCCCCAATTCCCTCTGGATTGATCCCAAGGGATACAGGCACCCTAATTCCAGAGGGATATGGGCACCCCCAATTCCCTCTGGATTGATCCCAAGGAATACAGGACACCCCCAATCCCCTCTGGATTGATCCCAAGGGATACAGGACACCCCCAATCCCCTCTGGGCTGGAAGGGAAGCTCCCTTCATTCCAGCTCCAAATCCAAGCAGCTTCCAGGGAAAACAAGGTTCCTTTGGGAATAAGAAGATTTTAAGAATGAAATGAAGAGTTTCCTGCCACTTGGAAATGGAAGCATCCAGGGCTGATGGATTGCAGCTCTGAATCCCAAATGTGGGATTGGCTTCCCTGTAAAACATTCCCAGTTTTCCCCTCCTTGTTCCCCTTTTAGAGCAGCAAAAGATGGGAAGAAAGAAAACAAAACCAGGCAGCAACAGCCACACGAGGCAACAACCACACACCCACAGAGGGGCAGAATCAGCTTTAAATCCCTTCCAAGCTGAACAATTCCACGAAATCCCAGATTTTTGGGGATGTTCCTACCTGTTATGGACCAGCTCAGCCATGAGTTTGAGGACAGGGGTGGTGCAGGCTGGGTCGTGGTACCAGAGCTCGATGGCTCGCTGCAGGATGGGCATGTAGGAGGGGTAACTGCCAGGGAAAGCTAAGGAATTCCCAGCTTTTCAAGGCCAAAAATTCCCTGGAAAAGGAATTTTCTGTGAGCACTGCAAAGCAGGTTCATCAATAGGCTCGGGTAAGGACGCTGGGATCTGCTCTCCTTGAATCGTTGTTGTTTTATCCGAGACCAAAGAAAGGGTAATAAAAATCAGGATGAAATCCTTGAAGGCTCAAAGACAAAAATCCCAATTTTTTAAGGCCAACCAGAAGTCAGAAAGGTTTTTTTTGGAAGGAGAGGGAAACCCCGAGGATCTGCCAGTGCCTGACCTTCAGCAGGCACGGAGCAGTTGGAATGGCTGCGTGTTCTCAGCAAAAGGACACGGATTCCTCGGGAAAAGGACACGGATTCCTCGGGAAAAGGACGCGGATCCCAGCGCTCCAGGGAGCGAGAGGAAACGCTCTGGGAGCTGCTGGGATGTATCCGTGCAAAGCTCTGCCATGCATCCATGAAAAGCTTTGTGTTTTCCAGGTCAGGCATGGAAAAACCCCAGCAATTCCTGGGGGAGCAGCTTTTTGGGATAACTCGGGAGCAGAGCGAGGCCGAGCTGCTGCAGGGCTCGGGAAAAGGACTCCGAGTCCTCTGGAAACAAAGGGGAAGGCCCGGCCAGGGAATTCCCAGGGCAAATGGGATGGTTGGAGGCATCCCCTGAGGGATGGGAGGTTGAGGGCTTTGGGAATGTTCGGGAATGTTTGGGAATGTCTGGGAATGCAAGGATACATCCACTCGAAGAGCATCATGAAGCTGGTCTTGGCGTTGAAGGCGAAGGCGATGCCGCGCAGGTCCCGCACCAGCCCCACCAGGGTTCTCTGGGGGCACGAAAGGGTTAAAGCATCAGCGAGGGGAGAGGGCAAGGGAATAAAATAGAAAAAAATAGAACGGAATGGAATGGAATGGAATAGAATAGAATAGAATAAAATTAAATAGAATAGAATAAAATAGAGTAAAATAGAACAAAATAGAATAAAATAGAATGGAATGGAATGGAATGGAATGGAATGGAATAGAATAAAATAAAATAAAATAAAATAGAATAGAGTAGAAAAAAATAGAATGGAATAGAATAGAATACAGTAGAAGAGAATAAAAGGAAATAGAATAGAATAAAATAGAAGAGAACAAAATAGAATAAAAGAGAATAGAATAAAAGAGAATAGAATAGAGTAGAATAGAATAGAATGGAATGGAATAGAATAGAATAAAATAAAATAAAATAGAGTAAAATAGAATAGAAAAAAATAGAAAAAATAGAATAAAATAGAATAAAATAAAAGAATAGAATACAAGAGAATAAAATTAAATAGAATAGAACAAAATAGAATAAAAGAGAATAGAATAGAGTGGAATGGAATGGAATGGAATGGAATGGAATGGAATAGAATAGAATGGGATAGAACACAATAGAGTAGAATAAAATAGAATGGAATGGAATAGAATAAAATAAAATAAAATGAAATAAAATACAAAAAAATAGAATGGAATAGAACAGAATACAATAGAATAGCATAAAATGAAATAGAATAGAATAAAATAGAACAGAACAAAATAGAATAAAATAGAATAGAATAAAAGAGAATAGAATAGAATGGAATAGAATGGAATGGAATAAAATAAAATAAAATAGAGTAAAATAGAATAGAATAGAATAGAAAAAAATAGAAAAAATAGAATAAAATACAATAAAATAAAATAAAAGAATAGAATACAATAGAATAAAATGAAATAGAATAAAAGAGAATAGAATAGAGTGGAATGGAATGGAATGGAATGGAATGGAATAGAATAAAATAAAATAAAATAAAATAGAGTAAAATAGAATAGAAAAAAATAGAAAAAAATAGAAAAAACAGAATAAAATAGAATAGAACAGAATAGAATAGTAAAATAGAAAAAATAGAATAAAATAAAATACAATAGAATAAAATAAAAGAATAGAATACAATAGAATAGAATAAAATAGAATAAAATAAAATAGCATAAAATATAGAAAAATAGAATAGAATAGAGTAGAATAAATAGAATGGAATGGAATGGAATGGAATAAAATAAAATAAAATAGAATAGAGTAAAATAGAATAAAAGAGTAGAATAGAATAGAGTAGAATAAAACAGAATAGAATAAAATAAAATAGAATAGAATAGAATACAAGAGAATAGAATACAATAGAATGGAATAAAATAGAATAGAATAAAATAGAATAAAATGTAATAAATACAAAAATATTATAAAATATAATAAATGAAATAAAATATATCATAAAATACAAGAAAATGTATTAAAGATAATTCAAATAAAATATAAGAAAATACACAAAAGAGAATAAAATAGAATAAATACAAAAATAAAATAAAATAAAATATACAAAATAGAATAAAATAGAATAAAAGAAAAGAGAATAAAATAAAATAGAATAAAATAAAATGTAAGGAATACAAAAATATAATAAATAAAATGTAATATCATAAAGTACAAGAAAATAGATTAAAGCATAATTAAAATAAAATATTAGAAAAGATACAAAATAGAATAAAATAGAATAAAATAGAATAAATACAAAAATAAAATAAAATAAATAAAATATAATAAAATACCCAAAATAGATTAAAATAGAATAAAATGGAATAAAATAGAACAGAATAGAATAAAATAAAAAAAAAGTAATCCAATAAAACAGAACAAAATAGAATAGGATGGAAAATATATAAATAGAATAAAACAAAATCAGTATAAAAATAGAATAAAAGATAAGAAAATAGATGAAAACATAATAAAAGAAAATATGAAAACTAGATTCAAATAGAATAGAATAAAATAGAATTTCATCAAATGTCATAAAATAAACCAAAATCAAATCAAATCAAGTAAAATCTAATATAAGAAAAGAAGTAAAAAAAAAATCATAAAATGTAATAAAATAAAATAGAACAAACGACCATAAACTACCCTACAATAAAACAGAACAAAATAAAATCTAATAAATAAAATATAATAAAAGAAATAAAATAAAAATAGCATCAAATGTAATAAAACAATAAAATACAATAAAATAGAATAATATAAAATAAATAAAATAAATAAAT
>NW_008236162.1:2176793-2178365 GCF_000691975.1 Corvus brachyrhynchos
GTGTGTGGTGTGTGTGTATGGGAATGGGGCTTTGGGCATGGGAATGGGGTAGGGGAATGGGGCATGGGAATGGGGCATGGGAATGGGGCATGGGAACGGGGCATGGGAATGGGAATGGGCATGGGAATGGGCATGGGAATGGGGCATGGGAATGGGGCATGGGAATGGGGCATGGGAATGGGGCATGGGAATGGGAATGGGAATGGGGTGGGAATGGGAATGGGAATGGGGATGGCATGGGAATGGGAATTGGGCATGGGAATGGGCATGGGAATGGGGCATGGGAATGGGAATGGCGCATGGGCATGGGAATGGGCATGGGAATGGGCATGGCCCTGTTCCTGCAGGAAATGCCCCTTCTCCTGTGGATTGATCCCAAACTTGGTGGGATGGGAAAATTGATCCCAAGTTTTGGAATGGGAAAATTGATTCCCAATTTTAGGATGGAAAATTTTATCCCCAGTTTTGGGATGGGAAAATTGATCCTCAAACTTGGTGGGATGGAAAATTGATCCCCAAATTTTAGGATGGGAAAATTATCCCCAAGTCTTGGAATGGGAAAATGGATTCCCAGTTTTGGGATGGAAAAACTGATCCCAAATCTTGGGATGGGAAAAGTGATCCTGAACTTGGGATGGGAAAATTGATCCCAAATCTTTGGATGGAAAAATTTATCTCAAATTTTAGGATGGAAAATTTTATCCCCAGTTTTGGGATGGGAAAATTGATCCCAAACTTGGTGGGATGGAAAATTGATCCCCAAATTTTAGAATAGGAAAATTGATTCCCAATTTTGGTGGGATGGGAAAATTGATCCCCAAGTCTTGGAATGGGAAAATTGATTCCCAGTTTTGGGATGGGAAAATTGATCCCAAACTTGATGGGATGGAAAATTGATCCCAAATCTTGGGATGGAAAACTTGATCCCCAAGTTCACCGGGATGTTCTCAGCATCAACCCCAATTCCCAAATCCTTTTCCTTCTCCCATTTGTGTTTTCCCATCCCAAATCCCTTCCTGGTGATGCTACGGCTCCCTAACCATCAGGATCCAGCTCCGAAAGGCTGGAATTGTGCTGGAATTCCCAGGAAAATACCTAAATCCACCATGAGCAGCCGTCCCAGGGCCGTGTAGAACGTGGTCCGACACCTCATGTCCGTCAGGTTGGATTGATTGTTGATTCCCAGGAAGGAAAAGTGCTCGCTCTGGAAAAGGAAAAACGGGATGGGTTGAGGAGGGAAAAGCCTCCCCCCATCACTCCAGGCTGGATGCAGGAAAAATTCCCTCATGGAAAAGGTGGTGAAGGGTTGGTACGGGGTGGCCTGGGCAGCAGGGAGTTGTTTTCCCTGGGAATGTTGGGAACATGTGTGGATGTGGCACTTGGGGACACAGGGAATGGTGGTTGATCCTAAAGGGCTTTTCCAAGCTGGAAAATTTCGGGAAGCACCACCCTGAGCTGGCTCCTGGGGATGCCAAGTGGGTCCAGGGTTCTGGAATGGGCACCTGCAGCATTCCCGGAGCCACCAGAGGGCAACAGGAGCTGCAAATCCAGCTGCTCTCCCTCCCTCTGGAA
>NW_008236162.1:2178394-2180252 GCF_000691975.1 Corvus brachyrhynchos
GTGCTCCTTTAGGGAATCCCTCAGGCTCATTCCCAGCTCTTCTCCAGGGAAAAATGGAATCCCAGACTGAACCCAGACTGTGAGAATGCCTGGAAACATCCCCTCATTCCAGCAGGGAATGCAAACCCTCTGGAAGTGCTGCTGGGAGCCCGAGGGCTCCAGTGCTGGGAACGTCCCGGAATGGAAATCCTGGAATGGTTTGGGTGGGAAGGGATCTGCAATCCCATCCTTCCACCAGCCCAGGCTGCTCCAAGCCCCATCCAGCCTGGCCTGGGAAATTTCCAGGGATGAATCTGGATTTAGTGGAGAGCAGATCCCACACGGATCCTTTGGGAATGGGAAGCGCCACCAAATCCCAGCCCCTCCAAACCCAGGAGTTTTAACCAAAAACCCCAAAATTTTAACAAAAATCCCATTTTCCAGAGGCTCCTCCAGCACCACAGAAGCACAGGGAGCCGGATCCACTTCCAAAGGGTATCCAGGTGTGGAATTCTCCCAGCTGGGGATGCTGGAAGGGCTGGGAATGAAGTAGGAAGGGAATGGGAAGCGCCACCAAATCCCAGCCCCTCCAAACCCAGAAGTTTTAACCAAAAACCCCCAAACTTTCACAAAAATCCCATTTTCCAGAGGCTCCTCCAGCACCACGGAAGCACAGGGAGCCGGATCAACTTCCAAAGGGTGTGGAATTCTCCCAGCTGGGGATGCTGGAATTCCAAAGGGTATCCAGGTGTGGAATTCTCCCAGCTGGAGATGCTGGAAGGGTTGGGAATGAGCCAGGAAGGGAATGGGAAGCACCACCAAATCCCAGCCCCTCCAAACCCGAGAGTTTTAATGAAAACCCCCCAAACTTTCACAAAAATCCCATTTTCCAGAGGCTTCTCCAGCACCATGGAAGTACAGGGAGCCGGATCCACTTCCAAAGGGTGTGGAATTCTCTCTGCTGGGGATGCTGGAAGGGTTGGGAATGAGCCAGGAAGGGAATGGGAAGCGCCACCAAATCCCAGCCCCTCCAAACCCGAGAGTTTTAATGAAAACCCCCCAAACTTTCACAAAAATCCCATTTTCCAGAGGCTTCTCCAGCACCATGGAAGTACAGGGAGCCGGATCCACTTCCAAAGGGTATCCAGGTGTGGAATTCTCGCAGCTGGAAGGGCTGGGAATGGGGCAGGGAGGGAAGGGGAGCGCTCACCGTGTGATTGTTCAGCATGAACTGCACGGCGCTGAGCTTCACCAGCTTCCTCACGCTGCTGTAGGTGCAGGGAGGTCAAGGAAGAAACCCTGGAATTCCTGGAAAAACACTTCCAGAGGCAGGCTGGAGGAAAGGGATTGTGCCTGGATTGCTCGAGAAATTTGGGATTCTCTCTGGTTTTTTCGAGGATAACCCAAGCTGGCCTTGGGGAGACCCCCAGTGAGCACCGGGGGAAAAATTGGGGTAGAACTTCTGGAATTTCTGGAAAAACTCAGGGTCTGGAACTTCTGGGACTTCTGGAAAACCAGGAGAGAGACTGGGATCTGCTCAATTCCAAAGGAATTCTGATCCACAATTAAAAAATCCCCACTCCAGCCACCCACTGGAATTCCTGGAAAAACACTTCCAGGGCCAGGCTGGAAGAAAGGGATTGTGCCTGGATGATTCAATAAATTGGGAATTCCCTTCTGGTTTTTCCAAGGATAACCCAAATTGTGCAAATCTCAGCTTGGGGAGACCCCCAGTGAAAAAGGGTCTGGAATTCTGGAATTTTTGGAACTTCTGGACTATTCTGGAACTTCTGGAACGTCAGGAAAACCAGGAGAGAGACCGGGATCTGCTCAACTCCAAAGGAATTCGGATCCACAATTAAAACACCCCCTCCCCAGC
>NW_008236162.1:2180314-2183110 GCF_000691975.1 Corvus brachyrhynchos
GGGGAAAGGCGGGAATGTGCAGGACCTTCCGCCTCCCTCGGCCCTGCTCCCAAGGGATCCCGAGGATCCAGGAGCTCTTCCCAAAGGATATCCAATGGAGAGGTCGTTGAGCAGCTGCAGCGTCTTGGAGGTGATGGGCTCGCAGCGGCCCCAGTACTTCAGGTTGGTGATGCTGCGGGAGAGCAAAGAGATCAGCGGGATGTGCCGGGATTCTGCCGGGAATTGTGGAGGATTCTGCCGGGATTCTCCCGGGAATTGTGGCGGATTTTGCCGGGATTCTGCCAAGGTTTGTGGCGGATTTTGCCGGGATTCTGCCGGGAATTGTGGAGGATTCTGCCGGGATTTGTGGTGGATTTTGCCGGGATTCTCCCGGGAATTGTGGTGGATTTTGCCGGGATTCTGCCAAGGTTTGTGGCGGATTTTGCCGGGGTTCTGCCGGGAATTGTGGAGGATTCTGCCGGGGTTTGTGGTGGATTTTGCCGGGATTCTCCCGGGAATTGTGGAGGATTTTGCCGGGATTCTGCCAAGGTTTGTGGCGGATTTTGCCGGGATTCTCCCGGGAATTGTGGTGGATTTTGCCGGGATTCTGCCAAGGTTTGTGGCGGATTTTGCCGGGATTCTGCCGGGAATTGTGGAGGATTTTGCCAGGATTCTCCCGGGATTTGTGGCGGATTTTGCCGGGATTCTGCCGAGAATTGTGGAGGATTCTGCCGGGATTCTCCCGGGATTTGTGGTGGATTTTGCCGGGATTCTGCCGGGATTTGTGGTGGATTTTGCCGGGATTCTCCCGGGATTTGTGGTGGATTTTGCCGCTTTTCCATCTCCCACCAGCACCAGGGCACAGAATCCCCGAGCTCCCATCGGGCTGGCCGGAAAATGATCCTTCGGATAACCTCGGATGCCAAGGTGCCCCTGGAATTCTGTGGGATTGCCCCTGGAATTCTGTGGGATTGCCTTTGGAATTCTGTGGAATTGCCCTTGGAATTGTGTGGGATTGCCTTTGGAATTCTGTGGAATTGCCCCTGGAATTCTGTGGGATTGCCCTCGGAATTGTGTGGGATTGCCCCTGGAATTCTGTGGGATTGCCCTTGGAATTGTGTGGGATTGCCTTTGGAATTCTGTGGAACTGCCCCTGGAATTCCGTGGGATTGCTCCTGGAATTGTGTGGGATTGCCCTTGGAATTGTGGAATGCTGCTGGGCTGGGAAAAGCGGGATGAGCAGAGCTCCAGGGGAGGAACAGCAGCGAGGGCGGAGAAGGGCTGGGGAGCTTTGGGATGCGCCGGGCACCGGGCTGGGCCCAGATGCTGCAAGGAATGGATCAAAAATGGATCAAAAAGGGATCAAATGGATCAAAAAGGGATCAAAAATGGATCAAAAATGGATAAGAAATGGATTAAGAAATGGATAAAAAAATGGAAAAAAAAATGGATAAAAAAAGGGATCAAAAAATGGATCAAGAAATGGATAAAAACGGATAAAAAAATGGATTAAAAAATAGATGAAAAATGGATTAAAAAATGGATTTAAAAATGGATCAAATGGAAAAAAAATGGATTAAAAATGGATAAAAAAATGGATCAAATGCATAAAAGAATGGATAAAAGAATGGATTAAAAAATGGATAAAAAATGGATCAAATGGGTAAAAAAATGGATGAAATGGATTTAAAAAAGGATAAAAAATGGGTAAAAAATTGGATAAAAATGGATAAAAAATGGATAAAAAAAGGATAAAAAAAGGATAAAAATGGATAAAAAATGGATTAAAAATGGATAAAAAATGGATCAAATGGATAAAAAATGGATTAAAAAATGGATCAAAAAATGGATCAAATGGATAAAAAATGGATTAAAAATGGATCAAATAGATAAAAGAATAGATAAAAGAATGGATTAAAAAATGGATAAAAAATGGATAAAAAATGGATTAAAAATGGATTAAAAATGGATCAAAAAATGGATCAAAAAATGGATTAAAAATGGATAAAAAAAAGGATAAAAAAATGGATAAAAGATGGATTAAACAATGGATCAAAAATGGATTAAATGAATAAAAAAAATTGATCAAATGGATAAAAAAATGGACAAAAACTGGATCAAATGGATAAAAAAATGGATGAAATGGATTACAAAAAGGATAAAAAAATGGATAAAAGAATGGATAAAAAATGGATCAAAAAATGGATAAAAAATGGATTAAAAAATGGATCAAAAAATGGATCAAATGGATTAAAAAATGGATAAAAAATGGATAAAAAATGGATACAAAATGGATTAAAAAAGGATTAAAAATGGATAAAAGAATAGATAAAAGAATGGATTAAAAAATGGATAAAAAATGGATAAAAAATGGATTAAAAAAGGATTAAAAATGGATCAAATGGATAAAAGAATAGATAAAAGAATGGATTAAAAAATGGATAAAAAATGGATAAAAAATGGATAAAAAATGGATAAAAATGGATGAAAAAATGGATACAAAATGGATGAAAACTGGATGAAAAGGATCCAATTGCAGCTCGGAGCCGTCGGGTGCCGCATTTGCAGCGCTCCGGCTCCGAACTCCAAGGAAAAGCCTGGAAGCAGCTCTGGGCCCCTTCCCGCAGCGCCAGAGCTGACAGGGACCGGGAATGTGGGCTGGGAACGGCGCTCCCGGCGTTTGGATCACCGGGAAAGGATCCCAACCCCGGCTCGGGGCTGCTGGGGGCGGGTCCAGGCGGCAAAACTCCAACCCCAGCTCCGGGAGCGCCCGAACCCGGAGCAAACCTGGCCTGGCCGGGAGCAGGCAGGAATTGC
>NW_008236162.1:2183709-2209938 GCF_000691975.1 Corvus brachyrhynchos
TGAAATTCCAAGGGTTTGGGCTGAAATTCCAGTGGTTTGGGCAGAAATTCCAGCAGTTTGGGCTGAAATTCCAGATTTTTGGGCTGAAATGTCAGGGTTTGGGCAGAAATTCCAGCGGTTTGGGCTGAAATTTCAGGGGTTTGGGCAGAAATTCCAGGGTTTGGGCAGAAATTCCAGGTTTTTAGGCTAGGAACAATCCCTCCGAGTGCCGTTTTTCCCGGTGCTGGCTCCAGGAAATCCCAGGAATTGTGGTTTTTCCACTTACATCTTCCCGATGAACACGCTCAGCACCATGGTCTCGTCGTTGAGCCCCAGCACCTCGGAGAGCCTCCGGTACAGCTGCCCAAAAACAAAAACAAAAAAAAACCATGGAAAAAAGGCTTAAAAACTGCCAGGAAAACCAGGAATGATCCCAAAAAATCTGTTTGTGCTGTGCAGGAGAAAGGGATGCTTTGGGATTTTTTTGTTGTTGTTTGGGGTGATTCCGTTGATCCTAATGCTGATTTTTGCTCTTTTTTTTTTGGTCATAGCAGCAGAACTCTGAACTAAAGGAGGACTGGTGTTTTCCCTGGAAAATTCCCAAGAAAATTCCCAAGAAAATGGGACAGAACTGTGCTCCTCCACCTCCAAACACAGCCAGGGATTTGAGGGGATTTCTTTGGAATTCTCGGCACTTCCCAAATCCCTGTGAAGAGATTTGACCCCACTTTGATTTCTCCTCCAGGAATGAAGAGAAGCCAAGGCTGGAGCAATATTCCCACTGGTTTTTCCATTGGAAAAAGGTTATTTTCCATCCCAAAAGAGGCACCAGCACAGCTCCAAATGCCTTGGGATGAAAGGAATTGGGATTTATTCCCATTTTAAAGCTCAGGGGGCTCCTGGGGTGTTTGAGGTGACCACAGGAATAAGAAAACCAAGGAAAAATTCAATCCAAGTCTCCAATCCTTGGATCTTCCCGAGATTCCCAACCCAGCTGAGTGTTTGCAAAGTCAAAACTTGGGAATAAATGCAGGAATCACAGAAAATGGGATTTATTCTTGGCTAAACCAAGGAGAAATCTGTGAATTCCACTGGTTTTCCTTGGAAAAGAGTGGGATCCCTGGAATTCCCGTTACCTTGGAAGACTTCTGCACCTGGTCCCCGATGTAAATCTTGCGAAATTGCTCGAAGAAGCTCAGCATGGCCAATTCCAGCTTCTCATTCCCGGCCTGCGCCAGCCGGGAATCCGTCAGGTTCATCAGCTGCAGCACCCTGGGAAGGTGGGAAAAGAGGGAAAAGTGGGAAAAAAGCGGGAAAGAAGTGGGAAAAAGTGGGAGAAAGTGGGAAAAAAGTGGGAAAGAAGCAGGAAAGAAGTGGGGAAAAAAGCGGGAAAAAAAGTGGGGAAAAAAGTGGGGAAAGAAGCGGGAAAGAAGTGGGGAAAAAGCGGGGAAAAAAGCGGGAAGGAAGCGGGGAAAAAAGCGGGAAAAAAGTGGGAAAGAAGTGGGGAAAAAGCGGGAAAAAAGCGGGAAAAAAGCAGGGGAAAAAGGTAGGAAAAAGTGGGAAAGAAGTGGGGAAAAATATGGGAAAAAAGCAGGAAAAAAGCGGGGAAAAAAGTGGGAAAAAAGTGGGGAAAAAAGCGGGAAAGAAGTGGGAAAAAGTGAGAAAAAAGTGGGGAAAAAGTGGGGAAAAAGCGGGAAAAAAGCGGGAAAAAAGCGGGAAAAAAGCGGGAAAAAAGCGGGAAAAAAGCGGGAAAAAGTGGGAAAGAAGTGGGAAAAAAGTGAGAAAAAAGTGGGGAAAAAGTGGGGAAAAAGCGGGAAAAAAGCGGGAAAAAAGCGGGAAAAAAGCGGGAAAAAAGCGGGAAAAAAGCGGGAAAAAAGCGGGAAAAAAGCGGGAAAAAAGCGGGAAAAAAGCGGGAAAAAAGCGGGAAAAAAGCGGGAAAAAAGTGAGAAAAAAGTGGGGAAAAAGTGGGAAAAAAGTGGGAAAAAAGCAGGGGAAAAAGCAGGGGAAAAAGCAGGGGAAAAAGCGGGAAAAAAGCGGGGGGAAAAAGCAGGGGAAAAAGCAGGGGAAAAAGCAGGGGAAAAAGCAGGGGAAAAAGCAGGGGAAAAAGCAGGGGAAAAAGCAGGGGAAAAAGCGGGAAAAAAGCGGGAAAAAAGCGGGAAAAAAGCGGGAAAAAAGCGGGAAAAAAGCGGGAAAAAAGCGGGAAAAAAGCGGGGGAAAAAGGTAGGAAAAAGTGGGAAAGAAGTGGGGAAAAATATGGGAAAAAAGCAGGAAAAAAGCGGGGAAAAAAGTGGGAAAAAAGCAGGGAAAAAAGTGGGAAAGAAGTGGGGAAAAGCGGGGAAAAAAGTGGGGAAAAAGCGGGGAAAAAAGCGAGAAAAAAGCAGGGGAAAAAGCGGGAAAAAAGCGGGAAAAAAGCGGGAAAAAGCGGGAAAAAAGCGGGAAAAAGGTAGGAAAAAGTGGGAAAGAAGTGGGGAAAAATATGGGAAAAAAGCAGGAAAAAAGCGGGGAAAAAAGTGGGAAAAAAGCGGGGAAAAAAGCGGGAAAGAAGTGGGAAAAAGCGGGGAAAAAAGTGGGGAAAAAGCAGGGAAAAAAGCGGGAAAAAAGCGGGAAAAAGGTAGGAAAAAGTGGGAAAGAAGTGGGGAAAAATGTGGGAAAAAAGCGGGAAAAAAGCGGGAAAGAAGTGGGAAAAAAGCGGGGAAAAAAGTGGGAAAAAAAGCGGGAAAAAGTGGGGAAAAAAGCGGGAAAGAAGTGGGAAAAAAGCGGGGAAAAAAGTGGGAAAAAAGTGGGAAAGAAGTGGGAAAGCAGAGGGAAAGAACAGGGAAAGAACAGGGAAAGCACAGGGAAAGCAGAGGGGAAGCAGAGGGGAAGAACAGGGAAAGCAGAGGGAAGGGAAGCACAGGGAAGGGAAGCACAGGGAAGGGAAGCAGAGGGAAGGGAAGCTCAGGGAGGGGAAGCACAGGGAGGGGAAGCTCAGGGAGGGGAAGCTCAGGGAGGGGAAGCAGAGGGAAGGGAAGCTCAGGGAAGGGAAGCTCAGGGAAGGGAAGCACAGGGAAGGGAAGCAGAGGGAGGGGAAGCAGAGGGAGGGGAAGCTCAGGGAAGGGAAGCAGAGGGAAGGGAAGCTCAGGGAAGGGAAGCTCAGGGAGGGGAAGCTCAGGGAAGGGAAGCTCAGGGAGGGGAAGCAGAGGGAAGGGAAGCTCAGGGAGGGGAAGCTCAGGGAAGGGAAGCTCAGGGAGGGGAAGCTCAGGGAGGGGAAGCAAACGCCCGCTGGGGACGGGCACTGAGCACGGAGGGATTGCCCGGCTGCTCCCAGGGGGTGGGGGATTGGTTTTTCCTCAATTTCTGCGGGAATTTGGGCTCAATTCGATCGATTTGGTACCAAGCAGCGAGCAGAAGGCTCCTCCTGGCTGTGAAGCTGTTTAAGGCTCCTCCAGCCCTTCCAGCAGCGCTGCAGGGCTTGGATTTGCTCCGGAATTGAATTCCAGGTGCTTTGGAATCTCCCAAATTCCTCTCAGGTGCCTCCCTCCCCCATAAAAATCTGGGTTTAGAGCCTTTCCCACGGCGTTTTGAGTTTGTGGCAGCTGCAAAATCCCACCTGGGATGGGGGTGAAGGGATTTTGGGATAAATCCAATCGGATATTCCCCAACAATTCCGAAAGATATTCCTTTGGGAAGTGCCACCAGGCATAAAAGGGGAGAGGAAATCAAACTGAAATCAACGTTTATGGATATTTATCATAAACGGTGGCTCTAAAACAGCTGGAGTTTAGTTGGGATCCCAGAATTTTCCCCCTCAGGAATTCTTTTTCCACCAGCTCAGCTTCCTCACCTCCTTTTCTCCGCCCGGATTCCAAGAGAAAACTTTCAGTGGGAGCAAAGCTTTGAGCTCCAAGTTCCCACATCCATTAATTAAAGCTTCCACTGGGTTTCAATCCCAAAAATCCAATTAATGACATCACTGAATTTGAATTTTCCAAGCCCAATATTCCCAAGTATTTATGGACAAAAGCCACTTTTTTGGGTTATTAAGTGGGAAAAAGCCTTTTCCCCTCATCCCAGCAAAGAACCACCACGCATTTAGTGATCAATGAGTGATAATCAATGAATAATTAGCCAATAATTGCTTTTTCCAGGCATTTAGTGATCAATGAGTGATAATCAATCAATAATTGGCCAATTATTGCTTTTTCCAGGCATTTAGTGATCAATGAGTGATAATCAATCAATAATTGGCCAATAATTGCTTTTTCCAGGCATTTAGTGATCAATGAGTGATAATCAATCAATAATTGGCCAATTATTACTTTTTCCATGCTTTTAGTGATCAATGAGTGAATAATCAATCAATAATTAGCCAATAATTGCTTTTTCCACGCTTTTAGTGATCAATGAGTGATAATCAATCAATAATTGGCCAATTATTGCTTTTTCCACGCTTTTAGTGATCAATGAGTGAATAATCAATCAATAATTAGCCAATAATTGCTTTTTCCACGCTTTTAGTGATCAATTAGTGAATAATCAATCAACAATTAGCCAATAATTGCTTTTTCCACGCATTTAGTGATCGACTAGTGAATAACCAATCAATAATTGGCCAATAATTGCTTTTTCCACGCATTTAGTGATCAATGAGTGAATAATCAATCAATAATTAGCCAATAATTGCTTTTTCCAGGCATTTAGTGATCGATTAGTGAATAATCAATCAATAATTGGCCAATAATTGCTTTTTCCACGCATTTAGTGATCAATGAGTGATAATCAATCAATAATTAGCCAATAATTGCTTTTTCCAGGCATTTAGTGATCGATTAGTGAATAATCAATCAATAATTGGCCAATAATTGCTTTTTCCACGCATTTAGTGATCAATGAGTGATAATCAATCAATAATTAGCCAATAATTGCTTTTTCCAGGCATTTAGTGATCGATTAGTGAATAATCAATCAATAATTGGCCAATAATTGCTTTTTCCACGCATTTAGTGATCAATGAGTGATAATCAATCAATAATTAGCCAATAATTGCTTTTTCCAGGCATTTAGTGATCGATTAGTGAATAATCAATCAATAATTGGCCAATAATTGCTTTTTCCACGCATTTAGTGATCAATGAGTGATAATCAATCAATAATTAGCCAATAATTGCCTTTTCCAGGCTCTTTGCCCCTCATTCTTTGTCAGAACCCAAATTCCCAGGGGATTTCAATCCCAAAAATCCACTTAACGACACGACCACATTTGAATTTTCCAATTATAGACAAAACCCAGGTGGGGTTATGAAGTGGGGAAAAGACTTTTCCCATATCCCAGTAAAAAACACCACGTAATTCACGAAGAATTCGGGAATAATTAGGCAGTAATTAATGAAGAATTCCCTTCGCCACACTCTCTCCCCCTCCCTCTCTACCACAACCCAAACTCCCTTCGGGAATCGACCCCAGCACTTCCCACCCGGCGCCGGCGCCCGCCCCCTTCCAGCCGCGTTTCCCACTGGAATATCCCAGCTGGGAAAAGGGCAAGAACGCTTTCCCGGCTTTCCCAGGAGCAGATTTTTCCGGAATATCCCGGAGTGGAGCATCCCTACCGACAGACCAGCTCTCCGTCCATGGCGTCCTGCTCGTCCGTGCTGGCGAAGGACACGCGGCCGCCGATGACGGCGCCGATGATGTACACGAGCCACGTCAGGCGGCCTGCGGCGGGGGCACGCTCAGGGCTGGCCACCCTCCTCTGGCAGTGGGTGGCCCAGCCCCAAAGAAATCTGTTTTCCCCCCAAAGAAATCCATTTTCCCCCAAAGAAATCCATTTTCACCCAAAGAAATCCATTTTCCCCCAAAGAAATTCACTTTCCGCCCAAATAAGTCCATTTTCCCCAATAGAAATCCATTTCCCCCAATAGAAATCCACTTTCCCCAAAACAAATCCATTTTCCCCCCAAATAAATCCATTTCCCCCAAAGAAATCCATTTTCCCCAAAAATTCCACTTTCCCCCCAAAGAAATCCATTTTCCCCTCAAATAAATCCATTTCCCCCAACAGAAATCCACTTTCCCCACATAAATCCATTTTCCCTAAGAGAAATCCATTTTTCCCCCAAAGAAATCCATTTTCCCTAAAAAATTCCACTTTTCCCCAAAATAAATCCATTTTCCCCAAATAAATCCACTTCCCCCAAATAAATCCATTTTCCCCAAGAGAAATCCATTTTCCCCCCAAAATAAATCCATTTTCCCTAAAAGAAATCCACCTTCCCACGAAAGAAATCCATTTTCCCCCAAATAAATCCATTTTCCCCCAAAGAAATCCATTTTCCCTCAAAATAAATCCATTTTCCCCAAAAAATTCCACTTTCCCCCAAAATAAATCCATTTTCCCCCCAAAGAAATCCATTTTCCCTAAAAGAAATCCACTTCCCCGAAATAAATCCATTTTCCCCAAAAATTCCACTTTCCCCAAAAGAAATCCATTTTCCCCCCAAAGAAATCCATTTTCCCCAAAAAATTCCACTTTTCCCCAAAATAAATCCATTTTCCCCAAAAGAAATCCACTTTCCCCCAAAATAAATCCATTTTCCCCAAAAATTCCACTTTCCCCCCAAAGAAATCCATTTTCCCCTCAAATAAATCCATTTCCCCCAACAGAAATCCACTTTCCCCACATAAATCCATTTTCCCTAAGAGAAATCCATTTTTCCCCCAAAGAAATCCATTTTCCCTAAAAAATTCCACTTTTCCCCAAAATAAATCCATTTTCCCCAAAATAAATCCATTTCCCCCAAAGAAATCCATTTTCCCCCAAAATGAACCCATTTCCCCCCAGTCAATCCAGCCCCATCTCCAGAGCAGCGCCCCCCCCACAGGGCCACCTCCCCCAGGAGAAACCGGGAGCGATCCCTCCCCTCCGGCTGGATTTTCCAGGAATTCCCAGCTCCAGGAAGCACAATTCCACTGGGAATTCCCAGCTCCTGGAGGCACAATTCCATCCGGAATTCCCAGCTCCAGGAAACACAATTCCACTGGGAATTCCCAGCTCCAGGAGGCACAATTCCATCGGGAATTCCCAGCTCCTGGAGGCACAATTCCTTTGGGAATTCCCAGCTCCAGGAAACACAATTCCACTGGGAATTCCCAGCTCCAGGAGGCACAATTCCATCGGGAATTCCCAGCTCCTGGAGGCACAATTCCTTTGGGAATTCCCAGCTCCAGGAAGCACAATTCCACTGGGAATTCCCAGGTCCTGGAGGCACAATTCCATCGGGAATTCCCAGCTCCAGGAAACACAATTCCACTGGGAATTCCCAGCTCCTGGAGGCACGATTCCATCAGGAATTCCCAGCTCCAGGAGGCACAATTCCTTTGGGAATTCCCAGCTCCTGGAGGCACAATTCCACGGGGAATTCCCAGCTCCAGGAAGCACAATTCCCTCGGGAATTCCCAGCTCCAGGAGGCACGATTCCCTCGGGAATTCCCAGCTCCAGGAGGCACAATTCCCTCAGGAATTCCCAGCTCCTGGAGGCACAATTCCCTCGGGAATTCCCAGCTCCAGGAGGCACAATTCCACGGGGAATTCCCAGCTCCAGGAAGCACAATTCCCTCGGGAATTCCCAGCTCCAGGAGGCACGATTCCCTCGGGAATTCCCAGCTGGCTGTCTCACCTTCCTGCACCGCCAGGTCCATGGGGGTGGCGCTGGCGCTCTGCAGCAGCTCCTGGTAGGACTGGGCGGACTGGTCGAAGAGCTGCACCAGCAGCGCGCACGTCTTCTCGTACTCGCAGCGCCCGATGGTGGAGAGCTGGTCCAGCTGCTGCTGCACCAGCCCCGTGTCCTCCAGAGGGTCCTCCAGGCCATCCCTGCGGGAGGAGAAACCGCGTGGAAAAGGGATTCAGCGCTTGGAAAAGGGATTCAGCGCGTGGAAAAGGGATTCAGCGCTTGGAAAAGGGATTCAGCGCGTGGAAAAGGGATTCAGCGCTTGGAAAAGGGATTCAGCGCGTGGAAAAGGGATTCAGCGCTTGGAAAAGGGATTCAGCGCGTGGAAAAGGGATTCAGCGCTTGGAAAAGGGAGTCAGAACGTGAAAAAGGGATCCAGCGCATGAAAAAGGGATCCAGAATGTGGAAAAGGGAGATCCAGCGTGTGGAAAAGGGATCCAAAGCATGGAAAAGGGATCCAGCACGTGGAAAAGGGATCCGGCACGTGGAAAAGGGATCCGGCGCGTGGAAAAGGGATCCAGAGCATGGAAAAGGGATCCAGCACGTGGAAAAGGGATCCAGAGCATGGAAAAGGGATCCAGCATGTGGAAAAGGGATTCAGAACGTGGGAAACGGATCCAGAGCGTGGAAAAGGGATCCAAAGCATGGAAAAGGGATCCAGCGCGTGGAAAAGGGATCCAGAATGTGGAAAAGGGATTCAGAACGTGGAAAAGGGATTCAGAACATGGAAAAGGGATCCGGCACGTGGAAAAGGGATCCAGAGCGTGGAAAAGGGATCCAGAACGTGGAAAAGGGATTCAGAACGTGGAACAGGGCTCCGGCACGTGGAAAAGGGATCCAGCGCGTGGAAAAGGGATTCAGAACGTGGAAAAGGGATCCAAAGCATGGAAAAGGGATCCAGCGCGTGGAAAAGGGATCCAGAGCGTGGAAAAGGGATCCAGAGTGTGGAAAAGGGATCCAGCACATGGAAAAGGGATCCAGAGCGTGGAAAAGGGATCCAGAGCGTGGAAATGGGATCCAGAGCGTGGAGGCAGCCGGAGGTACGGGGAGAGCGGGGTGCGGGAGGCGCCGTGGAATTGGAGGGTGGTGGGAGGTGAGAGGAATGGACATTAAATGTCAGTGGGAAATGAGGAGAGGAGCAGTGGGTCAGGGGAAAGCTAAAAATCAGGAGAGGAGCAGTGGATAAATGAGGCGGGAAAGGCAGAAATCAGGGAATAAATAAGGTGGAAAAGCCAGAAATCTGAGTGGGAAACACTGAAAATCAGGAGAGGAGCAGTGGATAAATGAGGTGGAAAAGCCAGAAATCAGGGAATAAATAAGGTGGGAAAGCCAGAAATCAGAACAGCAATGGATGAGTGGGAAACGCTAAAAATCAGGAGAGAAGTGGATAAATGAGGTGGGAAAGCCAGAAATCAGGGAATAAATAAGGTGGAAAAGCCAGAAATCAGGGCATAAATGAGGTGGAAAAGCCAGAAATCTGAGTGGGAAACGCTAAAAATCAGGAGAGGAGCAGTGGATAAATGAGGTGGAAAATCAGGAGAGGAGCAGCGGATCAGGGGGAAAAGCCATCGGCACCTGGTGGGAGCAACCTCTTCTTCCATCCTTAAAATTATCCATTTCTTTTAACATTTATCCATTTCTTTTAACATTTACCCAGGTCTTTTAACGTTTATCCATTTCCCATAACATTTATCCCGTTGTTTTAACAGTACCCACTTCCTTTAACATTTATCCAGGGGTTTGAAGGGAATGGGCAGTGCCAGGAACAAAGGCTCTGGTTGTGTTCCTACAGCACAACTTTTCCATGGGAATCCTTTCAGTGCCTTTTCTTTTAAATGCAATAAATTCCACAAGAAATCAGAAAATTCTGGAATGATTTGGGTTGGAAGGGACCTTAAAACTCATTTAATTCCACCCTTTCCATGGGCAGGGACACCTCCCACTATCCCAGGTTGCTCCAAGCCCTGTCCAACCTGGATTTGAACACTTCCAGGGATGGATGATCCAGAAGAAAAAGGGATAATCCCATCAGTTTTCCCTAAGAGAGGCCTTATTTTCCTATATTTGACCATTTGTTTTCATCCAACACAAACACACACCCGGGAGGATTCATCCCACACAAATCCAGGCACGACAATGGAATTCTGGAGGCTGATTCCTTGAAATGAATTAAAAATAAAAGGTGCTTTTAGGTGGAATTTGTGCGGAGCTGGGAGAGTGAAGTGAGTCACACTTGGCTCACATTCCCCCTCTGCTCTGATGGGAATTCTGGGATGCTGCAGATCCCGGGAAGATGAATCCTACCCGGAACATGTCGGACACAGAGATCAGCTCAGCCACGGGAGATTAAGCAGGGTCTCAAAAAAAAAAAAAAACAAAAAAACCCAGCTTAAAAAAATAAATCTCTTCTAAAAAAACCAGCCAGGCTGTGATTTAGGAAAGCTCCCTCAGAAATCCTCACAAAACTTCCTGCTCTTGTGGCTGGTTTTAAAGGAAAACTGGGAAGAGAAATACGCTGGAGCCCGGAGTGATTGTTCTGGAGCTGACAATCCTGGAATTATGGAATGGTTTGGGAAGGGATGGTGAAGTTCATCCCATCCCACTGTCTGCCATTGGCAAGGGCTGCATCTTTCCAGAGGGACACAATCCCGGCTGGAAATCATCCAGGGATTTATTCCAGAGGCACCCAGGGCTGCTCTCTGCCTTTCACTTGGGAGCTGGAGCCACTGGAGGGGAAAAAATGCCCGGCTTGGAATTCTTGGAGCTGTCAGCGAGCCTGGGCTGCTCCCAGGATGTTGGTGTGGCTCTGCCAGGGCAGCATTTCCAGCCCCAAAGCCGGAATATTCCCGAGATCCCAGGGATGCAGGCCCCTCCTGGTGTGCCAGCACAGCTCCTGTCCCCTGTGCCTGTGTCCAACAGGATTCTCCACCAGCCCAGGGCTCTGTGGGGAACTCTGGGAGCAGCCCTGGGATCAGGGAGTCCCAGGAGCAGCAGCTCCTGGAATGGTCGCTCCCGTTTTATTGCCAGGGGTGTTGGAGCTGCAGTTTGGAATTCACTGAATCCTGGGATGCTTTGGGTTGGAAAGAGCTTAAATCCCGTCCCATGGCAGGAACAGGGACACCTCCCACTGTCCCGGGTTAATCCAACCCGGCCTTGGGCACTTCCAGGGATCCAGGGGCAGCCACAGCTGCTCTGGGAATTCCATCCCAGCCAGGAATTCCTTCCCAATATCCCATCTAAGCCGTTCTTCTGTCACTTTGAAGCCATTCCCTGGGTCCTGTCCCTCCAGCCCTTGTCCCCAGTCCCTCTCCAGCGGGAGACCCCTCAGCCGCGTCCTCTCCAGCAGGAACACCCCCACCTCTGCCAGCCTTCCCACCCCTCAGAGCAGCAGGAAAAGCGCTCCCAGCCCTGGCATTCCCTCACCTGAGGATGATGTGCACGGATTCCAGGCGGGAGGTGATGTAGGCTTTGGTCACCTCGGGGGTGTAGGTCTCCAGCATGTGGGGCTCTGTGGCCTTCACGTAGGGCACGGAGGCAGCCAGGCGCTGCCACAGGCTCAGCAGGTAGTGCACACTGTTGGGAGCAAATTCCCAGTGCTTCCAGAGGGAAAAGAGAAGGAACACAAACCAGGGAGTTATGATTTGTGTTGTTTGATTTAAGTTTTTTCCACAGAATTTGGGCTGGAAGGGGTTTAAAGCTCAGCTCGTTGCACTTTCCACTGGCCAATGCCTTTAATGGCCTGGTTGTCAAATTAACCGGGATTTTCAGGGCTCGCTGGTGGGAGTAAATTCTCAGTGCTCCCAGAGGGGAAAAAAAAGGAAAACAAACCAAGGAGTTATGATTTGTTTTGTTTGACTTGACTTTTCTTCCACAGAATTTGGGTTGGAAGGGGTTTAAAGCTCAGCTCGTTGCACTTTCCACTGGCCAACATCTTTAAAGGCCTGGTTGCCAAATTAACCAGGAATTTCAGAGTACACCTGGATCAGCACTCAGTAATCACTGGGAGATAATCCCAAATTCCCAGGACGTGGAGCTGAGCCTCCAATCCCAGGCCTCACTCAGTTCCCACACACTGCACAGCCCCGAGCTGCTTCCCAGGAATCACAACTGAACAAAGGAATTCTCCAAGCTCCACAATTTTTTAAACCCTCTCCTGTGCAGGGCTGTGGTGGTGAGCTGTACACACCACTGGAAAACTCAGTGGGAATATCCATGATATTCCAATTACTCCCAACCCCGCTGAGTGCATTGGAAGAGTGAAGTGAGACAGAATTCTAAAAATAAACCTTATTTAACAAGTTGGGGGTTTTTTCCCTGCTAGGATATGGAAAGCCTCTGGAGGCATGGCAACAACTCTGCCTTCCCCCACAGATTCCATTCAGGAATTCGCAGGATGATCCATGCAGGATTGTGTCACAGCCTCCTCTGGGGTTCGGGGTAAAAATGAACCAGATGAGAAGCTCTTGCTTTGTTTTTCAGGAAATCCAAGGGGCAGGAAGAGGGAAGGGAAGGTTTGTACCTGCAGGCTGGTCACGGTGAAGTTGGCGATGAGCCGGATCACCTCGGGGTAGTTCTCCACCTTCACCAGTTCTCCCAGTTGGTAATTGCTTTTCAACCGGGCCAGCAACCGGCAGAACTCGTGGTAATTGTTGGGGTCTGACAAACTCTGAGGGGACAGAAAGAAAAGGGGGACTCGGGAATGGCTCTGCTGTCACCTGGAATCACACAGGTTGGGAAAGAGCTCCGAGAACAAGTCCAAGCTCCCAACAAATCCCACTCTGCCCATTAAACCGGTCTGGAACTGCCACATTTACTGGCTTTTGGGCACTTCCAGGGATGCTGACATCCCTGGGCAGCCTGCTCCAGTCCTTAAATACTCTTCCAATGGAGAAGTTTTTCCTAATACCCACCCTTGGTGGTGGAATGGCAGGAAACAGGAGAAAGCAGCAAGACCCTTCTCCCCTTTGCCAAGTATCCATGTCCACATTCAGGAGGGACATTAAATGGATTTTTGGGGATGAAATGTGATGAAGAGGACACAGAGCCCTCATCCCACCTGGAATACTCACCTGGGGGTTTTCCAGTATCCGTTTCACTCCATCCACGAGATGAGATAAGAACTTCGCCCGCTCGGCGTTGTTGAAGAGGGAGCGGCGCACGGAGGCGATCTGCACCAAGCAGGATAAAACCTGCCAGCACGCAGGAAAATGGGAAAAAACACAAAAATCGGGATGAGAATAAGGCAATGAAGAGGCTTTCCCCTCACGACACGAGCGGTGACTGAGGTTTGGTGCTCCTTTAGGGACAGAACAGCTCCTTCACCTTCGCAGCAGAGAAAGAAATTCCAGCACCCACAGGAACAGCTCCATCCCAAGAGTCACAGAATCATGGAATTCCTGAGGTGGGAAAAGCCCTCCAAGGTCAGAGTCCAACCTTTGATCCCAGCCCAGAGCACTGAGTGCCACATCCAGGCCTCCTTCCCTGGACACCTTCAGGGATGGGGACTCCAATCACTGATCCCAATGGAATAATTTCAGCTTTCCATTCAAAAAAGGAGTCTCACACTTCAAATCTCTCCTGAATATTTGAGGCTTGAAATTCAGGACTAGCCATTAACCCTCCACCAGAATAAGTGGAGTCTCTCCACGGAACAATTCTTTCTGAAGGCCCTTCCCTCTCAGCTTTGTTTTCACTGAGCTTTAATCATGGGTAATATTTATCATGGAGATAAATGCCTGGCAGGCCATTTTTTTGTATTTTTTCAGAAGAAATAATCCAACTTTCAGCTCAGTTGTGCTCTTGGCCCTTTCATCCCAGTGGGACACGGCCTAGTTTGGAAGGGTGGAAGGAGAAATTCCATTCCTTGGGGTGTTTCCCAGCTTGCTCCCTACTCCTGGTGTGGTTTTAGGACCTGGTTTGGGAATAACAGGGGCTACATTCCTCAAGGGGATGAGCAAACAGGAGATTCCAAGTTGTGTGAGGGGAAAGGAGGTTGGAATTCCAGCAAAAATGTGTTTTTTAGGGAAAATCCAACCCTGTAGATGCTCCAAAACTCTCAGCAGCACTTGGACACTTCAGCACAACCTGGGGCACCTGAACCTCCAGGGAATCTCCCACATGAATCCTAAAGTAAAGGAAAATAAACCCTGGACTTACCAGAGGAGAAAACGAAGGAGGGATGGAATGATAAAGATCAAAAAACAACTGAAGGGTCGAAGAATCCAAGAATGCTGCAAGACAAGAGAAGATTTTACCTCCATTTACAGCTTCCCACAGGTCTAATCCTTATTTTATCACCCATGGCACATGGATTTGTCACACCAAAGCACCACAATTCCACGAAAATTTCCCCAGGATTTTGTATTTTTAACGCAAAAGCCTTTCCTAGAAATAAAGTCACCCACTGGCACTTGGAACTGGGAGAAAATGACAGGAAGGTATTTTCAGAACACAATCTGTGCAAGTGCCTGTCAAATGCCTGCTGGGAACAGCAGGATGTGGGGAAAAGGTGCCAAGTTCTGCCCTGCTTTTTTAAAAAAATTCCGTTTTCCTGGTGGTTGGACTGGGAGGTGAAAGACTGGAAGGGAAAAGGGGTTTTAAAAGCAAGATAAAATCCCAAAAGTGAATTAGGTGGGTTTAAGGCTGGGTTTAACCTCTGGCTTTGGGTTTAACCTCTGGCTTTGCACGCCCAGGTTTATTTGTGCCAAATCAGAGGGTTTGAGCATTGCACAGTGCAAAGATCATCCGAGGACTCGTCCGTGGAGGTGCCGATGAAATCGAAGTTCAGGCAGTTGTGGGTGAGCTTGAGGAGCTGCATCAGCAGCCCGTGCTGGCTTTCATCGTTCAGGTTCAGGTTCTTCCCAGAAGCCTGTGGAAAACGTGGAATTAAGACCGGGAAAAGGGGAAAATAAATCCAGGTGGCAGCTGAATTGAGGCAGGATTTCACTTGAAGCAAGATGGGGCTTTGTGGAACGAGCACCAGGAGTGTTTGTAGAGGCAGTGAGTCCATAAATATATCCCAGAGTCTTTCCAGGACATGGATAACAGGCAGCATTCCCATTTCCCTCCCTGAACTGCACAGGCACGAGGCTTGCCAGGGATGCAGGAGATCAGGGAATTCTCATTAATGTTAAACACAACCCCCCTTTTCTGCCTGACAGGAATCCTGGGCTCTCCTTCCCATGGGAATGAGCAGCTGCTCCAGGCAGGGAAAGTTGGGATACTCCCATGACACAGAGAACTCCCTGGACATGGAATTCCGGCTCATTTCTCTGCAGTTTAAACACATCTTGGTCCTTTTATCCTTTGTATCATCACCCTGGGCTTAAAATGAACTCATTCCAGCTTGAATCCATCCCAAATAGTTTGGAAAAGTTGGGATTTTGGGTGTCCTGTGCAGGGCCAGGGATAAGGATTTACTTGTCAAAGATACTGAAAATGGAACCCAAACTTCTCCTCTCTTTCCTGATGCTTAAAGACAGGGAAGTTTAAACCCAGGATCCAGGGATGGATTTGCAGTTGGAATCGTGGAATTATTTCTGTGTTTGTCGCATGGTTTGTTATTTATTTTATATTTATTTATTATTTAAATAAAATTAATTATTAAATAATTATTTAAATAATAATAGTAATAATATGGATTTCTTTAGAAAGGAAATTTCCTTAATAAATCCATTTTTTCCCTGAAAAACAACCCCAGAGCAGAGTTTTTAGGACCAGAGTGCTCATTCCAGGAAGGAATTTCATCCCAAAATATGCTGCCCCAACATCTCGCTTCCCAAAAAAGATTCCAAACCTTTCCTTACCTGTTTCAGTAAACTGCAGGACAGGGTGAAAATATCAAATAAAGAGGAATCCCGGAAGGAAGAGGCAATTTTCCTGTGCTTGGTCAGGGGGTGGGTGGTGTCCGCCTGGATTGGGAGAGAACCAGGGCTCAGAGCTCATGGGATGAGACCAGGAAAACCAGCAGGAACCCTGGGAAGCACTGGGACATCGAGTTTGCCCTCCCCACAACTGCCTAAACCAGCGGGATGCAATTCCACAGCTTTTCCACGGATAAATTCACATTCCTGGGGTTTTGGTGTAGCCCTGCCATGAAGCTGGGCTGGGTTATTCCCAATTTCTTCTCAGTTTTACTTCAATCTCTGCCCCAATCAGCAGCAACAACGTTTTCAGCAGCATTTGGGGATTTTAGGAACGGGAATGGCCGGCTCCAAAGGGTTAAATCCCAGCTGGAGCTGCTGGGCAGGCAGGGATAAGCACCAGGAATTGAAATTCCCTCCTGAACCCAGATGGAGAGGAAGGAAAGTGGAAGGAGTTATCCAGGGATAGCCAGGTTGGACTTTGCTGTTTTATGGGATAAATTCCAGTCCTGGATCTGTCACCGGATCCCAGAGCTGAGGAGCAGCAAAACTCAGAGCACTTCACAGCTTTTTTTTTTTTCCAGGAAAAGGGGGAAAGTGAGGAAAAATTCCCATTTTTGCCATCGATACGAGCCAAATTCCTGGGATGGGCACTGGGTTATCCTGGTGGGATGCAGAATTCCTGCATAAATATCCATTTTTAAATGTTTATTTTACTGTTCCTCACTTAAATTTCAATTTCCAAAACATCCTCCAGTATTTGAGGAACCAGGACAGCTCCAACATTGGATTTTACACCTGAATTTTCCCAACAATTCCATGGAGGATCCCAACACTCCCATCCTTTATATTTTATGAGAGAAGGAAAAGCCCCAACAGTTGGTGGAAGATCCAAGCTGGACCTAAATTTGTCAGGTGCTTTAATACCGAAATTATTCCTCAGTTCAGACTACTGGGAATTCAGGGAGTTGAGGAAAATGAACATTATTTAATTCCCATTTAAAGCCCTTTGTGGGTATGGAAAATACCATCCAAATTTTTGTGTTGATCCCCATTTTCCTGTGTCCTGGCAGGTTTTATCCTGCTTGGTACAGATTGCCTCCAGGATTTCTCTGGATTACGCAACATCCCAGAAAAATCCGAAGTTAGTTACTTTGTGAGACATTAAAATCAAAATCCTTTGTTCCACCTGTTTCTTTAGGAAAATCAGAGACTTTTACACCCATCGTGACCCTCAGCTCAGCACTGCAGCAAAATCTGCCTGGCTGAGGGGAAAACCATGGGAAAACCATGGGAAAACCATGGGAAATCCACGGAAGATGGGACAGCACCAGCTAAAGCTGCTCATCCCAGATTCCAGCAGCAATTCCAAGAGGCAGCACAGCCTTGGAGGGATCTTAAATCCACCTGGGAAAAGCTGGGCCAGGACTGGGCCTGGCCAGGCCTCAGGGGCTGTGAAAGGGACACGGCCTGGAGAATCCAGCAGGATTTGTGGGAAATTTATCCCAGAAATTCATTCAGAGTTTCATCCTGATGAAAGGGATGGTTTAAAAATGGGCACACTTGGATAATTTTGGTTTTATCTCCCTGGTCATGAGGGAGGGGCTGAAAATCAGAGACTTTTACACCCATCGTGACCTTCAGCTCAGTACTGCAGCAAAATCTGCCTGGCTGAGGGGAAAACCACGGGAAAACCACGGGAAATCCATGGAAGATGGGACAGCACCAGCTAAAGCTGCTCATCCCAGATTCCAGCAGCAATTCCAAGAGGCAGCACAGCCTTGGAGGGATTTTAAATCCACCTGGGAAAAGCTGGGCCAGGACTGGGCCTGGCCAGGCCTCAGGGGCTGTGAAAGGGACATGGCCTGGAGAATCCAGCAGGATTTGTGGGAAATTTATCCCAGAAATTCATTCAGAGTTTCATCCTGATGAAAGGGATGGTTTAAAAATGGGCACATTTGGATAATTTTGGATTTTATGTCCCTGGTCATGAGGGAGGGGCTGAAAATCAGAGACTTTTACACCCATCGTGACCCTCAGCTCAGCACTGCAGCAAAATCTGCCTGGCTGAGGGGAAAACCACGGGAAAACCACGGGAAATCCATGGAAGATGGGACAGCACCAGCTAAAGCTGCTCATCCCAGATTCCAGCAGCAATTCCAAGAGGCAGCACAGCCTTGGAGGGATTTTAAATCCACCTGGGAAAAGCTGGGCCAGGACTGGGCCTGGCCAGGCCTCAGGGGCTGTGAAAGGGACATGGCCTGGAGAATCCAGCAGGATTTGTGGGAAATTTATCCCAGAAATTCATTCAGAGTTTCATCCTGATGAAAGGGATGGTTTAAAAATGGGCACACTTGGATAATTTTGGTTTTATCTCCCTGGTCATGAGGGAGGGGCTGAAAATCAGAGACTTTTACACCCATCGTGACCTTCAGCTCAGTACTGCAGCAAAATCTGCCTGGCTGAGGGGAAAACCACGGGAAAACCACGGGAAATCCATGGAAGATGGGACAGCACCAGCTAAAGCTGCTCATCCCAGATTCCAGCAGCAATTCCAAGAGGCAGCACAGCCTTGGAGGGATTTTAAATCCACCTGGGAAAAGCTGGGCCAGGACTGGGCCTGGCCAGGCCTCAGGGGCTGTGAAAGGGACATGGCCTGGAGAATCCAGCAGGATTTGTGGGAAATTTATCCCAGAAATTCATTCAGAGTTTCATCCTGATGAAAGGGATGGTTTAAAAATGGGCACATTTGGATAATTTTGGATTTTATGTCCCTGGTCATGAGGGAGGGGCTGAAAATCAGAGACTTTTACACCCATCGTGACCCTCAGCTCAGCACTGCAGCAAAATCTGCCTGGCTGAGGGGAAAACCATGGGAAAACCACGGGAAAACCATGGGAAAACCATGGGAAATCCACGGAAGATGGGACAGCACCAGCTAAAGCTGCTCATCCCAGATTCCAGCAGCAATTCCATGAGGCAGCACAGCCTTGGAGGGATCTTAAATCCACCTGGGAAAAGCTGGGCCGGGATCGGGCCTGGCCAGGCCTCAGGGGCTGTGAAAGGGACATGGCCTGGAGAATCCAGCAGGATTTGTGGGAAATTTATCCCAGAAATTCATTCAGAGTTTCATCCTGATGAAAGGGATGGTTTAAAAATGGGCATAGTTGGATAATTTTGGATTTTCTCCCAGGTCAATAAAGCGGGGCTGACAACAGGGCTCACACTCATCTTCACTAAATAATTCCTTATCCTTGTTCTTCCCCCTTCCCATCCCAGAAAACCACACCAAAACATGGGAAAAGATGGAAGATGCCAGTGAAACAAAACAATCCCTCAAGACAGGAGCTCTCAGCATCTCAGCACGAACAGGCAGCGACCGTGTACAACAACAAAAAAAACCCCCAACAAACACAACAACACCCCCCTCAAACACCTCCCAGACAGCAAAATTCCCAAAAAAAAAACCCGGAAAAGGCAGGACACAACAATATGAATGAGAAAATTGGACACTTACTTCACTGAGGAAGGCTGTAGCACTTACTTGATTAATTTCATTCGTTAGTTGGGACAGGATTGTCACTCCTATGATGCAGTGCTCTACACTGTCCTGGGGAGGCAAAGGCACAGGCACAGCTTTCACTGGGCTGCACTTCCAAGGATTCATTTCCTTGGAAAAATTCCTGGCTAGAAAAGCTTAATCCTTCTTTTTCTGAGTGTGAAATAGCCCAGATTGTGAATTTCAAACGTGCTTTTAAAATCCGTGAGGCGAAAGGTTCTAAAGAGGAACCAAAATCAGGCCCCTTTATTCCATATTTTAATATTTTAATATTATTATTGCAATTAATTATTTTATTAAGATCTTTTTCCTGCGATGTCCTAACCCTGAGCAGATTTTTTTGGGGAGTTTTTCTATTTTTTGGGGTCAATTTTAAGGCAAAACACATGGAAAACGTTGGGAAATAAACTCCCAGCCGCTCATTTTTAAGCCCCTTTTCCCAAAGAATCCCATTTTTCCCCTTCTCCTCAATAAGGAGCCAGCTGTGGGTGCAGATTCCTCTTCCCTAAAAAGCTGAAAGCCTGGATGTAAGGATTGAAGAGAAACAACCTGGAATTTGTTCCTTTTCCCCAATTTCTGCACCTAAATCCTGGCTCTGCACCTCCTGCCCTAAACTCCAGCTCCAAAGACTCATCTGCAATCGAGAAATTCAGGAATCTTTCAGGATTTGGGGACCTCGGGCACAAGAAAATCCCAGGAGAAGCCCTTGGAAAAGGCCACGGAAGCACCTCTGGATCCAGGGAAGCCTCCTGGGTGTTTTGGCAGCCGGGAAATGGGATTGGAGGAGGAATTGCCTCCACACTAATTAATTAAAGGTCTTAATTACAAATCCCACGTCCCCTGGGCCGGGAGCAGGAAAATGAGGGATGCAGCTCTGGGAATTGCAGCCAAAAGCACCTGAGGAATATTTGGGATGGAGTCAGGAGGCCTGGAAAGCAACGGAATCTTTGAATGGCTCCATCTCCCAATCCGCTTCACTGCAGCGAGAGGGAAACGCCAAAACATCCGAATTTAGCCAAAAAAACCCCGGGATTTAGCTAAAAAACAAGGATTGAGCTAAAAAAAAAATTCGGATTTGGCTAAAAAAATTAAGATTTAGCTCAAAAATATCCAGATTTGACTAAAAAATATGCAGATTTAGCCAAAAAATATTTGGATTGAGCTAAAAAAAATTCGGATTTGGCTAAAAAAATTAAGATTTAGCTCAAAAATATCCAGATTTGACTAAAAAATATGCAGATTTAGCCAAAAAATATTTGGATTGAGCTAAAAAAAATTCGGATTTGGCTAAAAAAATTAAGATTTAGCTAAAAATATTCAGATTTAGCTAAAATACTTGGATTTAGCTAAAAAAATACTTAGATTTTGCTAAAAAATATTTGGATTTGGCTAAAAATAATCAGATTTGGCTAAAAATAATCAGATTTGGCTAAAATATATTTGGATTTGGCTAAAAAATATTTGGATTTAGCTAAAAAATATTCAGGTTTGGCTACAAATATTTGGATTTAGCTAAAAAAAATTCGGATTTGGCTAAAAAAATTAAAATTTAGCTAAAAATATTCGGATTTAGCTAAAAAATATTTGGATTTAGCTAAAAAGAATTCGGATTTAGCTAAAAAGTTAAGATTTAGTGAAAAAATATTAAGATTTAGCTAAAAATATTCAGATTTAGCTAAAAGTATTAGGATTTAGCTGAAAAATATTTCGGTTTAGCCAAAAAAATATTCAGATTTAGCTAAAAAATATTTGGATTTAGCTAAAAAGTATTCAGATTTAGCTAAAAATACTCGGATTTGGCTAAAAAAATTAAGATTTAGCTAAAAAATACTTGGATTTGGCAAAAAATATTCAGATTTAGCTAAAAAAATATTCGGGTTTGGTTATAAAATACTTGGATTTGGCTAAAAATTATTCGGATTTGGCTAAAAAATGAAGATTTTGCTAAAAATAATCAGATTTTGCTAAAAGTATTCGGATTTAGCTAAAATACTTGGATTTAGCTAAAAAAATATTTGGGTTTCGCTAAAAAATATTTGGATTTAGCTAAAAAATATTAGGATTTAGCTGAAAAAAATTCAGGTTTAGCTAAAAATACTTGGATTTGGCTAAAAAAATTTAGGATTTAGCAAAAAAAATACTATTTAGCTTAAAAAATATTAGGATTTAGCTAAAAGTATTAGGATTTAGCTGAAAAATATTCAGGTTTAGCTAAAAATATTCGGATTTAGCTAAAAAATATTCAGATTTGACTAAAATATATTCAGATTAGGCTAAAAAATATTTGGATTTGGCTAAAAATAATCAGATTTGGCTAAAAAATATTCGGATTTAGCTAAAAATATTCAGATTTGGCTAAAAAATATTCAGATTTAGCTAAAATACTTGGATTTAGTGAAAAAAATATTTGGATTTGGCTAAAAAATATTCGGATTTCGCTAAAAAAATTAAGATTTAGCTAAAACATATTAGGATTTGGCTAAAAAATACTTGGATTTGGCTAAAAAATACATGGATTTGGCTAAAAAATATTCGGATTTGGCTAAAAGTATTGGGATTTGGCTAAAAAATATTCGGGTTTGGTTATAAAATACTTGGATTTGGCGAAAAAATATTCGGATTTGGCTAAAAGTATTGGGATTTGGCGAAAAAATATTCGGATTTGGCTAAAAAAATTAAGATTTAGCTAAAACATATTAGGATTTGGCTAAAAATATACATGGATTTCACTAAAACATATTCAGATTTGGCTAAAAATATACATGGATTTCACTAAAAAATATTCAGATTTAGCTAAAAATATTGGGACTTGGCTAAAAAATATTCGGATTTGGCTAAAAAATATTCGGATTTGGCTAAAAAATATTAGGATTTGGCTAAAGAATACTTGGATTTAGCTAAAAAATATTCGGATTTAACTAAAAAACATTCAGATTTAGCTAAAAACTATTTGGATTTAGCTAAAAAATACATGGATTTGGCTAAAACATATTCAGATTTCGCTAAAAACATTCAGATTTCACTAGAAATATTCACATTTAACTCAAAAAATTCCGATTTAACTAAAAAAAAAAAGGAGCCGGTTGCCCTGGGAAGCCGCTCCTCCAAAGCACCGACACAGAAGAGGCCGAGCTCCCGCAGAACAGCTGGAAAAGCGCTGGATTTGGGGAATGCCGGCAATTCCAGGCGGGAATCTGACCTGCAGGAACCTGGTGACGTCGTTGATGACGTTCCTGAAGACGTACTCGTCCTTCTGGCAGTCGAACCAGCCCAGCTTGGTGATCCTGGCGTAGAGCTGGATCAGCGCCTGCGTCACGAACGTCGCCAGCTTCGGCCTCGTGGCCAGGTAGTTCAGCACATAATTCCCTGGAAAAGAAGGAAAAGATGGAGCTGGAGGGAAAATCCAGCCCTGGGAGGGGTTTCCAGGTGTTTTCCACCAAAGGGAAAAGGAGCTCTGGGGAGGTTGGTTGGAGAGAATGGATGCAGGGAGGTGAAAGGGATATGGGGGATAAGAGGTGAAGGGTGGGGTTTGGTTTGGGAATTGTAGGAATGCAGAGTGCTGGGAAATTTCTCTGCCTGTTTTTAAGGGTTTTTACCCCCCTGAACAACGCTGCTTTTACCTCCAACCTTGGAAAAAATTAGCAACAGTCAGACAAGAACTGGAAAATGCAGAGGTGGGAATGAGGTGATGGACGACGATGGGAGATTGGCACAGGGTGGAAAATTTAGAGGTTCTGGGCTTCTCTTTGTAGTAAAGAGATGAGAGTAAAAAAGATCCAAGTGGAGGATTGTTGTTGTTCTCTAAACCTTCTTCTCCTTCTTCTACCACTCCACGTTCTGCAGTAAAAGTGGTTTGGGATGATTGGATAGAGAATTCCGCAGTTCCTGCCCGTGTTACTGAATAACGGGTAGGAAAGTGAAAATAATGCACGTTTTTAGTAACTATTGGTTAAAATATCTTTAAAAGGCTGTGTATGGAAAAAGGGTGGGATTCCCACCCTCAAACCTCATCTGTTGGCTCCGTCAGCTCCAAAAATCAGGGAATTCTGAAGGTTGGAAAAGCCCTCGAAGGTCATGGAGGCCAAGCCTCATCCTCAAGGGCCGCCTCCACTTGCAGGGATGGGGATTCTGCCTGTTCCAAGGCCGGAAAAGCCTTCAGATCCCAAGTTATTTCCAGAGCTTTCCCTGGAGATGCCAATCTCCCACATCATTGGTAAAAAGGAAAGCAGGCTGAGGCATTTCCTGCTTCCCTGGAGGATCCAGGAAAGAGCAGGGATGGATTAAATCCCCAAAATCCAAATCCAAATGATATTCCAGACACCCATAAAGGCTTTTCTGCCTTGACCACATCCTTGGAAAAGCCGATTTTGCATTCCAAGGGAAATGTATCAAATCCACGTGGTTTATTCACCAGACCACGCAGCTGTCATTCCCTTTTATCCCAAAAAATTCCGCCTATCCAGCCTTGAACTCTGCTAACAACACAGCCAAGCCACCCCATCCACAATAAACCTTTGGAGCATCCCAAGTGGAAAGCCCACAGCTGGCAGGGAACCTCCCACCCACGGAGAGGAGTCTCTGTGACCAAGATTCCATGGATTTGGTGGGAAAAAATTCCATACTCACGGATATCTATTCGCTGCTCCAGCGGCAGGGGGTTGTTTGTGCGTGACACCAGTTTGGTAAGGCAGGTGGCTGCCAGTAACTGGGAGTAGGAAGACTGGAAAAAACAAAATCAGAGGGAAAACAAATCCAAAAAAAAAAAAAAAAAAAAAAAAAAAAAAAAAAAAATCGGGATTTTATTTAATTCATGGAGCAGAAATGGATTTGAAGCAAATTCCACCCCCCCGCCCGCCATGGAATTTAATCCTAAAGTGAAACAAGTTGGAGTTGAGGAAAGGAAGGAAAAGCTTTGGAAGAGCAGAACACCATGGAAGTGCCACTGGAAACTGCCAAAATATTGAAATTTCCTTCCATTCCATGCTGGAATGATCCCTGGGAGCCACAGGAAAGGGATAATTTAAATTAAAAAGCAGCTTCCAGTTGTTATTAAATACAGGTTAAAATGTGTTTCCTATGGATCACTGAGCTAATCCTGGGATAAAAATCACGGAATTCAGCCACCTCAATCCCTTGGTTTGGTTTTTTTGTTTTCCTTCTGACCTGGCAAAGCAGGAGAGAAATCTTTAAAGCATTCCCATTTGGAAAAATAAAGGAAAAATAGCCAATTTTATGGAATTCAACCTGAATCCCAGAGTTGCCCAGGACAAGGGATCAAATTAAGGGATTCTCCAAACTCCTTTGGGAAGGGCTGGGACTCCCTGACTTGGATTTCTTGTGGTATTTATCAACTGCATGGGAATTCCAGGACCCTGGAATGGTTTGGCTGGGAAGGGACCTTAAATCCCATCCAGTTCCAATCCCAACACCTCCCACTACCCCAGCTTGCTCCAACCTGGCCTTGGACACCTCCAGGGAACCAGGAGCAGCCCCAGCTTCTCTGGGAATTCCACCCCAGCCTCTCCCCACCCTCCCAGCCAGCAATTCCATCCCAAAATCCCACCCTAATCCCCACCCTGTGCCAGTGGGAAGAACAACCAGAAACCCCAATTCCAGCTTGGAAGCTGCAATTCCACCTCCAAGCCCGGCTGCCCGCAGCAGGAACCGCCTCGCTCGGATTTCTCGCGCCATTTACAAACACCAAAAGCTGCGCTCGGGGCTGGGGGCAATTCCCTCATCCAAGGCTGGAATTCCAGGCTTTTGGGGGATCTCTGGGGATGCACTCACGCTGCCTCTCTCGAGGAGCAGCTGGCACTTGCTCAGGCAGTCGGGGCTGTTGGTGAACTCCACCAGCGCCTTCTCGGCCTGCAGGCGCGTGGCCGTGTCCGTGGTCTCATAGAGCTGCTTGCACAGGTTCTCCAGCTGGGCCAGGCTCTGGAAAACACGGAAAAACGGCATTTGGGCACACCTGGAAATGTAGGGAGAGCTAAAAATTTAGGGATGGAAGGGATGGAAGGCGAGTCCTCTGCACTGTCACCCCGGAGTTGTGTTTGTGCACGCGCAAATTGAGCTTTCCGTAGCTTCTCCTTTCCCTTTCCCTTCCTTTCCCTTCCCTTTCCCCTTCCCTTCCTTTACCTTTCCCCTTTCCTTCTTTTCCTTTTCCTTTCCCTGTTGGGGGCCCGCTGCAACATTTCCCCTTCCCTTCCTTTCCCTTTCCTTTCCTTTCCCTTTTCCCTTTCCTTTCCTTCCCTTCCCTTTCCCCTTCCCCTTTTCTTCCCTTTCCCCTTCCCTTTCCCTTCCCCCTTCCCAGTTCCCCCTTTCCCTTTTGTTGTTCTGTTGGATTTATGGAATTCCCTACAGGGGAATTCCTCTCATTTTCACCTTTTCCATGGAATCACAGACTGGTTTGGTTTGGAAGAACCTTAAATCCCATCCATTCCCATCCCCTGCTGTGGGCAGGGACACCTCCCACTATCCCAGGTTACCCCAGCCTGGCCTTGGACACTTCCAGAGATCCAGGGGCAGCCACAGCTTCCCTGGGAATTCCATCCCAGCCCCTCCCAGCCAGGAATTCCTTCCCGATATCCTGAACTTCACACTGTCAAATTCCTCCCAAACTCAGCTCGTGTTCCCTTTGCACGGAGCCATAAAGGATTTCATGGAATCACGGAACGGTTTGGGATGGGCATTCCCAATTCCCACTGTCCCTCAGCACCCCAGGACAGCGGGAGGAGCTCCCCCTGAACCTCCTCCATCACCGCATCCCAACCCCCTGGAGCAGGAACGGAAGGAGAACGGGATGGAGCCTCCCTGGACGCCTCCAAAGGGATTGAAAACCACCAGGCAGCTCCCGAGTGCTCAGACAGCCGGAAAATATTCCCAGGAAATGGGATCGGGGCAGATGCTCCCCCCCGGTGACACCCGAGGTGTCCCAGTTAAAGCGCGGATTTGCAGCTGGATACAAACATTCCCTGGGGATTTTCCTGCTGGATTAACGAGCAGCTGTTCCCACCTGGAGCTTTCCAGGGGGGATCATTCCAAGCTGGGAATTTTGGGCTTTTCCAAAAACCAGGAGAGCGCTGGCTGTGGGATTTCTTTTCGGGAGAGGTTGTTTGGGATGAGGCTC
>NW_008236162.1:2209967-2215913 GCF_000691975.1 Corvus brachyrhynchos
TCCCTAAACGGCAATTCCAGACCAAAACCACCGGGAATTTGGGATCTGTGCTGCCAGGATAACCGGGAAACACGGAGAGGGACCCTCTGGAATAATTCTCTTCTTTTTCATCCCATCCCAGAGCTGTGATTCGTTGTTATTTTCATTTGTTTGGGAATAATCTCATGGAAAATGTTGCTCCAACAGCTTCACTTCCATTCCCTGGCCCGCACAGGAATCCCTGGGAAGCAGCTCCACCTCCTCAGCAGGAGAAGGATGAAGCACATCCCACAAATTCCAACAATTCTGGGACAAAACCCCCCAAGTTTTTACAATTTTCCAATCCCTGTGCAGGAATTCCGGGAGAAACCTGGGAACGGGGCTTTCCCTGCGGCCACTTCTCTTCCCACTTCCAAGGAACGATTCCCAGCGATTCCTGACTTGGAAGCCGCTTTTGTGTGACACTGGCAGGGACAAAACTCCCTTGTTTGTGCCTGATCCGTGCCAGCCTTCCCATGGATCCCGGGAATTAACTCCCTCGGAGCCACGGGGAAAAACAGGGACACAATTCCCAAAGGCAGGAACAATCCACGGTCCCTCACAAGGGAATTAAAGCCCGGAATTCCCGTGGAAAACATCACAGGAAAAGCAAGGAATTATCCAGGAGTGAATCCAGCAGGGAAGGGAAGTGCTGGATTATTCCCAGGGGGATTCAAATCCCAGGTTTTAGTGCTGTGTCCCTGATTTCCTTCCACAGGATTCCTCTGGATACGGAGCTCGGAGGGGGCTGTGGGATGAGGGGAATTTAAGGACACGTGGAAAAAGCCCCAAATCCCAGGAGAGCAGCTCCAAGGGAAAGCTGAAATCCCTGGAAATTTGGGGAGGTTTCATCCTTAATTTCCATTAAATTTCCATCGTTTTATTTGTTAATTTCATGTGCACAAATATCCAAGGGAAAAAAACCCCACCAAATTCCTGCTAACTGCAATCCAACCAAAGAAACCCCGATGAAAACCCCAATTTTTGGGAATTCTCACCAACAAATTCCTTCACTTTCTTCCTGACTTTCTTATTACAACCAGGCAGAGCAGCTGAGCTTCCCTGATCCTTCATTCCATGAAATTTTCAGGATGTTTGAATCCCACCAGGAGCATCTGAGCCAGGCTTATTCCAGGCTGGAATGGGCAGGAATTGGGGTCATTCCCGGTGCTCCCTGGGCAGGTCCCGCTCCGAGATAAGAGCGGCACTGCCGGGACGATTGTGCCGGAGGGAGCTCTGGGGGACGCAGATAAGGAGAGGACGGGGAGCCAGCAGGCCTTGGGAGCCTCCGGAGCCTCTGGAATATCTGGAACCTCTGCCCACAGGGAAAACCAGCCCTGGATACAATTCCAATGAATCCAAAGTGGTGCTGGAGAATTCCAGGATGGTTTGGGTTGGGAGGATCTTAAATCCCAATGCTGACGCTTTCCACGATCCCAGATTATCCCAACCTGGCCTTGGGCACTTCCAGGGATCCAGGGGCAGCTCCAGTTCCTCTGGGAATCCCATCCCAGCCAGGAATTTCTTCCCACCATGCCATAAATTTCTCTCTTTCAGCACTGGCAACTGTCAGTTTTTCCTTGTCCTCCAATATTTTATGCCTAAGGAACATCGACCAGGCTGGGATTGCTGGGAATGTTCAGCTGGAGAAGGGAAATTCCAGGGAGAGCTCCGAGCCCCTGGCAGGGCCTCAAGGGGCTCCAGGAGAGCTGCAGAGGGGATGGAGGGACAGGACCCAGGGAATGGCTTCCCACTGGGAAAGCGGAGATTTGGGTGGGATATTGGGCAGGAATTCCTTTGGGAAGGAGTGAGGTGAGCACTGGGAATCATCTCCAGCTCCCTGCGGCTGGAAGGGAATCCAGGAATGAGCCTTTTCCAGCCTTTTCCAGCCTTTTCCAGCGGGGTGTCCTTGGACTGTAACTCCTGCAATCGCTGGGTCCACAAACAGGGCACAGGAATTCCCACAGGAATTCCACCGCAACACCGGGATGGGGCAGCATGAGGCTGAAGTCTTGGAAAAGACCACCTGGAATTACTGGATTTGGTTTTCCGGTCAAGCCCGGGTGGTGCAACCTCTGGAAAAGCCGGAATTGAACCCAGAGCCCCCTGGATCTCCTTCCTGGCTTCTCCCTGCTCTTCATTTTCCAAGGAATTCAGACTGTTGAGGTGTCAGATCCCTGATTTCCCTATTCCCAGCAGCCACCTCAGCCTGAAAATCATGGAATTTGGGTTGGAAAACACTTCCAAGATCCAAATCCAAGAGTTCTCCCTGCAGTGCCAAGGCTGCCACTGAACATTCCCAAAATGCCACATCCAGGTGGATTTTAAATCCCTCCAGGACATCCTGGTACCTCCCAGTATCCCAAATTTCCTTCATTTCAGCTTCCACGACATCCTGGTATCTTCTCCCTATCCCTTTCCAGCCAATGGAAGTGACCATTTTTAATCATTCCAAGATTTCCCAAATCCAAGGCAAAGGAAACATCCAGCACAGCCCCAGGATCCATCCCTATCCCAGAGAGGAATATCCCCATGGAATTGCATCCCACCTTGGGGCAGCAGCATGGAAACCACGTCAGGAAGTGGAATTCAAAGGAAAAATGGGAAAATCTGCTTCCAAAGAGGAAAAAAAATGGGATTTATGACCCCCCCCTTGCCTCCTCCGCTCCAAGGAGGATCAAGTGATGCTTCCAAAACTTGGAAAATCCCAAAAATATTCATTCCAAGAGCTGTTTATTTGCAGAAAAGTTGGTGCTGGAATAATTTTCTGGAAGGATTTTCCTTCCCAGGCACCCCGGATCATCTGATCCCGCTCTCCTGCATTCCCATCACTGCATCCTTTGTTCCCAGACATTTCCCTTTGGAGAGCCAGGGAAGCAGCTCCGAGCGCAAAATTCCCACCAAAACCTGCAGGGATCACTCGCAATTCCCAGAATTTCTGATTTTTCAGGATGAAAATGAGGTAAAATCCATTAAAAAAACGGGTTTGGGCTTCACCATTCCAGGTAAAATCCGTAAAAAGTGGTTTTGGGGCTTCTTCACACCGGGAAAAATCCATCAAAAATTAATTTGGGCTCCACTGCTCCAGGTAAAATCCATGAAAAAATTTTTGGGCTTCATCACACAAGGTAAAATCCCTAAAAAAATGGATTTGGGCTTCATCATTCCAGGTAAAATCCATAAGAAGTGGTTTTGGGCTTCTTCACTCCAGGAAAAATCCCTGAAAAAATGGATTTGGGCTCCACCACTCCAGATAAAATCCATAAAATTTTTGGGAGCTTCTTCACACCAGGTAAAATCCATAAAAAAATACTTTTGGGCTTCACCAAACCAGATACAATTCCATAAAAAAATCTTTTAGGGCTCCAGCACATCTGGTAAAATCCATAAAAAATGAATTTAGGTTTCATCACACCAAATAAAATCCAGGAAAAATCTTTCTGGGCTCCACCACGCCAGGTAAAATCCATGGAAAATCTTTTTGGGCTCCGCCAGACCAGGAACAAATCCCTAAAACTGGATTTGGGCTCCACCACAACTCCCAAAGTTCCTCTGGGAATATTTGCCACCCAAAGCGAAGCTCTCAGGATTTTCCCAACTTCCCAAACCCTGCCCGGCTGCTGCCAGCTGGGATTTATTCCCAAATCCCTGTTCCCATTAAACCAAGATCCGTTCCCAAAGCTTATTCCATAAAAACACCTCTGCCCTGCTCGCTCTGGAGCCAGGCTGGGGTTGCTGGGAATGTTCAGCTGGAGAAGTGAAATTCCAGGGAAACCTTGGAGCCCCTTGCAGGGCCTAAAGGGGCTCCAGGAGAGCTGGAGAGGGACTGGGGACAAGGCATGGAGGGACAGGACACAGGGAATGGCCTCCCACTGGGAAAGGGGAGATTTCTGTGGGATTTTGGGAAGGAATTCCTGGCTGGGAGGGTGGCGAGGGACTGGGATGGAATTCCCAGAGCAGCTGTGGCTGCCCCTGGATCCCTGGAAGTGTCCAAGGCTCGGTTGGGATAAGCTGGGACAGCGGAAGAATTCCTTCCCAAAATCCCATGTAAACCTCCTCTCTTCCCATTCCAATCCCTTTCCCCTTTTCCCATCACTCCAAACTCCTCCCCAAACCCCATCCAGCTCCCATTTTCAGCTCCGTTTTTCCCACACCGCAATTCTGGGTGCTGCGAGTTTGCAAATCCCTTTTCCAGCCGTGGAACATCTCCCAAAGTTCTGCTGTTAAACTTTAACCCCGCCGAGCACAACAATCCCAACCCCTCCAGCTCCAACTTCCACCTTGCTCAATCCAAGATTTAACACGGAAAACCCGGATTTGAAGCCGAGTTCCGGTTGCATCCCAAGGAAAATCGGGATTGTTTCCCTGCAGGAAAATTCTGGTTAATCATGCAGCAATCCCTCTCTTCCCATGGGATCTTTTCCCAGGACACAATTCCCAACCACATTCCCGGCCAACCTGCCTCTCTCCCGGGTTAATAAACTGCTCACCCTCGTGGTTCCCGGGATTGATTTATTCCCAAAGTTCCAGGGATAATAAATAACTCCCAGGCGTTCCAGTTTATCCAAGTTTATCCAAGGTTTTGGCTTCCATGCAAATCCAGCGCCGGCTCAACCAAAATATGATGCAAAAACCACCCCCAGCTGCGCCTGGTTCGACTTCTGCTGCCTCCGACAGCGGCGGCAGCGGCGGCAGCGGCTCCTCACGGGGTCTGGGGTCCCTTCAGAGGGTTTGGGGTCCCTTTCACAGGGTCTGGGGTCCCTTCACAGGGTTTGGGGTCAATTTCAGAGGCTTCGGGATTCCTTCAGAGAGTCTGGGGTCAATTTCAAAGGATTTGGGGTCAATTTCAAAGGGTTTGGGGTCCCTTCAGAGGGTCTGGGGTCAATCTCAGAGGGTTTGGGGTCAATTTCAAAGGATTTGGGGTCCCTTTCACAGGGTCTGGGGTCCCTTTCAGCAGATTTTGGGCCCTTTCCAAAGCTTTAGGGTCTCTTTCCAAGGGGGTTTGGGTCCCTTACAGAGGATTTTAGGTCCATTTCAGAGGGTTTAAGGTCCCCTTCACAGGGTCTAGAGACTCTTCAGAGGCGTTCTGGGTCCCTTTCAAAGGTTTTAGAGCAAATCTCAGAGGGTTTGGGTCCCTTTCAGAGGTTTTAGGGTCCCTTTCAGTGAGTTTTGGGGTGCTCTCAGAGGGTTTAGGTCCCGTCGAAAGAGTTGAGGGACCCTTTCAAAGGGTTTTGTGTTCCTTCAGAGGGGGTTTGAGCCCCTTCCTTGGGGTTTTGGGTCCCTTTCTGAGCGGGTTTTGGTCCCACTCCGAGGGTTTTAGGTCCCTTTCAGAGGGATTTGTGTCTCTCTCGGAGAGTTTAGGTAATTTTCAGAGGGTTTAGGTAATTTTCAGAGGGTCTGTGGACACTTTCCATGGGGTTTTGGGCCCGTTCAGAGGGGTTTTGGTCCCTCCATTCCTGCCTGGAAGCCGCTGCCATCCCTGATTTCCCTCCCGGCTCCCGCCCCACGAACCTCTCCCCTCCGGCTTTCACTCTGAACACTCATTAAACACCTTCCCCCAACTCCAGGTCCCCACACGGCTGCAAAACGATCCGGACCCCGTTGGAATACGATCCAAACACATCCCAAGGATCCCCACAAGGACGCGAATGCCAACAGCGGGACCAGGGAGCTGATCCCCCAAAAACCCCGGGTGAGAGGAACAGGGACAGCGGCTGACAGCGGGGACCTGGCTGCTGCTTTCCGAGGGGAAAACCGGGATTTGAGCGGCCTTTTCCCAAATATTTCCTTCCCAGGACCCCACAGCGGCGGCGAGAGAGGGGGCAGAGAGATGTGGGGGGACACAGCTGGGAGCAGGGAGACCCAGCGGGGACACGGGTGTGGGACACGGTGGGGACGGGGACACACGGCGGGGGGACACCGGGAGGC
>NW_008236162.1:2216702-2217036 GCF_000691975.1 Corvus brachyrhynchos
GCGACCACTGACACCAGTAGGGCCAGTGCCCCCAGTATAACCAGTGCCTCCAGTGTCACCAGTGCGACCACTGACACCAGTAGGGCCAGTGCCCCCAGTATAACCAGTGCCTCCAGTGTCACCGGGGCGACCACTGACACCAGTAGGGCCAGTGCCCCCAGTGCCCTCAGTATAACCAGTGTCACCATGTGACCACTGACACCAGTAGGGCCAGTGCCTCCAGTGCGACCACTGACACCAGTAGGGCCAGTGCCCCCAGTGCCCTCGGTGCCCCGCCCCCAGGCCCTCGCACCAGTGCTCCCAGTTACCGCAGCCCAGCCCCAGTGTCTGCCCT
>NW_008236162.1:2217531-2220396 GCF_000691975.1 Corvus brachyrhynchos
CAGTGTCCTGCTGGTGCTCAGTGCCCTGCCAAGTGTCCTGTGCCCGGTGTCCTCCACCAGTGTCCAGTGCCCTGCCCAGTGCCCGGCGTCCTGCCCCAGTGTCCTGCAACTGTGCCCAGTGTCCAGTGCTCTGCCCAGTGCCCAGTGTCCTGCAACTGTGCCCAGTGCCCAGTTCCCAGTTCCCAATGCCCAGTGCCCAGTGCTCTGCCTAGTTCCCTGTTCCCAGTGCCCAGTTCCCGGTGTCCTGCCCAGTGACCAGTTCCCGGTGTCCTGCACCTGTGCCCACTGTCCAGTGCCCAGTGCCCAGTGCCCACTGTCCTGCACCTGTGCCCAGTGTGCAGTGCCCTGCCCATTTCCCAGTTCCCAGTGCCCAGTTCCCAGTTCCCAGTGCCCAGTTCCCAGTGCCCTGCCCAGCGTCCAGTGCCCTGCCCAGTGCCCAGCAGCACCACAGGGTGGCACGCGGGCGTGTCCAGCAGTGCCACACCCACCTGTCCGGCGGTGCCACGCCCGTGTCCCTGTCCCCGCGTGGGGACCCACAGGAAGCCACCGCCAGCGGAGGAAACGGCGGAGCCCGAGCTGAGCACGTCACGAGCTGAGCCGGCCCCGGTGGCACCGGGGAGGGGACGCGGCCCCGAGGGACCCCCGGGGGACACTCCGGACACGCCGGACACGCCGGACATGCCGGAGGTGCTCGGATGGAGGAGCCGGTGGTGAAGCAGGGCGGGATCTACCTCCAGCTCCAGCAAACCTTCGGGAAGGTCAGGCGGATTCGGGGGGTCCTGGAAAGCCACGGGGGCGTTGGGATGTGGGGTCCGGGGGTGAATCCCATGGGAATGGGGTGATCCCACCCGTTGGATGCTCAGTGTCCCTTCAGGCAGCGCGGGGGGGGAGGGGGAACGGGAGGGGCTGGGGGGGCGTTGTAGGGACCCCCCAAGAGAGGCTCTGCAGAGCTGGGGGTGACGGATGTGACCCCAGAGCTGAGGGGTGACAGATGCCACCTCCAGAGCCACACTGGGTGACGGATGTGACCCCCAGAGCCACAGTGGGTGACAAATCCAACCCCCAAAGCCAGGGGGATGAGGGATGTGACCCCCAGAACCACAATGGGTGACAGCTACAACCCCCCCCCCAGAGCCACGGGGTGACAGATGTGACCCCCAGAGTCACGGGGTGACAGACGTGACCCCCAGAGTCACGGGGTGACAGATGTGACCCCCGAAGCCACAACAGGTGGCCGTGTGGACCCACAAGAAACAGGGGGGCGCCCCCAGAACCAGGGGGGTGTGACAGATGTGTCCCCGAGCCCCACGTTGGGCGCTGGATGTGACCCCCAGAGCTGCCTTGTGTGACAGACGTGACCCCCAGAACCACAATGGGTGACAGCTACAACCCCCCCCAGAGCCGAGGGGTGACAGATGCCACCTTCAGAGCCACGTTGGGTGACGGATGTGACCCCCAGGGCCACGCTGGGTGACGGATGTGACCCCCAGAGCCACGGGGTGACGGAAGTGACCCCCAAAGCCACATTTGGTGGCAGCTCCATCCGGGGGGTGACAGCTGTGGCCCCCGAAGCCGCGCTGCTTCCGCCGCTCATCGAGGCCGGGGTTGGGCAACGGCTCTGAGGGGAAGGAGCTGAGGGGCCTCTCCTGCTCCTCTCCTGGGTTTTGCTCCCCGTGGACCCCATCCCGAGGGGATCCGCGCCACGGGAAGGGCAGCGATCCCAACATCCCATCCCGGGAAAAGGGAGCCGTGTCCCGGCACGGCCCGCGGGCCCCGGAGCTGCCGGGGAGGATTCGCCGCCGGTTTTGGGGCTGACTTCCCCTGCCCCCACTTCCCCTCTGCTGTGGGGCTTCCCACGCTCCGGGACCCGGAACTGCTGCTCCTGCCAGGGGAGAGTCGAAAAGTTGGGGTTTTTAGGGAAAATGGAAGGAAAAAGGAGCTGGAAGTTGTTCAGGGCTGTGGGGGGCTGCAGATGGGGGGTTGGGATTGGAGTTGGGATTGGGTGAGCCTGGGCTGCTGCTGGTGCTGGAAAGTCCTTGCTGCATGCCAGGGATGTTTATCCAGGGATTTTTAAACCCCAATTTATCTCACCCCCACCTTCAGCCAGTCCTGGCTGCGATGCAGGACCCTGCAGGGCTTTGCACCCTTGTCCTGCCTTGGGGTCCTGCATGATCGCGAGGGGATAAAAATTCCTGGAAGGATAAAACCCTCCTGGGAAGGCAAAACCCCACTGATTCATTCTCCCCACGGCAGAAATGGAAGAAGTTCTGGGGTGTCCTGTACCGGGAGAGCTCCTGCTCCACGGCCCGCCTGGAGCTGCTGGAGGGCTCAGGGCCAGCGGAGAGGCTGCGCAAGGCCGAGGGTGGCCGGCGCCTGGTCCGGCTCAGCGACTGCGTCCACGTGGCCGAGGCGGGCGGCGATGCCACCTGTCCCAAGGACACCGTCCCCTTCCTGCTGGAGACCACGGACCGGCGATTCCTCCTGGCTGCCGACAGCGCCGAGGCGGCCGACTGGATCCAGAGGCTGTGCGAGCTGGCGTTCCCGGTACGCGCCGGGAAAAGCGGGATAATGGGCTTGGGAAAGGTGGGATCCATTGGGAGGGATGGGACCCCTCACCTGTGCGCTTTCCCCGGACAGAGGAGCCGGGAGGAGCCGGCAGCGGCCAAGGAGGGCCCGCCGGGCTCGCTGGGCACCGAGGGCGAGTTCTCCATGGAGGAAAATTCCCTGTACAGCTCCCGGGGCAAAGGTAGGAGGAGTAGGGAAGGAGGAGCGGGGCTGGGGCTGCTGCGTGGGAGGCGAAATCTCCTCCCCAAAAACCTCTTCCTGCTGCGGTTGGCGGCGCTGGCTGTGCTGCGCTATCGGCAG
>NW_008236162.1:2220950-2221424 GCF_000691975.1 Corvus brachyrhynchos
CGGCCCACGGGGCGCGTGGGGCCGAGGGGCCGCGCTGGGGGGGCCCCGCGGACGAAGCCCCACGGCCGCTTGACCACGCCAGGACGCCCAGCTGGGCACAGGGCCACGAGGAGCCCAAGTGCCCCTCTGGGGAGGGGAAGGTGCCCAAAGGGGAGGGGAAGGGGGTGAAGGCCAAAGCGGGGATGCCGCCCGGGGCTGGGGAGCCCTCGGGGCCCTTTCCAGGCGTGCGGGGTGCGGATTTTCCCTACGCCGAGCCCTGCGATTCCCTGCGCCGCGGGAATGCGCCGCCGGTGCCGGAGAAGGGCTGGAGGCAGGACGGTGCCAAGGTGGAGTCCGAGTACGCCGTTCCCTTCGACACCATGGCCAAGTCCTTCCTGGCGCGCCAGCTCGGTGGCCTGGGCTGTCCCCAGGAGGGGCTCCCCGAGCCCCCGAGTGGCCCCAGGGAGGCAGAGAGGGGCCGGCAGCCCCCCGGCC
>NW_008236162.1:2222019-2226774 GCF_000691975.1 Corvus brachyrhynchos
CATCCCAGATCCCCCGGGATGCAGCTCCCCCCCCATGGGATGGACGATGCTCATTCCAGGGATGGACATCCCAGATCCCCCGGGATGCAGCTCCCACCCCATGGGATGGACGATGCTCATTCCAGGGATGGACATCCCAGATCCCCCGGGATGCAGCTCCCACCCCATGGGATGGACGATGCTCATTCCAGGGATGGACATCCCAGATCCCCCGGGATGCAGCTCCCACCCCATGGGATGGACGATGCTCATTCCAGGGATGGACATCCCAGATCCCCCGGGATGCAGCTCCCACCCCATGGGATGGACGATGCTCATTCCAGGGATAGACATCCCAGATCCCCTGGGATGCAGCTCCCACCCCATGGGATGGACGATGCTCATCCCCAGGCATTCAGATCCCACAGCCGAGGCCCGCTGTGCCCCCAGTGCTCCCAGTGCTCCCAGTACGTTCTAGTGCCGTGGCAGGGCCAGATCCTTCCCTGTCCGAAGGTCCCTCCAGCTCCTCGCTCAGCAATCCCACAAATTCCCGCTGTTCCAGCCACACTTTTGTTTTTAATTCCTGTTATAGCCCCCCTTTCCAGCCCCTCTGGATTCCAGATGGAATACTGGGCTTTATTTTCATGGAGATTTTCACAGCTGGCTCCAGTCCTCCCAGTACAAACCAGTACAAACCAGTACAAACCAGTGCACGACCTCTGGGTCATCCTCCCTTTCCTCCTCCTCCTCTTCCCAACCACCTCCAGCCTTTCCTTGGATACATCCAGCCCCTCAACCAGACCCATCCCAATTCCCCATGGGTATTTCCCTGGCACCTGGATCCTGCTGGGACCCTCCATGGACACCTTGGACCCCCCCAGCTCCATCCCCACCCCGGAGAGACCTCGGGATCCCAGTTCCTCACCACCCCATCAGGTTTTCCATGGAAAGCGCAGACATTCCATGAATTATTTATAATCTCTCCCAATCAAAGGGAACGCTCAGGTGCTCCGGTTCATTTCCTGGATCCCGCGAATCCAAAGGGCGGATTTTAATAAGGCAAATTAAGTGCTTTTAATGAGAGACGCTGATTAAAGCTCCGTATCCATCGCTGCATCCCGGGCGGGATTGAAGGGAATGGGATGCGCAGGTGGGATCCCGCTCCAGGTGGGAAAAACACCTAAAATTGGGCCCGAATAAAGAAAAATCCCACATTTCCAGCACAGTTTTCCACACAGGACCAAGGAAAATCATCGCCGTGCCCTGGAAGGGTTTTGGGAGATGCTTCCCATCCTTTCCCAGACCCATTCCCATGGAAAAAAGGGGCGGTCCCTGTCCGTTCCCGGGGCTGGTTCCCATCTCCGGACTCAATCCAGGAGCATTCCCGAGCTGGAGCCAGGGGGACTCCTGGCATTCATCGGGAATCGATCGCTTGAGCACATGTTATTATTAATTAATTAATGCTCATTAGGGGGTTATTAATTATTCATCAGAGTTAACACAACCCTCCCTTCGCCAGCCCAGCTTCCCGCTCCATCCCTGCTCCTTCCGCCGTTTTCCTTCCTTAACCAAAGGGATGGAAACACTTCCCAGGCTTCGCTTCCCGATCCTGTGGGAAGCCAGGCTAACGAGGGATCGCCGGGAACGGCCCTATAAAAACATGGGAAGACTTCCCAGGCTGCACTTCCCAATCCTATGGGATCTGTAGCGGGCAGCCAGGGATCACTGGGAATGGCACCGATCATGTTTTAGAGGCAGCAGCAGGGATTGGGGGAAATTCTGGGAATTTTGGTGCTGGAATTGCGTCCCCTGCCTGCCCCATCCCCATGGATGCGGCTTAGGGTGGAAAAGGGGACCTGGCCTGGAGGATAAGTCTGGGTGAGGAGGATTCCAAGCTGGAAAAACCCTTGGAAGGGCTCGGCGAGGGGCTGGGCTGGGAAAAAAATCAATGGAAAAGAGGGAGGGAAGAGATTAAAGCCCAAAGCTCCAGACAAATGGAGAGATTTAATCTGATTTGGGAGTTATTGTCCTCATCGAGTTATGTGATTATGAATCATTTAGGAGCAGGGATGAGCAAAACAGGGATTTGTTCCGAGCTCCGAGGGGCTCCCGAGCCTCTTCCCAGGAGAGGAGCAGGGGCAGAGCCGCATCCCGGGATGGAGAAGGGCACGGAGCAGCATCCCGAGGGAAAACCGGGCTGGGGAGGCTTGGAGGGGCAGAGCGAGGAATGAGGGGTGTGGGAGTCTTTGGGATGGGAAAATAGGGATTGGGAATGACCAGGAATGCAGCCCTGGGGCGGAAAACTGGGAGGATCCCAAGGGGAAGGTGGGCCGGGAAGGGCAGAGCGAGGAAAGTGGGATAAGGAGATCTTCGGGATGGAGAGGATGGGGAAGGGATCAGGGATGCAGCCCTGGGGCAGAAAAGTGGGAGGATCCCAAGGGAAAGGTGGGCTGGGAAGGCTTGGAGGGGCAGAGTGAGGGCTGTGGGAATCTCTGGGATGGAGAGAATGGGAAAATTGGGACTGGGAATGGACCAGGGATGCAGCCCTGTGGAGAAAACAGGGAGAATCCCAAAGGAAGGGTGGGCTGGGAAGGCTTGGACAGTCAAGGCACGGAAAGAGGGGTGCAGGAATCTCTGGGATGGGGAAAACAAGGAACAGACCTGCTGCAAACCGGGATGGGGACGCTTCCCAAGGCCTGGAGATGCCGCTCCCGGGCATTTTTCCCATTTTCCCCGCGGCTCCGCGCACCTCGTGGAGGCAGCTCGTTTTCCCATTAGTGTCTCCTTGGATTAGGGATGCGCTCGCTCTCCCGCTCCGGCCGAATCCCAGGCGCCAGCAGGAGCTGCAAACTGCGTTAGGGCCGTGCCGAGGAGCCCCTAACGGCATTAGCGGGGAGCATTAGAGGTGCTGAGTGACAAGGAGCTCATCAGGCCGGGATTGATGGAAATCCCATTCCCGGAGCTGGCAGGAGCAGGGCCCTTCATTCAGGAAAAATTGGCTAATTGGGGAGGTCTGGATTCTCTCCGCCTGTCTCGTTCCCGGAGCTCCTCGGGATGTGGGATGTACGGAGGTGAGGAGAAGGTGGAGGTGGTGGAGCGGGGGGAAAGCTCCTAAATCCACCCATCCGATTTTTCCCTGCCCTTTTGGCGGCTTGAGGATCCCCAGACTGGTCATTCCTGGGAATTGCAGCATTCCAGATCCAGGGAAAAGCAGGTTCATGGCTACTGGGCTCTTTCCTGCCCTGGGCTGCAGCAAAATTAATTGGCAATCACCGGGAGTCCACACGGCCGGACTTTGTTGGGAAGGAAGCCGTAAAAGCTGCGCGTCCGCAGCCGTAATTCCTTCATCCCACATTGATCCCGCGGCCTCTGCTGCCCACGGATCGGCCGGGGGGAACGTGCTGGGCATCGATCCCGGGCACCTCGGCCAGCCCAGAGCATCCCTGATCCCTGCCCGTTCTGGGAGTGATTCCCAGTCTGATCCCAGCCTGGAGCATCCCTGAATGTTCTGGGAGCGAATTCCCAGTCTGATCCCAACCTGGAGCATCCCTGGCTCCTGCCCATTCTGGGAGTGATTCCCAGTCTGATCCCAGCCCGGAGCATCCCTGATCCCTGCCCGTTCTGGGAGGGATTCCCAGGCTGATCCCAGCCCTCTGTCTTCCATCTCCTTCCCGCCCTTATAAATATCTGGGAATATTTACAATTATGGCTTTTTTGGGAAAAACCCCTCCATAGCTGCTGTTGCACCAAAATCCTGCCGAGGGATGCAGGGATGGAGGGAAAGTTTGGGGAGAATCTGTGGGATTGAGGGATGCAGGAGGGCACGGCAGGACTCTCCCACTGGGATGAGATCCCGAAGTGAGACCCCATGGGATGGGAGAGGAGAGCGAGCAAGGAAAAACCTGGATCGATGGAGCAGCCGGATTTGCTGCTGGGGCCTGGAGGAGACAAGGAGGGCTCGTGCCAAGGGTGTGGAAAAGCTTCTGGAAAGGCAATTTCCAGCTGGTTCTGGTCCAGGGAATCACTGTTTTTATGGGATGCTGCTGCTAGATCCATATTTTGTATGGAATTCTGCAGCCCTGCTGGGCTGGGGGTTAATGGGAGCAGGGGAAGGGTCCCCACCCTGCCCCGTGAGCCCCCAAATCCCTCCATGGCAAATTCCAGCCGGGAATTTTTGATGGACGCTCAAACTGTGTTAGGACAGCCCGGCCTGGAAAACACTGGAGCTCTTTGGGTCGTGTACCATGACGGGAATCCCATTAACGGGATCATGAGAGGATGTGTCCACATCCCGAATTCCAGAGCCTGCCTGTCCCTCCCTGCTCCCCCCTTCTCAGGGCAGGATGTGTTTAAAAGCCTGGCTTGAATCCCGGGATTTTTCCAAGCCCTCATCTCTCCCGAGTCTCCATGGAAGTGAATGTTTAATGTGTTCCTTTGCCTCGATCTGCGGTGTTTGAGCCAAAATAATGCTCCGTGTGCTTCCCGAGCTCCTCCGCAGGCGGATTTTGTCAGGAAATATAAATATCCCGACACCCACCTGCCCAGGCAGCGGGAGAAGGCGCAATCCCACCCTCGGCACTGCTGGGAACGATGGGAATTCTGCAGCTTGGAGAGGCCCTGGCTCCCCAGAGAAGCTGCCCCTGGATCCCTGGAAGTGTCTGAGGCCAGGCTGGAGCAGCCTGGGAGAGTGGGAGATGTTTCTGCCCATGGAAGGGACCTTAAATCCCATCCAGTGCCACCCCTTCCATGCCCAGCGGCACCTCCCACTGTCCCCAG
>NW_008236162.1:2226830-2228365 GCF_000691975.1 Corvus brachyrhynchos
TCCTTCCCAGCCCCTCGCCACCCTCCCAGCCAGGAATTCCTTCCCAATATCCCATCTATATCCCTGTGTCCTGGCACTCCAGCAGATTCCCTGTGTCCAGGGCTGTTCCAGCAGCACCCACAGAGGGATGGGAGAGCAGAATCCTGGAATGCTTTGGGTTGGAACGGGATGAGCTTTAAAGTCCCTTCCCACCCAAACCATTCCAGCATTTTCATGCTGCCCTTCCCATCCAGGTGGGATCTGCTCCCTCCGTGCCCCTGCCCAGCTTTCCCCAGGGGATCCCTGTGCCCGCGTGTGCCCATCCCGGTGGCACGGGGCACACGGAGCCGCCACCTTTCCTGGGATCCGTCTCATTAGAGCCGGGAAGCGGCGGAATTTCCACCCTGCTGCTCCCTGCGAAGGGGGAGCCAATTACCAGCAGCTGGTGAGAGCCGAAAATTATTATTAATTTCCAAGCGAGCATATGCTGTGTGTTAACAACCCCCGTGCCATGCCAGAAGGGCCCATCCCATCCAGATGGCTCAACCTGCCTTGGGAATGATTCCTGCCGGGCTCTGCCGCCGCTCCGGAGCGCTCAGGGATGAGGGAAGGGGACATTCCATGCCTGGATGGCAGCAGGAGCGCGGCCCAGGGTGACCGGCAGCGGCTTTTAGTAAAAATAAACCCTGCGCGCTCCACCTGGGCACATCCCGGTGTCCCCACAGGCAGGGACAGGGATGTGGCGGCTCCGAGAGCGGGAGGATCCCCACGGATTGATAAGGAATATCGCAGCGTGTGTTATGGGGGGATGAATGTGCTAATAAAAGTTAATTAAGGAAGGTTTTGTTCCCAAGTTAATTGAGGACGGTTTTGTCCCCAGTCGGAGCTGCTGTCCCAGCAGATCCCACCAGCATCCCGTGGGATGCTGGAAGCTCTCCCTGCCCCTCTCAGCTCCCTGCTGAGATTCCCTGGATTTATATTCCCATAAAAGCTGGATCGTTTTCCTTCCTGCCCTGCCCAGAGAGGCGTTTCCCTGCTGGACTCATGGATTTCCAAAGTTTGTGGGAGCGCTTTGGCACCCAGGCTGGGGAGCACGGGAATTCTGCTGCTCTTCCGGAGCCGTGGGAATCACAGGGAGAGTTCAGAGCAGCTTTTCCTCCTGGATTCACAGCAGCAGCATCCCAAAGAGCTGGTGTGGAAGTGAAGGATGGGTTCTATTTCTCCCGGGAAGCGGGAGCCGGTGCCTCGGGATCCCTTGGCACCGATCCCGGCAGGCCCAGCCCGGTGTCCTGACCCTGGGCAGGAGCAGATATCCAGGGAAAAAAGGGGATTCACAGCATCAGGGACTCATTTGGACACAGATCCTCCCCAAAAGGGACTTTCCTTCGGACATCCCCAACTTCCAGCAGGACTTTTTCCTTGGGAAGAGTTTGCCCAGCTGCTCCCGCGGGTTTCCCTGCATCCCGCTCTTCTCCATCTTTTAGTGACAGCAATAAACGGAATTCCTTGGGAGGGCTGGATCGACACGACCCCTCTGGATTAAAAACCCCCCATCC
>NW_008236162.1:2229196-2232090 GCF_000691975.1 Corvus brachyrhynchos
ATGTGCCGCCTCCTCCAGGACTCTGGAATGCCAGGACCCGGCGTTTCCCACCCGAGGCTGCCCCAGCGGGGAGGGTTTAAGAAAAATGAGGAAGAACAGGAGGAAGAAGAGGGTTTGGGAGGAGCAGAATGTGGGGTTGTGGAGACGACAGATCCATGGGGTGGGATGGGGCAGCTCCAGCCTCATCCTGCCCCTCACCCTGGATACAGGCCGGGAAAACCTCCCCAGCTCGGCACACGACGGGGTTGCGGTCCCATAAAATAAACATTGGGGGGATAATGGGGAGAAGGAGGAGCTGAGCACAACCCCGGAGAAATATCGGGGCATGAAAGGAGCGGAAGCTGCGGCAGCTTCGGGATGGAGCCTTTTCCCTGGATCTCCTCGGCTCCCGGCCCTTCCAGGGGGGATCCCGGGATGTTTGGAGCCTGAAGGATCTGATGCTCTGCCCCAGCGCTGGGCTGAGCACGATGGGGGGGAACTCATTGCACCAAATGCCCGAGGTGTGGGGCTCCAAAATCCCCGATCCCAGATTTCCCGGGAGGAAAAGAGGGCGTGGAGAGGCTGATCCGTGGAGCAGCTCCCGATCCTGCTGACCCAGCCGGGAGATGATTCACGGCCGCAGCGCTGCCGTGCGTTTGTGCATAAGGAAGCGATAATGGAGATGAAGCAAGTCCATCCTCTCCGCGGGATTTATGGAGCGCGGCCGCAGCTCCCGACCTTTCGGGCTCTCCCCCGCATCCCACAGGGCTCAGCAGCGACCTCGCTCCAGCTCCGGCTCTTCCTGGGAAGATGCGACCCAGGGAAAGTGGGAAACAGCACGAGTGAGGTTTTGAGCGCCCTTGGCTCTGTTTTGGGGTGAGGAGCGCCCAGGGAAGGGAGCGGAGTTCCCGGGTCATGGAATGCTGACCCCGTCTGGACCAGGACCAGGATGGAGGAGCCTGGCAGGGCGGGAAGGGCAGCTCTGGGCTCCTCCTTGCGGATCTGCTCCTGAGGGAGCCGGGGGTGTCGGGATGAGTCTGTGCATCAGCACCCGCAGTAATCGAGTTAAAAACCCAATCACTGACTCACAGATCCACTTTTCCATCATTCCGAGCTCATGGACACCCCAGACTCCCGTCTGTTTCCAATTAGCCCGGCTCTCCTGGCCCCGTGCCAATGGAATTCGTGTTCTCATCATCCTCGCCCTGTTCCCTGAGCACGCAGCCCCCAGAGCCGAGGGGAAATGGGGAAGAGAACCACGGATTCACAGCACGGACCCGAAATCCCACGGGCAGGGACACTTCCCTCTATCCCAGGTTGCTCCAAGCCCCGTCCACGCCCTGGGACACCGCCGTGTCCGAGGTTTGGGTACCCCATGGATGGAGCCCCTCGTGCTCCGTGGGGATGAGGAGAGCCCAGAAAAGGAGCAGAATCAGCCGGATCTGCCGGAAACAGCAGAGCTGTCCCAATATTCCCATCCCCAGGCTCCACCGCCTGGCTTTTCCCCTTCCAGGCCCGTTCCCAAGGAGCCGATTCCCGTTTTTCCCGGAGAGTGCAGTGCCCCCATTACACTTTAACCCACATCCTATAATTGCAGCCGTCATCTCTTTTCCGTCCCCAAAGTCCCGTTAGGGCCGGGCCCGGCCCCTCCTCCTGCCCTGGCTGAGTGCTCCCCTGACCCCCCTCTCCAGGGCTGCTGCGCTTCTTCCTCCTGGAATATTGATCCCAAATCCCCCTCAAGGGGATCTGCTCTGTTCTTGCTCCATTTTCCCGCTGCTGTTGCTGCGTCTCCACATCCCCCCAAACCCAACAATCCCACAGCTTTCCCCCTCTCCGCTGCGTCCAACAGGGCCAGGATTGGGAATTCCAGGATTTCGAGAGCAAAGATCAAAGCACGAGAGGAGACGGCTTCAAACAAACCCTCCCGGGCAGGTGGCAAAGAGCATTCACCTGTGTTGGGAGCGGTTTCCTTTGGAAAACCGGGGGGAAAAACGCCAAACCCCTCATTTCACACCCCACAAAGTCCAAAATCAGCCTGAACCCCCACACTGGGCTTTTAATGCCTCCCCAACTCCTCCGTGCCCCCAGCTGCGTGTCCCAGAGGTGGGATTTGGGATGAAAATCTGCTCCCAGCTGAGCTCCCATCAGCAGGGCGGGCAAGAATGACCCCAGGTACCCACAGTCACCCTTTGGTGTCACCCTCCGGGACAGGAGGAAAGCCTAAAGGCACCGCCAGCCTGTCCGAGCCTCGTGAGCCGTGAAAATGGTGAACCACAAAGAAAAATGGGATCCATGAGGGCTTTTTCCCACCCGGAGCGGGCCCGGCGCTTCCGCCCGTCTGCAGCGGGGTTCTCGCATCCCTCCGGATCCTCAACCTCCCTCTGCCCCCAGAGTTTGTTTGTTTGCGCTGCCTGACAGCTCGGCCTCCCCCCCGCACCCCAGACGAGAGCGGAATGCATGCTAATCAATTCCGGATCGGCAGCGGCACCCGCAGCCGGGGAAAAGCTGCTGGAATTACAAAGGGAGCCTGGCGGCCGCACCTAAATTCACCGCTCGGCCCCAGCTCGCTCCTGCGGGGCGAGGATGCGGGGAGGGGATGTGGGATGCAGGAATGGGGCAAAAGGCGAGCAGGGATGGGGTTTGGAGCAGGATTAGGGTGCTCACACGGCGGACAAGCTGCACCCTGCTGCTTTTTTCCTCCACCGCCGCACCCCGCGGCTGCTCCCGCGGGCCCCCGGCAGCGCCCGGGATGCGGCAGGGAAGATTAGGGCTGTTTCCTTTTCGCCGGCGAGGAGCGTAATCCCCCCTTTGAAAGGCGCATCCTGCGCTTGATGCTTCGTGACATTAATATTATCATCTCCAAGCAGCCGCAGAGCCCGGCTGTCGCCCGCGATTAGGGCACTGACACAGATCGG
>NW_008236162.1:2232112-2232692 GCF_000691975.1 Corvus brachyrhynchos
CGGATGCTCGGCAGGGCTGCTTCGGGGGGGTTCAAGGCCACCGAGTGCTCCCCCCGCGCTGTCCCCGCCTCGCTGAGCTCCGTGCGGGGAGGGTTTGGGGCTCTGGAGAAGGGTGGGAGGGCAGCGGGGTTGTGCTGGAATGGGAGGGGCTGCCAGGGAGTTGGAGCAGGGTTGGGAGGGGTTAAAGGACCCCCAGATCCTGGGGCGGGGGGCGGGTGTGTGAAAGGAGACCCCCAGAATCCGGGTTTGCTGGAGAGTCAGACTGGTTTAGAGGAGGATATTTCAGGAGAATGTCACAGGTCTGTGAGGGGCTAAAGGAACCCTGGAACCCCGGAGCGCTGAAAGGACCCCCAGATCCCTGGAGGAACGAAAGGAGAACCCCAAAATCCCGGGTTTGCTGGAGAGCCACACTGGTTCCGCTGGAAGAGGAGGATCTTCCAGGGAGATGTCACAAGTCTGGGAGGGGGGGGAAGGAGCCCCGGAGCCCCCCAGGATCCCAGATCTGCTGGAGAGCCAGGGATGGGGGGGGGTCCTGCAGGGAACCCCCTCCTGCTCCCAAATCAGCGGGGCCAGGGCTGAG
>NW_008236162.1:2232845-2234273 GCF_000691975.1 Corvus brachyrhynchos
CCGGCTGGAGGCGGAGTTGCGGGAGAGCGCCTGCCTCCAGCAGCAGGGTGGCTCCCGAGCTCTGCCGCGGGGCCTCGGAGCCGCTGACCCTGCGCGGGCCTGGAATCCTGGGGATAGGGATGCCCCCAGGGCAGCGGCGACCTCTGGAATTCCGTGATGGTGACTGGGATGCTCCCAGTGCGAAGCTGGCACGGGGACGTGTGACAATCCATACTGGGAACTGGGATGCTCCCAATCCAAGGGATCCTGTGGCACCGCTGGCCTGGCACCCCGCGCTGGGGTTAGGGGTGTCCCAATGCAAAGCTGGCACCGGGACCTGTGGAATCCCAAGCCGGGGCCTGGGATGCTCCCGGTTCATCCCTTGCCGCTGCAGAGCCCTCCCAGCAGCGCTGCCAATGTGACCCCGCTCCCCGAAGGGCTCCTCAGCGGTGGCAGCAGCGCCGGTGTCACCTCCCTGCAATTAATCAGAGCAGTCATTAGTGACTGCAGGCAAACCACGCTCGGCGCTCGGCAAAGCCTCTGCCGGCTCCTGCCAGGCGCGGGGGGCTGACGGCAAAATTTGGGGTGTTTTCCCCCTCATTTCCCAACATTTCGGGTCTGAACCTCCCCCCGGAGCTCCCAGCCCGCGTTCTGGGGGGGTTTTGCTCCATCTCGGGGGTGCTGAACGCCCCCGGTTCCCACAGAGGGGTTTTTTGAGGGGTGCAAAGCCTCCCCTGGGATCTGCGCTCCCCCAATCCCTGTTTCTGTGGGTCCTTGGGTTTGCAGCGTTGGGGATCGGGCGCCTGGTGAACAAAACAAACCCACGAAAGCCGAGCTCCCGCAGCCGCTGTGTAATTATTTCCACGCTACCTGAGCAAGAGGTGGGAATTCTTGCCAGTGCCTGTTGTTCCCAGACATCTCGGTGCCGAGGATGCCAGGGGATGCTCGCGCTGGCCAGAACAGCCTAATTAAGGATAAATCATTAATGATGAGCCCTGCCTTGCTGGCAAGCTCCTGGTAGTACTGGGGCGGGGGATGGGGTGGATGTGGCACCAGTTTAGCTGCGGGTGACAATCCCATGGATGCTCCACAGGGTGCTGCCACCTGGATTCCTGTCTCACCCCTTCCTCCGTCCCCTTTTTCCTCTCCTGTCGCTGTTGAACCACCCCTGTGTGACATCTCTTCCCAACATCCAGCCCCAGCCTTATCATTAAATGTAAATTACGGGGAATAATCGCTGGCGGGAGCAGCCAGGAGAGGAATCGGCGAGCCTGGGATGGGCTCTTAGCTGGGAAAATGGAGAGAGGAAACAAAATCTGGACCATTAGCCCGGAGAAACAGCGGCCGCTTCCCCCTCCCGTCTCCTGGCAGAGCTCCTGGGTGGCTGATCCAGTTCCTCTTGCTTTTGGGAATGAGGGGGAGAAGAGGAATCGCAGCGCCCCGGGTGGC
>NW_008236162.1:2234493-2238324 GCF_000691975.1 Corvus brachyrhynchos
TCCCCGCCTCCCGCTTCTCCTCCCATCCCTCCTGGCAGGCCCTGCCTCCTCCTTTTCCTCCTCCTTGGAAGCAGACAGGGATCCTGCAGGGTTTGGGGGTCTCTCAGCGCCCCACGCAGCGCTGGGACCTTTCCATCCCCCTCCGAAGCTCCTCTGCAGCCCTGCCAGGCTGCGGGAGCCGATTCTCCGGGGGAAGAGCAGCGTGGCCATCAATTAGAGGCCTAAAACCCGATGATTTTATCAATGGGAGGCGGAATTCGCTGTCCCGGGTAATGGGAGCACCATGTCTCCAATTAAAGTTGGGAATATTCATCCCGGAGCCGGGGCCCGTCAGGAGCCGACGTTTATTGGGCTGTCAAAGTCAATCTCCTTCAAGAGCTGCTTCTCCAAGCACTTTGGACTATGGATCCTTTCTGCCTTTTTTTTAAAAAAAATCAGTTTCGGGTGGGTTTTGTTTCCCCTAAAAGGCGAGAAATCCAGCGGCACAACCCCATCCCATTCCGTGGAAGCTCTTCCAGATTAATTATCATTACGGAAATGCAGGGATTCCAGATGTGAGGTCGGGATCCTTCCTGGGTGACTGGAGAGCGCTGGGACACAGCCTGGGAAGCTCTGGGCTGTGCCGGGAATGTGGGATATCCCAAAAAACCAGCAGCGAGCAGGGACGCTCTGCCCTGGCTGTGCCGGGAATGTGGGGTATCCCAAAAAAAACCAGAAGCGAGCAGGGACGCTCTGCCCTGGCTGTGCCGGGAATGTGGGGTATCCCAAAAAAAACCAGAAGCGAGCAGGGACGCTCTGCCCTGGCTGTGCCCCGCTCCAGCGGGACGCTGGAATTGCTGTTTTGGGATGCAGGCAAATCTCCAGGCTCCCACCTGAGCCACCTGCCAGCCTCTGGATTGCTGCCTGGATGCTCCAGCCACAAAAAAAAGCGTGGAGCAGGGGATGCTGTCAGGAAAATTGGTCGCGGCGAGGGCTGGCCCCGGCGGGTGACAGCAGCCTTTGTCACACACACGTCTCCAGCCACCGCTGGTTTTACTCCACTCCCAATTCCAGCGGTGGAGGGGGGAGGATCCTCCTGATTTCCAGCACAGCAGGGAGGGAAAAGGTCTCCTCCAGGCCTCTCTGCTGGTGCCACCTCGCAGGGGGTGGCAGTGCCACCTCCCCGGGGACAGCGGGGATTGACGGCTCTGTCTCCTGTCGTTGCTCCACGCCGGGAGAAGGAATATTTTTAACGCCTCCTTCCACCGCTCCCGGCTCCCCCACCTGCGCGGAGGGGATTTAAACAGCTTCCAGCCCCATCCTGGGATGTGCTTGGAATGCCTCCTGCCCGGTTTCCCTCACCCCGGGGCTCCGCGGGGGTCTCGGCTCTCAGCCCGCTCCATCCCATATTGATCCCCCTCTCCCTGTCTGGATCTCTGTCCCACGGATTTGCAGGCTGGGTTGGAGATGGGGATGTGGTGTCTGGCTGAGCCCGACCCTATTAACATCCCTGGGGAGTGGAATCCATGGACGGGGGGGGGAAACCATCCCAGCAGTAGAACCCCCAAGGCATTTCCAGAGCTGGGTGGAATTCTCTGTGCCCGGGGATGGGGAGGGGGGGTCCCAGGGCTGATCCCCCCCAGAGGACCAGGACAGAGGCTCAGTGAGCCCCTCTGCTCCTGGAATTCCGGCTCCCGGGAGACGCGTGCCCGGGGCTGTTCCAGGATATTTTCCAGACCATTTGCATGGGCACCTCCAGGTCATTTCGATCACTTTAAGCCACTTATCTGCCCATTTTCCAGCCCATAATATTTGCCTAATTCGATTACTCCGCAGCCTCCGCGCGCTGCAGGGAAATCATCGGGAGATATTACCCGGAGCGAGGCAGCTGGAGCCGCTTCCAGCGGGGCTCTGCCCTTGCTGGGGACACCCCCGGGGCCTGTCCCCATCGCTGCCACCCTCCCGGGAGCTGCCAGCCCCTGCCCGCGGTGCGGCCACCCCCAGCTCGCTCCAAGGCTCCCAGTTTATCCATTCCAGGACAAGCAGGAGGGTTTGGGATCAAGGTCCTGGAGCTGCAGGAAGGGGAGGGGATCCCAACTGGGCCCTTGGAATGCGCTTGGGACAGGCAGGAGGGAGAGAGGGAAGGAGGGAGGGAGGGAGGGATGTATGGATGAAGGGATGGATGGATAAAGGATGGATGGGTGGATGGATCCATGGATGGAAGGATGGATGGATCCAGGGAATACAGAGATGGATGGACAGAGGGATGGATAGGTGATGGATGGATGGACGGATGGATGGATGGAGGGAGGGGGGAAGGAAGGAAGGAAGGAAGGAAGGAAGGAAGGAAGGAAGGAAGGAAGGAGGGACCATGGGGAAGAGGGAGGAATGGTTGGATTCCATCTTTTCCAAGCTAAATGATTCCCCGATCCCGCGAGGATGGAGAGAGGGGATTCTGCCTCTGGACACAGCGTGGAACCGCAGGATCCGAATCCACTTCCAGGCTCGTTCCAGCGGCTCCGGGGGGAGCCTGGCAGGGCAATCAATGCCAGGGCGCTAATGAGAGGTCCTGAGTTAATTGGCAGGAGCCGTTGCCTAAATGAAGATTCCGTATGCGCAGGAGGAGCCGGGATCGGCCTGGATTCGGAGCTGGGCACATCCAGTTTGTGCCGGCAGCAGCCTCGGAAGCTCAATTAAGCTGCTCTGGCTTTTTTAATCAATCCCACCCCATTCCCCCCGGGCTGGGGAGGGGGTGAAGGCAGCAGGGCCATGTCTGGATTCCAGTTCCAATGGAAATGCCATCCTGGGAGCCACAGGGAGCAGGGAATTTGCTTCCCTCATTTGCATGTTGTTATTTTTTGACTTACAAGTAGACCCCCAAGTTTTCCTTTGGAAGGGAGTTCCTGGAAAAGCCAGGTTTGAGGTTTTGGAAGTGTCATTCCCGAGGGAGACCGGCTTTGAGCTGCAGGATCCGCTTTTCCAGCAGGGTTTGGATTGTTTGGAATATTATCGTTGTTCTCTGCACCCTCTTGTCCTCCTGTAATGTTCCTCAGAGGAACCCGGGTGCGACCGGGAATTGCGGTTTTCCCACCGTGTCCGTCCGGGATGTGGAGGATTTGCTCTGCGGAAAGGGAAGGATTTCCCACGGCTTCTCCAACGGGGATTCCCTGCCCGCTGCCCCGGACGGAGACGGGAACGGGGATGAATTTGGGAAGGGGATGGAGCTGTGCATGGACTCCTTGGGCTCTTGGAGCATCCCCGTGCCCAGCCCAGCTCCCCGTCGCTATCTTGCTTTTCCCCGTGGATTCTCTTCCCTGTGACCACCCTTGGGAGCGGCCTGAGGAGCAGGAAAACCTCCCCCAGCCACAGGAATTTGTCTCCCTGAGGAAGAGGATGGACCAGCAAACCCCAGAGGAGCAGCCCCACGCCGTGCCCGCGCTGAGGATGGGATCAGCCTCATTAAATTCCGTGTTTTCCCCCATAACCCAACCCTATATTAATGAAGGACGGGGTCGCGCGGGGTTGGCGGAGCTGCTGAGCCGCCCCAGCTCCCACCGGGAGCCGCCGCCCTGACTTCCAGCACCAAAAGATCCCTAATTAAGGGATTCCAGCACCAAAATATCCCTAATTAAGGGATTCCAGCGCCGAGGAAAAGGGAAGCGGCAAATCCCAGCTGGAGAGCCCCGACCTCATCCCTGCGCTCCGGGGCTCCGCCACCCCCTCGGCCGTGTCCCCACGGAATTCCCATCTCCAGAGCTGCCTCCAGGCCCCGGGAAGCTTTTTCCACGCGGAACGCGGGGCTCGCTGGGGAGAAAAAGCGGCTGAGAGGGGCTGCCTGGGAGCGGAGCGGAG
>NW_008236162.1:2238758-2244617 GCF_000691975.1 Corvus brachyrhynchos
TTGGGCACTTCCAGGGATCCAGGGGCAGCCACAGCTGCTCTGGGAATTCAATCCCAGCCCCTCCCCACCCTCACGGCGAAGAATTTCTAACATCCAATTCCCACTTTTCATGGGATGGGGATCCTCTCCTGGCACCCCAAGGAATGAGGGCACGTCCATCCTGGGCCTCCTCTGCTGGCACACAGGAATTTAATGCTTTTCCTGACGTTTCCCGGCCCTGCCATTCCTCTGGAGCCGTGGAGGCTCGGGAAGCGCCAGCCAAGGATGCCAGGGCCAGGCCAGCGCTCCCCGGCCGCCGCAGAGCGCGGCAATTACTCACTTAACATCCCGGGAGTGCACGGAAATCTCATTCCCGGGGAGCGGGGAGCGGGAGCGGCCGCCCAGCCCCGGCTCCCGAGCTTTTAGTGAAACTCGATTTGCTGCATTCCCCGACCGGGGCTGAGTGCGTGACTCTGGAAGCGGCCCCGTTCCCCGGCTGTTCCCGCGTCATTCCCGGGCGTCTGCAAAGCCCCTCTTGTCCCTCTGCCTTTCCTCCTTCCCTGTGCCCTTCATCCCAAGGAGCGATTCCCTCTCCTGTGCCTCCATCCCTGTGCCCTTCATCCCATGGAGCAATTCCCTCTCCTGTGCCTCCATCCCTGTGCCCTTCATCCCATGGAGCAATTCCCTCTCCTGTGCCTCCATCCCTGTGCCCTTCATCCCATGGAGCAATTCCCTCTCCTGTGCCTCCATCCCTGTTCCCTCCATCCGATGGGAACAATTCCCTCTGTCTCCATCCCTGTGCCCTTCATCCCATGGAGCAATTCCCTCTCCTGTGCCTCCATCCCTGTTCCCTCCATCCGATGGGAACAATTCCCTCTGTCTCCATCCCTGTGCCCTTCATCCCATGGAGCAATTCCCTCTCCTGTGCCTCCATCCCTGTTCCCTCCATCCGATGGGAACAATTCCCTCTGTCTCCATCCCTGTGCCCTTCATCCCATGGAACAATTCCCTCTGTCTCCATCCCCGTTCATTCCATTTGGGGGGAACAATTCCCTCTGCCTTTACCTCCATCCCTATTTTCTCCATCAGATGGAAACAATTCCATCTCCTTTTCTGCACCCCCCATCCGATGGGAACAATTCCCTTTCCTTTTCCTCCATCCCTGTGCCCTCCATTTGATGGGAACACTCTGGTTGCCCATGGAAGCTCTTCCAGTCCACCGCACGAGGCTCCTGAGCCAAAATCCCGGCTGTCCCTGTGCTGCCACTCCCGGTAATTCCCCCCGTGGGGCTCCGGGGCTGGAGCCGCGCTCGGACACCGAGGAGAGAGCGAGGAGCGAGCAGGAATCTGTTCCTTCGCACAGAAAATTCCCAAGCGCTCCCCTCGCAGCGCCGGCGCCTGGCTCAGGTGCCGAGGGCTGGGATGGAAATGTCAGCTGCGATTTGGGGCCGCCGAGGCTGACGGGTGTGAGAGCAGCAGAGGTGACAGCTCCGCTCCGTGCGGCCCGCAGCGAGGGGCCGCGCCTGAACCCCCCCGGGCCACCAGCGCGGTGGCTCTGCCATGTGCGGGTCACGGCGAACTCCCAGAAACTCAGCGACAAGAGCGGGGTGGCACCGGCTCTGTCCCTCGCCGGGGCCACCGCTGAGTGCCTCTGCCATGTGCAGGTCACCGCCAACTCCCAAAAATTCAGCGGCAGGAATGGGGCGGCTGCAGCCTCCCCGGGCAGCATCGCTGGTGGCACCGTCCCGGTTTGCAGCCAGAATCCTGGGATACGCCGGGATCTGTGGGATCTGCCGTTGTCCCCGGCCTCCTGGAAGCAGAGGTGGGATTTTAGGGATAAACCTGGCTCTGGTTTGGGAATCCCTGGCAGGGCAGGGCCTGCCACGCTCTCGGCATGGATCGGAGCCGGATGGGCCCCGCGCCGGAGCATTCCCTGGGCAGGGAGAATCCCGAACCACCGCGCTCTCCCGGGCAGGACGGAGCTGGGATGGGATCGGTCGGGCTGACGCTGTTTCCGAGGTGCTCTCACAGCCACAAAAGGAGGGGAGGGCGAGGCGGAGCCACCGGGATGCTGCCACCAGCCCTGGGGTTCATCCAGAGGGGGTTTAGATTCAGCCGAGCCTCTTTTAATCCCGGTTCCGCTCCTTTCCCCGAGATTCCCGAGCCGCCAGGAAGCAGCAGGGAAGGGGTTGGATTCCCCGGCAGAGGTTAAAGAGGCAAAATCAGTTCAGAAAACAGCAGCGAGGGCAAAAATAGCCTCTGCTTTGCGTGGAGCTGTCGGGGTCCATCAGCGTCGGGGTGTTCCAAGGACTCCCATCGCCCGTGGCCGCGAGCCGGCCGCTGTCAGCAGCCCTGGGAACGCGATCCCAAGGATTCACCCGCGGGAAGTGCGAGCGGCTGGGCGGGGCCGAGCCCCGACGGCCCCGCGGGTTCGGCCCCCGGGGATCCCTTCCCGGAGCGGAAAAGCCCGGCCAGGCCCGGAGCGGGAGGGAGGATGAGAATGCGGGGCTTCCCCGGCAGCGGGAAGTGCGGAGGAGCTCTGGGAAGGGACGCGGAATGTCCCCGAGGGTGTCCTTGTGCCCGCAGTGACCCCGCCGTGCCCTCCGCACAGCCGGGGCTGGGGCGAACCTTGCCCGAAGTAAAAAAAAAATGGTAAAATATTGGAGTCGCATCTGCAAGGGCAGGAAACGGATTCCAGGCCGGGCTGGACGGGGCTTGGAGCACCCTGGGACAGTGGGAGGTGTCCCCGCCCATGGCAGGGGTGGCCCTGGATGGGCTTTAAGGTCCCTTCCAAATAAAGCAAGCTGTGGTTCCATAATGGGGAAAATTCCAGGGTTTTGGAGCCAAAGGGAATTAAGCAGAGGGGGCTTGGTTTGTTGCACATCCCGGGACGGCAAAGCCCTGATCTGGGAATTCTCGGCCCCAGACTGGGAGCTGCAGCTCAGGGGAGTGATGCGCTGGTCCCTCTCCACCCCTGGGATTCAGGAGCCCCGGAGCAGAGGTGAGGTCCCGCCTTCCAGCCATGCCTGAGACCCTAAAAACTCCCATAAGTGTTAAAAACCCCCATTTGGGGCTCAGGCTGCTGCAGATGCCTGAAATGGGGCATTTCCTGGAAGGGGAAGCAGCATCCCGGTGGGGATGTCCCCTCTCCTCATCCAGGTGCCCCTGGGGCGGACAAACCCATCGCAGAGCCGGGAGTCCTGCGAGGTGCTGAGGCTCTTCCCGGTGCTGTCGGGATGAGGAGCGGGCAGGGAGAGCTCGGAGGCCGGCGCTGCCCCCGTGGATTAGAGCGTTAATGCCTAATCCATCGCGGTAACAACCTTGACTCCCATTAATGTGATAACGCCTCGCGGAATTAAAGCCCGGAGTCGGGAGGGCGAATAAATCCAGCCCATATTAATGGGACTTAAAGGGAAGGAGGGGAGGAATCCTCCGGTCCCATCTATCAACTCCTGTGCGGGAACAAAGCCCGGGGAGGGGTCTCCGCTCCCCAGGGAATGCTGGAGCCCTCAGGAGCGGGATCCTTTGGAAGTGGAAGAGAGCAGCAGCCACCCCTCTGTGCCACCCTCGCTCCAGGGGTGCCTGGAGGCACTGGGAGCACTGGGAGCACTGGGAGCTGGTGCGGTGTCCCTGTAATCGGCTTTGCTGATTAACATTGTCATCCCACAAAGCCTGGGAATAAAGTTGTGGAGTTTCTTGTGTTTTTCTTGGGTTTTTTTTTTTTCCCCCTCCAAGCCTGAATATTTCTATCCGTGCTCTCTCCTCTCCCCCGGGACGATGAGGTCTTGCCGGTCTCCTTTGATCCCAAAAACCTCTGCATCCCACCCTAATCCCTCCTTGCCTCCCTTCTCCCTCCGAGCAGGACCAGCCGCTCCAGACAGAGCCCTCTTTGTGCTGGGATGGCTGGGAAGGGACAGTCCCCCGCTGTCCCCCTCCCAGAGCTGCCTGTGCCATCCCGAAGGAGACTCCAACCTCCCCTTCCCGCAAAACCCGGCATGGGGGCGGGGGGGGAGGCTGAGCAGCGGGATGCTGCCCCTGGTTTAAGAAGCTCCCAGGCCGTAAATTCGACCGGAATAAATCCCGAATGAGAGGCCAGGTAGCTGCCTGCTCCTGATAAGGCCGGAGCGGGGATGCGCAGTGGGAATGCTCCGGGATTAACCCCGCGGGATGCGCTGCCCGTGGCCCCCATCCCACCCTTCCGTCAGCGGCCGAGCTAATTAATGTGCTCGGGTAATTAGAGGGGGGCGTTTCCCGCTGGATTCCGTGGTTCCCACCACCAGCAGGATCTGGGGCAGGGGCTGAGGGAATAAAACCCAGGGAAAGCCCAGGTGAGGCTGTCCCCTTCCCTCCCGGAGCAGCTGCGGGGACAAAAACCAGCCAAGTGTCACCTTGCGGGGAGCTGAGTCCCCTCTGGCACAGCCCCGAGCTTGGGAAGGGCGGAGAGGGAGGGAATGGAGAGGCCGAGGAGCTGGGAGAGCAGAGCAGATCCCTCCTCTGGTAGAGGGAATCCTTTCCCTGGATCCGAGGGGCCACTAAGGCAGGAAATGAGCAGGAATTTGCCTTCCTGAGGAGGAGGCAGAGGGACCTGTCCACGGCCTGAAGCAGCTCCCGCCCTTCCTGCTGCTGGGATCCCACCGGAGCACAAAGGGCAGGGAGAACAGTAGGATCTTCATCCCGGGAATGGCACTTTTGGGAAACCTGGCTGCAGGGGGACAGGTGTGACACCCAGAACGACGAACCAGCCGAGACCTGGCCAAATGAAAGATGCCCCGGTCACTGCCGGCTCCACGTCGGAGCTGTGGAAGCTCGGGAATATCCTGCCAAGGAGCAGCTTCTCCTTTCCAAGGAGCAGCCGCGGCAGGGAGAGCAGAGAGCAGGAGGAGGATAGGGCGGGCGGGGTGTTGGCGGCTGGGAAGCCCCGCTGATGCTCTGAGCTGCTGCTTTCCATCCTCCCCTTCCTTTCCGCCCGACCCTTTCCCGGTGGAGCAGCGCGATCCCGCTGCTGTCTGCCGAGGGGAAGCGTTCCAAAGGGACACGGGGATGTGGGAATGGGGGCAGCCCCAGCGCTGGGCCCCCAAGTCCCCTCCGGCTCCCCAGGCCCTTTATTGGGGTGACCCAAGCGGAGCATCTTCCTTAATGCTCCCCATTGTTGGGGCCTGTAGGGTCCTGACCCCAAATCAAGGACAGAGAGAGGGGCGAGAAGTTCCAGCACCCCACTGGGGCTGGGGGGATGAGAGAGAAGGAAGCTGGGAAGGCTGCACCGTGTCCCTGCAGTGGGGTGGTGACCCCATTCCCATTCCCGCTGTGGGGCAGAGGGGTTGGATGCCGGGAAGGATGAGCAGGGTGCTGTGCCAGGAGTGTCCGATGGGAATTTCGGGTTCCCTGGGCAGGGTGTGTCACAGGTGGGTGTCCAACCCCTCCCGCAGACCCCGCAGTGGGGAGGCCACAGCACCTGCTGGGTGGCCCCGCTTGGGTGGGGTCCCCTGGCTCCCTCCCCCTGGCACCGGGTGGCACCTTGTCCCTGTGCCCCTGCGGCCCCACGGGTCCTCCTTTCCCGTTCCCATGGCTGTCACCCATCCAGGGGTTGTCCCTGCAGCCCACGAGCCCCCCTCTGCCATCCCCAGAGCATCTCCTTTCCCCATTCCCAAGGTCATCCCCCATCCAGGGACCCTTTCCCACCCAGCGCATCCCCCTTTCCCATTCCCACGGCTGTCACCCAGCCAGGGATGTGGCACTTTGTCCCTGGAGCCCCCCGGGTGCCCCTTTCCCATTCCCTCCTCTCCCATCCTCATGGATGGAGCAGCGCGGGGGCCCTGGGGGTGGAATGTGGGGAGGGGGTCTCTGCAGCAGCCCCGGGGGTCCCCCGGGGGGGACAGGCAG
>NW_008236162.1:2246357-2246883 GCF_000691975.1 Corvus brachyrhynchos
ACAGCCCCGTAGCGGGGGGGAAGGGCTCCAGCCTGGCTGGGGGGACAGCTGGACATCTGGACGGCTCACGGAGAGATCTGAGGAGCAGGGACCTCCAGGGGGACAGGGGTGCATCCAAACCGGGGCCCACCCACCCTCACAGCGGGGTTGGCATCGAAGCAGGACCCTGTGCCCCCCATTCCTGGGTGTCCCCCCATTCCTGGGTGTCCCCAAGGCTCTGTGGGTGCAGGGCGAGGCTGAGGAGCTGGACCCCGAGCAGGGACACTGCACCCCCAGACTGAGCCCTGGGGCTGGGGTGACCACGGGGCTTTCCACGGCGTGGCCTCGCCGTGAGGATCCTGGAGCAGAGAACATCCAGCTCTTCCCATCTGGGATCATTCCCGGGAAGCCAGAAGAGCCCTTTGCTCCTGGCTGGGAAGCTGCATGCTCCGGAGCGATCCTTGCGAGGAGAAATCTTTCCCTCTAAAGCTGCCGGCGTCCAAAGGTCTCCGGCAGAAGCAGAGCAGGAGAACGTGGATTAGAGCTC
>NW_008236162.1:2247678-2249207 GCF_000691975.1 Corvus brachyrhynchos
GGATAGAAAATCCCCCTCCTCATTTTTGCCCTCCATCCAAATTCCCCGCTGGAGCCTCGGTGGGAATGCGGAGCTGGGAGGAGCAGGGGGGCTCCAGGAAAAGCCCCTCCGGCCTGGGCTGATTCCTGCGGGATTTGGGGGCACCACGACCAAGGGATGCGCCTGCCCTTTGTGCTCCAGCGGGATGTGCCCGGCTCCAGGATCCGCTGGCATTCCCGGCTCGGAGTGTGCTGGATGCTTCCAGCGCTGCCGTGGGGCTCGCAGGACCCTGTTCCCCGCAAAACCATGGAAGAAAGGTGGAAAAAATGGGAAAAACCAGGAGGATTTGGGCCAGCTCACCCACACACTTCATCCCTGCTGCTTCCAGAGGGTGGATTTATTGTGGGATTCCCAATCCGGCCCACCCAGCACCGGAATGTGCTGCCGAGGGAGCACGAGGATGTTCCGGGTGGTCCTTTTGTGTCAGGGCAAGGATGTGTCCCTGTCCTGCCAGCGCCTCTGGATCCTGCCTGTGGAGAGAGCCGGGAGATGGGAATGTGGCCAGAGGAGGGGATTTTTGGGAAGAGACTTTTGGAGAAGAGCGAGTTGGAGCTGGGAGCTGGCTCAGGGCAGAGGGCTCGGGGCGAGCACGGCTGGAGCTGAGCTGGGAGAGGATGGAATGTGGTGGAACTCTGGAATAGTCCCCATGGCCGGTGGGGCTCTGGAATGGCTCTCCAAGCCCAACGGAGCTCTGGAATGGCTCTCCATGACCATGGAGCTGTGGGATAGCTCTCCATGCCTGGTGGAGCTCTGGAATGGCTTCCCATGCCCAGTGGAGCTGTGGGAAGTCTCTCCATGCCCGATGGAATTCTGCAATGGCTCTCCATGCCCGATGGAATTCTGGAATGGCTCTCCATGCCCGATGGAATTCTGGAATGGCTCTCCATGCCTGATGGAATTCTGGAATAGCTCTCCATGCCCAGTGGAGCTGAGGGATCAATCCCCATATCTGGTGGAGCTGTGGAATGGCTTTCCACACCCAGTGGAGCTCTCGAATGGATCTCCATGCCCCTGGAACCCTGGAATGGCTCTCCATGCCCATGGATCTGTGGGATGTTTCTCCATGCCTGGTGGAGCTCTGGAATGGCTCCAACGCCCTGGAGCAGTTTCCCTGCGGCCACGGCTGCAGCAGGATCAGGTTTTCCCAGCTGGATGCCTCAGGATGGGATTTCCCAGCGTGTGAAGGTTCCAAAGCATCATCCACGGCGTGGTGAGGCTCCGGCATTCCCGCCCCCAGGATCTGCCTTTGGGGGCTGCCAGGAATGTCCCTCCGTGGATCCCACCTGCCTCCCGTGTGGAATATAATCCTGACAGGCCAGGCACGGCCTTCCCCAGGGCGATCTGCCGCTCCGGCCTGGATCTAACGTGGATGTGGGGGCTCTGTGGGGGCTCCTGGACACTCTCCAGGCCTTTCGGAACACAACGGGGCTTGTCTGGGGACATCCGATGAAGACCGGGATCTGCGGGATCTGTTCCTTGGAGCGACCGCA
>NW_008236162.1:2249966-2250993 GCF_000691975.1 Corvus brachyrhynchos
TGCCCCGCGGCCCTGCCAAGGCCGAGCGCTCCAAAAGCCGTGAGTCAGATGCCCTAAAAATCCTGTGACGGGGCTGAAAACGACGAGCAGCCAAATCAAACTCGAACAGCGGCGTCTGGGAGCAGGGAATTGGGATGGACTCGCTGCTTCCCGTGACTCTGGAGAGCTCCGGGAACGCTGGGAACACGCGGGGTTGTTGATTTGTTTGGGTGGAATAAGGAACAGAAGGTCCCGCGGCGTCACGTGGAGCCCGGAGCTGAGGTGTGCGGTTAACCCCGCACCTTCCCACCCCACACCTGGGAATCTCAGCTGCTGGGGGGGGTCCAGGGACATCCCGGGAAGTGTCCAAGGCCAGGCTGGATGGGGCTTGGAGCAGCCTGGGATAGGGAAGGTGCCCTTGCCCAGGGCAGGGGTGGGATGGGATGATTTTATGCCTCCTTCCGACCCAAACCATTCCGTGACTGTAGGATCTCATCCCACCCCCTGCCATGGGCATGGACACCTCCCACTGTCCCAGAGTGCTCCAGTCTGGCCTTGGGCACTTCCAGGGATCCAAGGGCAGCCACAACTGCTCTGGGAATTCCATCCCAGCGGCTCGCCACCCTCACAGGGAGGAATTCCTTCCATTTATGCAACCTCAATTGCCCCTCTTCCAGTTCGACCTTTAAAACCCCTTCCAACTCCAACCATTCCAAGATTCCATGGCACTCCCAGGCTCTTCCAGCTTGATCTTTAAAGCCGAACATGGAATGGCTCTGCATGCCCATGGAGCTCTGGGATGGCTCCCCATGCCCCTGGAGCTCCGGAACGTCCCCTTCCAACCCAGACCATTCCAAGATTCCACGGCACTCCCAGGCTCTTCCAGCTCCATCTTTAAAGCCCCATCCAAGCCAGACCGTTCCATGGCTCCCAGGCTGGGTTTAGCTGGGCTGGGCTGACCTCAGGTCCCTCTACACCAGCGGGACGCCGGGGCGGGGACAGGCGGTTCTCACCTCCCTCCCTCACCTGTGCCCTCCTCTCTCCCTCC
>NW_008236162.1:2252743-2253065 GCF_000691975.1 Corvus brachyrhynchos
CACCCCGGTATAAGGACAACTCCGGGATCCATCCCGGGATAAGGCCGACTCGGGGATCCATCCCGCAGCCAGGGCAGGAATTCTGGGCAAGGAGCGCCTGGAACTGCGGGATCGATGCTGCAGCAGCCTCAGCCGGGGCTTTCAAAGTGCGGCCATCGATTATTTATTCGTATATTTATATTTTTGTGTTTATTATTTATTTTTTTCCTGTGGCCGCTGGGGTTTGGGGACAGCCTTTCCTCCCCTGAGAGCTGCAGCTGCTTGTGCTGAAATCAGATTTTTTTCCCCCAAAATCGCGTGGATTTGCCCTGAAATCAAACGT
>NW_008236162.1:2253101-2257500 GCF_000691975.1 Corvus brachyrhynchos
GGGGGGGAGGATTTTTCTTCAGCCTGGATGGCGTTCGGGGTCCCTCTGGAATGTGTGGATTGGGATGGAAGAGCCCCTGGAGCGCAGTGTGGGGGATCAGTGGTGGGGGGGCTGCATTCCCCACTGAAATATTCCCATTTTCCCAAGGAATGGGGTGGAAAAGCACCTCACAATAGGGGTTTTTTTTAGGCAAATGGGGATTTTGTAACAAGAAAAGAACCCAGAGCTGAGTGTGGACCCCAAAACTTCCAACCTTGAACTCAGCGTCCATCCCCATGGAACATCGACCTTCCCAATCCCAACTCCCTCAGCTCCTGGAAGCCTTTGGAACGCAGCCACTGCCAAACCCAGAACCAGCCCGAGCCTCCCAAGCAGCCACAATGCCCCGAACCTCTCCCAAATCCCCTTCTCCTTTAATTCCAGGGCAGTTCTTGGAAAGCTTTTTGCTTTCCCCTCCCCAGACCGCCGGCCGGGGCGGTGCCCGTGCCCGGGATTATTCACTGCGGGCTTTAATTTGCTTTTTCCTCCCTCTTTTTCCTCCCTTTCCTCCCGCCGAAGGAGAGGAATTTTATGAAGCCTCCCCGTACGAGCCGGTCACCTCCCGTCTCTCTGATATATTCAGACTCGCTTCAATTTTCTCAGGTAATAAAAGCACCGTGTTTTATCTCCTGCCTGCGAACACAGAGCTGCTCCCTGGCAGGGAAATCCTCCTCCTCCCTCCCCTCTGCTTTGTCCTTTGCTCCTCCAGCTCTTCCAGCCTCTCCTTCCCGCCTGTTTTCCCCAAATTTGGTGTCCCGAGCATCGCTGTGGGGCTTTGGTGCATTTTGGGGCAGATTCTTTCTGTTTCGGACCAGCACAGGCCGGGATTTAGGGTTTTACCTCTTGGGCCCGGCTGCTTCCAATGTGGGTTTATGTAAAAATGTTGGAAAACCTGAAATTCCCGTAATTCCCCTTAATCCGCGTTGTCCCCAGCGCCAGCGCGGGCAGGAGGGGGAGGCACAAACAGTCCTGGCTCCAGCGGGGTCCAGCCCTTCCCATTCCATGTGGAATTCCTTGTTTGCTGGAGGATTTGGGAGCCTCGGGATGGGGGAGGGGGAGCTGAGGGGGGACCCTGTTTGCTGTCCCCTCCCTGGGGCAGCGGCCTCGAGCCGAGCTCTGGGAAGCTGCTGGGAGAGGGATGCTGAGCCCTTCGGAGCATCCCTGTGCCCTTCGGAGCATCCCTGGGTCCCTTGGAACCCCTCAGAGCATCCCTGGGTCCCTTGGAGCATCCCTGAGCCCTTCGGAGCATCCCCGGGTCCCTTGGAACCCCTTAGAACATCCCCGTGTCCCTTTGGAACATCCCTGTGTCCCTTAGAACCCCTTGGACCACCCCTGAGCCCTTTGGAACCCCTTGGAGCATCCCTGAGCCCTTTGGAGCATCCCTGGGTCCCTTGGAACACCTTGGGCCATCTCTGTGTCCCTTTGGAGCATCCCTGAGCCCTTTGGAGGGTCCCCTGGAACATTCCTGAGCCCTTTGGAGCATCCCTGTGCCCCTCAGAACATCCCGGTGCCATTTGGAGCATCCCTGTGTCTTCCAGGGAGCCCAAACTCCGCCACCATCCTCGGGAACTTTGTTTTTCCCATCCATTTCCATGACAACCTTCCCCGTGCCACCCCTCACCCCCTTCCCAAATCAGGTCAGCGGTGCCTCGGCTGCTCCTCGCTCTTCCTCCTCTGAACCCTTCCCCCAAACTCCCCCACGCTGCGGGATTTTGGGGGGGCTGCGCTGTCCCCACACCTCGGGGACACCCCCAGGGCCTTGCCCAGAGCCCCCTCAGCTCACCTGGGGACACCTCTGAGTGGGGCTGTGGCACCGTCGCTGTCACCGCTGTCACCCGCCGGCTTTCAGCCCCCGGGGGGAATTTTCCAGGCTTTTCCAGGTGAATTTTCCTCGGGAGCTCGGCTCGGGGTTTTGGGATGACGCTGCCACCCCCTCCCGTCTCCCGCCTGCCTTTTTGGGATTACATTGGCGTCAGGAAAACGTTGGAGCTGCTGGGAAGTCTGGAAAGCAGCGAGGCTGGAGCAGGGATTAGACACTCCTGATTTATCCAGGGAAGCGCAGCGGGAGGCGCAGGGAGAGCCTGGCTGGGGATTTTGGGGCTGGGGAAGGGGGCAACGAGCTCCTGGTGCAGGCAGGGATGTGCTGTGGCCACCGGGGTGGCCGCGATGCTGCTGCCACCCCTTCCCTGTCCCCTCCCTGGGGACATCCAGCCCCAAATCCTGGTAGGAGCACTGAAGCAAACGAGTTCTTGGAGCTGTTCCTGGAGAAGGAGCCGCTCCTGGAGAAGCAGCTGTTAATTGCCTGGAGGGATAATTGGGAGCGGAGGGATTGCTGGGCCTCTCTGGGAAGCAGCTGCTGTGTAACCCGCGTCTAAGCGGAAAACGGCGTGTAACCCGCGTGTAACCCGCGTGTAAGCGCGGAGCACCCGCGGAGCCAGCGCTGCTCCCTCCCCACACCGCGGGACTGAGCTGCGGGACCCCCGCGTTGGGCGGAGAATCCCGGGATGCTCATCCCTGCTGGATCCCGAGGAAACCGCATCCTGCGGGAGAAGGGAGAAGCTCCAGTTGGGAATTCAGTCCCGCTGGCACCACACCCAAGCGCTGGGTGGGCATCAAACCCCATTCCCCTCCTCCTCCTCCTCTTCCCCTGCCCCCGTCCTGCCCCAGAGGCCCTGGGGACACCCAGAGGGGACAGCTGGTGGCCCCAGCCCCTGTCCCCAGCTCCTCGGCCCCCGTTTCCGTCTCTGCTCATGAAATTTTCATGCTCGTGCGTTATTAATGAGCTCCCCAGCAGCGCGGCGCTTCCAAAGCCGCGGCTCCATTAAAATGCAGCCGGGGCCCTGCAGGTCTCGGGCAGGGCAGGAGCGATGCTCCTGAGGATGAGACAATGGGCTGGCGCTTCCCAAGGATCCCAAAATCCCGGCTTTGTGCCGGAAATCTGCTGTTCGCCGCTGCCAGGGCTCGGGGCCGGGCCGGCTGCCGGTGGGATGCAGGGAGGGCTCGGTGCATCCCCCAAAAGCAGGGGAAGAAAAGATATCCAGGTGTCCCCCACTTCTTAAATCCTCTTTTTCCCCACCTCTTAAACCCCCTTTCCCCACCTAAATCTTCCTTTTCCCCACCCCTTAAATCCCCATTTTTGAGGGCATCTCCGTGGCTCAAGGGCATTTCCCCAGCTCAAGAACATCTCCCCAACTTTGAGGACATCTCAAACCTCTCCCCAGGTTTGAGGATTTCTCCCCATCCCAGGTCAAGGCCATTTCCCCACCTCAATCCCATCTCCCCAGGCTCCCGACCATCCTTTGAGGCCACCTCCCCATCCCTTCCCACCCTCCTGACCGCTCTCCCTCGGTGTCCCCGGGCAGGAATGGACCCAGCCACCACCTCCAAGAGCAACCACTGCCTGGACGCGGCCAAGGCCTGCAACCTCAACGACAACTGCAAGCGCCTGCGCTCGGGGTACATCTCCACCTGCAGCCGGGAGCTGTCGGCCACCGAGCCCTGCAGCCGCCGCAAGTGCCACAAGGCCCTGCGCCAGTTCTTCGACCGCGTGCCCAGCGAGTTCACCTTCCGCCTGCTCTTCTGCTCCTGCAAGGACCCGGCGTGCGCCGAGCGCCGCCGCCAGACCATCGTCCCCTCCTGCTCCTACGAGGACAAGGAGAAGCCCAACTGCCTGGACCTGCGCGGCGCCTGCCGGACGGATCACCTGTGCAGGTAAAGGGTGTGCCAGGGGTTCTTCTGGCGTGGGTCAGGTGTCGGTGTCACCCCCCTGGCATTGGTGTCACCTGTGCAGGTGCGGGCTTCTGCTGGTATGGCCCTGGCACCGGTGTCACCCCCCCTGGCACCGGTGTCACCTCCCTGGCATCGGTGTCACCTCCCCGGCATCGGTGTCACCCCCCTGCATCGGTGCAAATCCTTGGCTCCATTTTCCCCGTGTTTGCCTCAGGAAGCAGCACTGGGCCAATGCCTGGGCAAGATCCACGGGGCAGATCCCAGGAAACGGGGACAGAGCTGCAGCCCCTAAACTTCCTCGGCTGCTGAATTCCCGCTGTTTCCTCCTTTGGAAGCGCAGAGCTGGGAGCTGAGGCTCCTGTTCCTTATGAAACCCATTTGTCACAGGGACAACCCCTCCTGTCCCCCTCGGGGACCGGATCGGGCTCCCGACAGCTCCAGCTCCTGCCAGGAGCGGGATCTTTTTCCCATCAAGGTGATGGAGTTTCCTGGCGCTCGGCAGGGAAATAAATGCGAGCTCCAGGTCTTCCTCTGGCTGCGAGCGGAGAGGTTTGAAATGTGGGAATGTGGCTTTTTATCAAAAAGTAATCCAAGGAGCCGGTGTCCATGAATAAAAGATACCCAGGAATGG
>NW_008236162.1:2257560-2264889 GCF_000691975.1 Corvus brachyrhynchos
GCGCGAGGGATCCGCTCTCGGAGAGGGATAACGGGGCTGGGGGGGCTGCGGAGGCCGCGGGGCTGCTGAGCTTTAATTCCTGCAGGGAATGAAGTCCGCACACAAAGAGGCAAAGCGGAAAAGGGGGAGGGGGAGGCACTGCTGGGAGTGTTCACTCCGAGGGGGAAATGGGGTTTTTTGGGGAAAGCGTGGATGCTGCTGGGATGGGGGCTCTCGCTCTGGAAAATGCCCAAATCTGGGATTTATTTGTGTTGGTTTTGCAGAGTTTTGCTGTAACCTTGCTGGTTTTTCCTTGGGATGGGGCATGGAAGCATTCCTAGGATCTGGGTTTTCAGGAGAAGATCCCATCTGGTTCGCTCCCCTCTGGCATCTCCCCCTGGGAATGATGGGACACGAGACCCCTCTGTGTCCCCTCATCCCTATGGACAAGGCAGGGCTGGGCTGTGCCATGGGATTTCCCATTATCCAGGAGTTCCTCAATCCGACATCCCGGCCTGATGCTCATCCCGATCTGACAGGGACCTGGCGAGGCCACTGGAGCCGGAGCAGATCCCAAGTGCTCCCAGAGCCGGAGGTGACAGGAGATGAGACAATTTTCCTGCCAGAGTAATTAACCTGCCAGGGTAATTAATTAACCCTCCTGGCTCGAAGCCTAATGAGGGAAAACCCTCTCTGCCAGGCCAGGGCTTTCCAGGGGGATTTTTCCTGCGTGGATGTCGATCCAGGGGCAGCTGCTCCCGTAGGACAGGACTTCCACCCCTAAAAAAGCCAGAGGAACTGGCGGAGAAGGAAAATGAATATTCCAGCATGGAAAACAGCCCTTCCAGAGGTTTTCCTGGCTCTCTGTGCTGTTTTCCAGCTGCTGGGGTTGGACACCAGCCCTGTCCCCTTGGTCACGAAGGTCACAAGGAAGCCACCAGCTGCTCCATCCTGCTGGGAATGGCTCTGGATGTGGAATGTTCCAGATGCAGGAGGGGTTTAACCACTGGGGAGGACATTCCCTGCTGTCCTTGTGCAGGCGCAGAGGGTCTGGGATGTCCCTCCTTGTGTCCCCTCAAGGACTCAGATGCTGGCGAAGGGACAGGATCAGCTCCCTGGGCTTGGAGGGCAGGATCTGGCTTATCCTGGGCTGAAATCCCAGGTTTTGCTCCGTAGAAATCCATTCCAACCACCTTGACCCGGCCGCAAGTCCCGAGGGAGCTGCTCCAGAACTCCGGCAGCAGTTGAGCCGTGATTTGCGTGGCTCTTTGTGCAGCTCGGGAAGCTTTTCCCAGCTTTTCCGAGCTCGGGAATCTTTTCCCAGCTCGCAGGAGCCTGACAAAGTCCGGGAGCTTTTGTGGCTGATTGCAAGGGACAGGTTTTAGCTCCCGGAATACAAAAACCTTTGGCGAAGCACAAACCTCAGCGAAGGGGAAAGGGAAGGGAAGGGGAGAAAAGAGCTGATTTCAGCAGCTGCAGCTCGCTGGATTTTTCATCTTGCATCAGCAAGTCGGGAACACAAATAATCTGCTCTTACACGCTCCAGTGGTGCCGGAGAAATTCCCAGCCTCCACTGGCTGGAGCTCCTCAGCATCCAAAGTGGGCATGTTGGGTCATTTCCCCGATTTTTTTTTTTTTATCCCAGGTTTTGGTGTGTTTCAAGCCAAGGATGCTCCCCCTCCCGGGATATTTGTGTGTCAAGGATTCCGGCTGGGCTTGGGCTGGAGCTCCTCAGCATCCTCACTTTGGATGTTGGGTCATTTCCCCGGAGTTTTATCCCAGTTTTTGGTGTGTTTAGAGCTGTGGGGACATCAGGGATGCTCCCAGGATGTTTTTGCGTCAAGGATTTTGGTTGGGGTTGGGCTGGAGCTCCTCAGCATCCAAAGTGGGGGTTTTGGGTCATTTTCCTGAATTTTTATCCCTGTTTTTTGCATGTTTAAAGCTGTGGGGGGTCAGGGATGCTCCCCCTCATCAAAGATTTTGGTTGGGGTTGGGCTGGAGCTCCTCAGCATCCAAAGTGGGGATTTTGGGGTCATTTCCCAGATTTTCCATCCCAGTTTTTGGTGTGTTTAAAGCCTTGGGGGGGGGGAGGGATGCTCCCCCTCACGGGATATTTGTGCGTCAAGGATTTTGGCTGGGCTTGGGCTGGAGCTTTGGCTCGGGAATGAGGGAACGGGATCCAGGCTGGGCTGGGAATTGATGGAACACCAAACATGGGAACAAAACGCGGCTTTTCGAGAGCCGCGGCCTCGCCGGCACAGCCTTTGTTTAGCGCAGACAAAACGCCACCCGTAATGGATGTTCCCTTGATAAACAGCAGCTCAACTCTCTCATTACTCCCTGTAATGAGAGCCTGTCTGGGAAGAAGAAGGAGCAGGGAAAAACCGCTCCTGGATTTAATGGGAGCCGGGAGAGCTGGCGTTCGGAGGGGACGGCGCGCGGAGGAGCCGCTCGCAGCCGCCTGGAGGAGCCCCCGAACCCGGCCTTGGGTGGGGGGAGGGAAAAAAAGTGAAAAACAACCCCAAATCTGGTGGATTTGGGGATTGGAAGGGCAGCACCCGGGGCTCCCCCACATGAGGAGGCGGCTGGGGGAGGGCTCGGCTCCCTGCGGGCTCTCACCACAAGAATCAGTCAATTCTCGCTGAATAATTAACTCGAGAGGCTTCCCAAGTATTGACTTCGTGTGACAGCGAGTCTGTCTTGAGCCGGGCTTTGCTTGTGTAAACACAATCTCCGGCTGGGCTTAGTTAGCGGCTCAATGGGACAGAACGAGCCCGCAATTAAAATCAAACGATGCCCGAGCTCCGTCCTCGCCTTCCCCGGGAGCCGCAGGGCTCGAGGAGGAAAAATTCACCCCAAAACCGTCTTTGAACTGCTCCATCCTCGCCTTCCTCGGGAGCCCTGTCAGGAGAAAAAATTCACCCCGAACCCGTCTTTGAACTGCTCGTTTCAGGGCTGGATCCAAATGCGGGGGCCTGAAACACACGTGGAGAGGGAAATGGTTCATTAAGAGTTCCCGACTTGGGGGTTGCGCTGGTTTCATTCCTAATTATTTTCCCTCTTGCTGGGTTTCCTCTGCATTGGGAATTTCTCTGCCGGTTTGTTGTGGGTTTGCCTTTTTCCCGCTGTGCCCTGAGCAAGGAACAGATATCCCAGGATGTGGAAAAACGCTCCAGGATCAGAGTTCAACCTTTGATCCCCACCTGGTCCCCAGCCCAGAGCTCTGAGTGCCACCTCCAGGGGTTCCTTGGGCGCCTCCAGGGGTTCCTTGGGCATCTCCAGGGGTTCCTTGGGCATCTCCAGGGGTTCCTTGGACACTTCCAAGGATGATGACTCCAAACCCCCCGGCCAGCTCTTTCCAAGGCCTGACCCCCCTCTCCACGAGGAAATTCCTCTTGGAATTTCGGCCGAGAGCCTCAGAATGACGACAAAAATTCCCTTTTTTCCTCAAAGCAGCGCAGAACAGGCGCCTCCTCTCCCCAGACAACTTGCCCCCGATATAACAAATCCATCCCTTGATCTTTTTTTCCCTCCCCTGTGAACTCCTTGCTCAATTTGGCAGCGGGTCATCCACAAAAGACGAGTTTTATTCCAGCTTCCCTCATTCTTTCAGCTGCTCCCATTCCCCAGGACTCTTTGAATTTACCTGGGAGTGTTTGAGGGGAATTTTTTTCATCTCAGCATCTCCTGGCTTCAAAAAAATCCCTCTCCAGCAGGATGGGAATGTCGGGAGGGCCATGCCCAGCGGGATTTTCGTGTCTCACCGAGTTTTTTCCGTGTTGTCGCAGCTTCCTGAACATCCCCAGCTCGGCAGGAGAACGGGAGCGGATTTTTCCCAGGTGTTAAATTCGCTCTTTTAAAATTCCCTCAGTCCCCCGTAAATTGCCCGTGAAAAAAATTCCGCCTCTGGAGGAATCCCGGCGTCTTTTCCATGAAATATTCAGGAGCGGGATGCTGTTGGATTGGATGGGCACTGAGTTATCACCTCGGCTCGGGGATGGGAGTAATTAACACTCAATTAAGCACTAAAAAAATCACCAAAAAAAAAGCCCAAACCGATCCCAAAACTTCCTTGTTTGGGGTTTTGGCAGTGCTGAATTCCTGCAGGAAAACAGGGAATGGGAGAGGAGCTGGAGGCAGGTGGTCCCTGCAGTGATGCTAAAGTCCCCTAAATTTGGGATATGTGCACCTGGGATAAATGTACAGGCACACAAAGCCCCGTAAATTTGGGATACGTGCACTGGGAGTGGAACTAGAGGGGTAAAAATCCACTGAATTTGGGATATCTGCACCAGGTGTGTGCGTAGGAATGCACAAATTCCCTTAAATCTGGGATACGTGCACTTGGGATAAACTTACAGGTACCAAAAGTCCCCTAAATTTGGGATTTCTGCACCTGGGAGATATTTACAGGTGCACAGAACTCCCTAAATTCGGGATTTATGCTCTGGGAATGCAGGTATGGAGTTAAAGCCTCCTAAATTCAGGATATTTAAGTCCAGGCGCCCTGCAGGGATGCTGGGAAGCACCTGGATTTGGGAGCAGGGCCCGTTAAACCTCGGGATCCTGAGCTGCCTTTCCTGGGCATCCTCTTGGACATTCCCCCCAGGAATCCAAGAGGAGCAGTTTAGATTGGGAATTGGGAATCCAGCCCTTGGAGCGGGTTTGGGATGCGGGATGTGCGTGTATACCCAGAATTAAGTTTTTTAATCCTTTTTCCACTCCTTTTGGGTTTTTTGGGGGAGAACTCTTAAGAAAATCCTGCCCCCATCCTCCTCTTCCTCCCCTAGCCCTCATCCAGACCTCTTCCCAATTTTTCCAGGCCATCCCCACCTGCCTCCTCCAGCTGCCAGCAGCAATTTGGCTCCGATTCCTCCTTGTTCCCACTAAGATGGATTTGGCTCCTTCTCCTTTCCCAGTTTTTTTTTTAAATTTATTTGGAGCCCTTAAAAGCCAAAATCCATGAGGTTTTATTCCTGGCAGCGAATCCCATGCAGCGGCTCCAAAGTCGCCGTGTCCAACGGGAAGAGTGACATCTGGCTTGGATATTCTGGAAGGATTTCCCAGCTGCCTCCTCACGGATGATGGAAGGAATAACATTTGCCTCGGAGGATGCTCCGGGCCTGGAGCGGAGCCCCAGGGAGCAGCGGGGACAAATTTTCCTGGCACTCCGTGCTGAACTCGCCACACTTCCTGCAGGGAATTGACGTCCCTTCACCTCGGATTTGGGAAGAGACGGAAATGCTGTCAGAAAGTTTTATTCCTCTCCCATGGAGAGGCCGAATTCCTCCCTGTGCTGCGGGGAAGGAGCAGGTTTTTGGATTTCTGCCATTCCCACCCTGGAGCTGAGGTTTGGCTGCGAGGAGGGTGGAGCATCCCAAGAAAAAATCACGGAAAAGCTTTTCTGGGCTTTGTGCAAGGAAAGTCCCCTGCCAGGAGCTGAGGATCCAGCCTGGGAATGGGAGAGGGATGGGAGCCCCCAGAGCCTCCCCGCTCCATGGGGAGTTGTCCTTTTCCGTGGGCTGAGTCACAAGGAAGGAAAATAAACGCGGAAACAACGCTCCTGGAATGAGGAGTTTCATTTCTGGGAAGAAGGAGAGGGAGGAAGTTTCCTCCTTGTCTCACGCGCCATGGCAGAGCTGCAGGATCCTGGTTTTCCCTGGAATTTCTGCTTCATCCCCACGCTTTCTCCTTCCCCATCCTCCCATCCCCATCATGGAGCAACCACTCAAACCCATTGCAATTCCGTCTCTTCCCGAGGAGATTCCGGTGGTGCTGTTGCTGTTCGTTGGGATCTGAGGTGCGGATGAGCACAGCCATTCCCAGGATCCTGTCTCCATCTCTGGAGCACTTGGATAACCCAGCTGGAAGAGCCTGAATTGCCCTGGAATTCTGCAGGCTGGGAATGGGGCGCTTTTATTCCGTTTAAAAATTCCTGCAGGCTGCGGAGTCGCTCCGGCTTGGAACCGGCACTGCAATCCCATTGTTTTCCCTCTTTTCCTCCTCTCTAGATCCCGGCTGGCCGATTTCCACACCAACTGCCAGGCCACCTTGCAGTCCCTGACCGGCTGTCCCGGGGACAACTTCCAGGCGTGCCTGGGCTCCTACGCGGGGCTCATCGGTGAGTGCCGGGAGTCGGGATCGGGAAGGGCTTTTCCCACTGGAATTTCACCCCTGTTCCCTCCTCCTCGCCAGGCTTTGACATCACCCCCAACTACGTGGACGCCAGCACCACCAGCATCACCATCTCGCCCTGGTGCTCTTGCAAAGGCAGCGGGAACATGGAGGAGGAATGTGAGAAATTCCTGCGGGATTTCACGGAGAACCCCTGTCTCCGTAAGGCTCTTCCTCAACCCTGCTCCTTTTTCCCTGTTTTATCATTCCCAGCCTTCCTAAATCTCTCCCGCTCCCAGGAAACGCCATCCAAGCTTTTGGGAATGGGACTGACATCAACCTCTCTCCCAAAAATCCCAATCCCGCTGTGACGGTGCTTCCGAAGACGGAGAAGAGCCCGATCCTGCCGGACGACGTCAACGACAGCAACACCGCGTACGACACGAGTGTCATCAGCACCTGCAGCTCCCTCCAGGTACGGCCCCGCCCAGTCCCTGCCGCCAACTGGGAGCACTGGTGGGGGTGTGGGACATCGGCTCCATCCCATGGGACGGCGGAATGTCCCGCTCGGATTCATCCGGGGGATGGAAGGATCCGGGCACTCTTTGGGGTCTGGAATGGGAAGGGATCCCCACCCCTCTTCCCCCTCACCTGGCGATTCCCGGCAGGAATCCCAGCAGGATCGTGGTGGGAGCAAGGCAGGATCCCACTGAAGCCCCTGAGCTGCCTGTGGAGATGGGATGAGCCTTTCCCAAATCTCCCTGTGCTCCATCACCTGCTCCGAGCTCTGATTCCCACAGGGAAATTCGGGACCCCAAAGCCGGCCCATTCCTTCCCTAACAATTCCCAATTTCTCCTTCCAGGAGCAAGGCCTGAAGCCCAACAATTCCAAGGAGCAGAGCCTGTGCTACTCTGAGGTACTTGGGGGATGCCGGGGCTGGGAATTCTTTCCCAAAGCAAACACCTTGGGAATGACATCCCGGCCTCACCGCCTGGAGCTGTTCTCCAACTTTGGGATGCTTTTCCCTAAAAAGCCGCTCCCGTCCCTCCTTCCCAGGCCCAGCTGACCACGGATGTGATGCCGGACCAGAAGACTTTCATGGATCCCAAGGCGGGAAGCAGCCGGCACCGGGAGAGCCGGATGCTGCTCCTCATTCCCGTCCGGATCCCGGCGCTGGGGCTATAGAGGGGCGGGAAGGAGCGGCCGGCAGGACGGGGACGCTCGGACCAGTGCCC
>NW_008236162.1:2264962-2266496 GCF_000691975.1 Corvus brachyrhynchos
TGCCGAGCTCCGGAGCGGCAGGAGGACCCTTCACCACACTGGGAAACTTTGGTGGTTTTCTTCCTACTTTTCATTTTTTCCCGGGATTTTTTTTTTTGGTCTTTTCCGGGTTGGTTTTCTGGAGCGGCTCCTGGGAAAACTCCCTGGAATAGGCCTGGAATGGGGGTCTGGTGCTGCCAGCGGTGCCGGGGAGGGAAAAAAAATTGGAGAAAACTTTGGGAAAGGTGAATTTCAGGATTATTTGCACTGGGGTGGCCACAGGGACCATGAGGATTCCGCGTGGGAACATCCCGGAGGATGAAGGCATCATCGGGGACTCCCGGAGCTCTTCCCGTTGGTTTTTGGGGGATTTTGGTTGGGATTTTTCCTCGGAGAGTTTCCAGATGGAAGAGAAAAGAAACTGGTGTGAAACGTGTGAGGTTGTGCCGATGTTTTCAATCATTTCCAGGGGGAGAGATTCCGTTTTCCTTATTTTTTTTTATATTTGGAATTTGGGTTGGGAGGGGATTTTGACCCATCCAGGGTCAGAATTCCGTATTTTCCCTCTCCACTTCATTTCCTGTATATAACATACAGATATTCCCATATACACAACCCCACCCATCCTGTGGTTTTTTTAATTCCCATTTTTCTGTTTATTTTCCTTATTTTTTTTTCTTATTTTTTTCCTGAATTCCTCCAATTCCCACAACAACTTCCAAATGTATTCTTGGAAAATTTATTTTTTTTAACGATGTCTATAATGGAGAAAAAAAAAACCAAACCAAAATAAACCAAGGAGAACAAACCAAGGAATGAAACAGCCCCAAAATCCAATATTCCATAAAAATCCCGATATCCAGAGGGGGGAAAACCAGGAATACTTCAGCTGCAGGAACACCAGGATTTGGGTTGGAATTCCACAATTCCCGGCCTTTTTTCCCTGCAGGAGACAACAAACAGGGAAACATTCCCAAGGAGCTGCCACATTCCCATTTTTTGGTGGTATTTTTTGGGAATTTTGATGCGCAAGAAATTTGGGTTTCAAATTCCAGCCCTTCCCTTGATGGGGTTTGGAATTTTTTTCTCCAAGACAAACTGGCAGTGCTGGAATCCCAAGGGAAACGCTGGGATTTGGAGCACACGAAGAGTGAGGGGCTGGAATTTTTTATTTATTTGGGATTTTCATTTATTTTGGGGTTTTGGGAGCGGAAATGTCAATTCCCATCCAGCTGTGCCCATGGAAAAGGGGATTTTGGGAATCTTGGGAGCCCGGGCATAGTAAAATCATGGAATTCCAGGATTCCAGATTGGGTTGGGATGGCTTAAAATCATCTCATTCCAGCCCCTGCCATGCGCAGGGGCGATTCCCACTATCCCAGCTTGCTCCAACCTGGCCTTGCACATTCCAGGGATGCGGAAAATGGGATGGAAGGATCCTCGTGCTGTTTTCTGGGAGCTGGAGCTGTCGGAGAAGGGAGGAAGGGATGAACATTCCCTTTTCCAGCACGGAAAATCCGACAGGGGGGATGTGGGAGTTGGCAGCGGGAACATA
>NW_008236162.1:2266520-2270724 GCF_000691975.1 Corvus brachyrhynchos
CCTGCTGCACTCCCAGGCTGCTTTTTCCTGGGAAAGGGCAGCTCTGAGCCGGAGCCAAGTGTGGGGCAGCCAAAAAAAGGGATTTGGGAGCTCCACAGCGAAATTTGGGATCCCTCCTGGAGGTGACTCCCAATCCAGGTGTTCCCAGCCATCCCTCATCCCAGTCTGGGCTTGAAGTTGCTGGGTTTCCTTGGGAATGGGGCTGGAAAATCCAGCATGGATTGTGCTCCCTGCTGCTGGGGTGCTTCCCTGAGAAAGCTGGGAATGCTCCAGGCTCTTCCAGAAGGAGCAGGAACTGCTTGGGAAGGTCAGGGAACCGTCTCCATCCAGCAGCTGGGCACCACTGGGTATTCCCGGTGTTCCCTGCTCAGGAGCGATCCCTTGTGATCCGTGGAGGTCCTGGGGTTACTGGGAAGTACTGGGAACAGGGCTTTGCTCCAGGATCCCTCCCGGAATGGTGATTCCAGCACTGGAAGGGGTTTTGCTCCAGGATTCCTTCCAGGAATGGTGATTCCAATATTCCCTCCAGGAATGGCGATTCCAGCACTGGACGGGGAATTTGCTCCAGCATTCCCTCCAGGAAGAGGATCTTGCTTCAGGATTCCCTCCAGGATTCCCTCCAGGATTCCCTCCAGGAATGGTGACTCCAATATTCCCTCCAGGAACGGCGATTGCAGCACCGCCCTGTGCCAGGGTTCGGGGTTATTCCCATCCCCTCTCCACTCAGATTCCCAAAATTTCCACCCAAAACCTCACCCCTGGTGCTTCCTCCACCTCATTCCCAGCGCGTTAATTACGGGAGAGGAAAATTCCCGTGCTTTGTGGGGAAGTGGAAAACGCCGGGATGTAAAACCCCGGCTGCCGGGATGGATAATTAACTCTGGAGATAATTCCCTCTTCATTTGGACTCAATTACTTTCCCGATAGGAGAAAGTGCTGAGAACACAAATTTTTTTCGGGATGTGGCCTAAAAAAAGAATGGAAAAAATCCACTCAAGCTTTTCCTGGGAGAGCCTCTCTTTCCTGGGATAAAGGAGAGGAAAAATCGCGGTTAATGCTCCAGAATTCCAGCTTGGCATTGCCCTCCCATCCTTGGAATGTTGGGTTTGAGGGGAAAAAAGAGCATTCTGGGGTTTTTTAGGATGAATCAGCCAGGGTGGGAATGTCACGGGGTTTGCTCCGAGGAGGAATAGCTGGGAAATGAGGTTTTTGTGGGATAATTTGGAATTTTGGAGGCGTTTAAAGGAATATTTGAGTCCCCGGGGTCACCTTGTGGTGCCTCTTCCCACCCCGCACCAAAACTCCCGCAAACCCTCAAATTACAATGGATAATTCCCTTAGGAATTGCTCCTATTTCCCAGCTGGAATCTCCCATTCCCAGGCGTGCCTGGAGCAGCAATTCCGAGGGCAAAAAAAGGCAATTTAACCTATTTGGAGAGCAAAGCATCTCCTGGAATATTCCTCATAAATTCCCAAGCTTTTCCCTCCTAGCCATGCCCGGATTCCTGGGAGCAGCCAGGAGCACTCAGGGACAGAGGTGATGGGAATTGTGGTTCCTTAAGGAATTTTTGGCTCCTTAAGGAATTTTTGGTGGTTTTATTCCTTCTCCCCTGTGCCTGGGGCCATAAATCCCAGCCCGGCGCTTCCAAAGGGAATATTCCAGGGGTTTTGTTTTGCATCCAGGTTTTTGGAGCGGTTGAAAAGTCCTCGTGCTCCTCGCAGGAAATGCCAAGCAGTGGGAGCAGGGAGGAAAAAATAGAAGGAAAAGGGTTTTAGGGAGGGTTTTAAAAATAGCGGAACTTTGTAGGAGAAATATGAGAAGACGTCAGGAGGGAGCCTCAAAGCCGGGGGAAAGAATTTTCTGGAAAATCGGGATTAATGAGTTGCTGGACTGGGGGGGTCTTGCTGTTCTTGGGTTTCTCCCGGCAGCTCCAAGTCCTGAAAATCCAAGGAAAAGGGGTGAAAATGTGGGAGAGGGATGGGAGGATTTGCAGCTGTTTGGGATTGGAGAGGGAACGGTGCTGGTTCTTCATCCAGGGAATCCGGGAGAGCCGGAAAAGGCCTGGAGGGACAGGACACAGGGAATGGCTTCCCGCTGCCAGAGGGATGGATGGGATTTTGGGAAGGAAATCCTGCCTGTGAAGGTGGGGAGGGGCTGGGCTGGAATTCCCAGAGGAGCTGTGGAACCCTGGAAATGTCCGCGGCCAGGCTGGGATAATCCTGGATAGTGGGAAGTGTCGGGGATGGAAATGGCTGATCCTTAAGGTCCTTCCCAACCCAAACCATTCCAGGATTCCACGATCTCCTTCTTCCCAGGATCAATAACTTTGTGGAACACACCAAAGCTTCCAGAGGAGGAGGTTTAAATCCCAGCACATTCCAGTAAAACGCCCAGCTGGAGGCTCCTTGGAAAAACAAACCCCAGGAGAAATGACAGCCATGGAAGCTCTCCCGTTTAACCTTCGGCCTCGGGAAGAAATCCACGAAGATGAGGAAAAGCTCCCGGGATTCACACGGGGTTAAATAAAGCAAATCATGGGATGTGCCGGCAGGAATTCCCTGCCAGCTGGGATGTTACCCCGGAGTGGGAGTGGGGGCACAACCGGCAGCCTTTTCCAGGAGAGGAATTCACAGAATCATGGAATGCTTTGGGCTGGGAGAGACCTTGAAGCTCCTCTCATCCCACCCCTGCCAGGGGCAGGGACACCTCCCACGATCCCAGGGTGCTCCAAGCCCCTGGCTTCAAATTCCTTGGATTTGGGAGCCTTTTGAATGGCTGGAAAACCGGGAAAAGCTCTCCCAAGCCTCAGCAGCGGGAGGTTTTGCTGTCATGGCTGGGGCAAGGCCCGAGTGGAGCCTTTTCCATGTTCTCCTGAATTATCCCGGAATTATTCGGGAATTATTCCTGCCTCCCTCTCCAGCTCCGCGTCTTTGCATCCGTTAATTAAACTCGGTGGGTGAAATGAATCCCAGCCCTAATTCCCTGTCTGGATATTCATTATGGAAGCAGCAGCAGCAGCCGGGATGTCAAGGAGGATTAAGCCGGGAGCTGGGAAGTCACAGGTGGCTCCAGCACGGATTTCAACCCCGTGCCTGGAAAAGCTGATGGATCCGGCCGGAATCAAACCCAAAAGCATCATTCCCGCTCCCAGTTTCCCTGGAGTAGCCACGGAAAATTCCTTCCCAGCGTTCCCGAAGACGGAATTCTCTCCCGGCTGGTGCTGAACTGGTCACGGGGTCCTGGCCCCTGTTTTTTCAGGGATGATAAATGGGGTTGGATCCCCCAGCTCCAGGAATTCTCCCAGCCCCATTCCCAGACCTCGGGGCATAAAGGGAGCATTTTCCAGAGGCTCCTCCACCCCCTGCATGATCCCTGAGGAGCCCCGGGAGGAACAAGGGCTCCGCTGTCTCCATCTCCCCGCGGCCCCGGGGTCCTCTGGATGACCTCGTGCGGTCACTCCTGGAGAAAATCAAGTGCATGGCAAGCGGGAAGGGGAAAAAACCTTGGAATTTCCCCCCTGGATCTGCTCCCAACCCCTCCCTGTGCCTGGCTGGGGCCGGGGCTCCAGTGCCAGCCGCAACCCGGAGCGTTTGGGATCAACCCCGCTCTCATCCCGGGGATCTGGGATGCTGATCCCGACCCTGGCCACATTCCCAGCCCCATTCCTGGCCCCGGCAGTGCGGAGGTGTCCCGATATCCTGAATTCCCGAATTCCCGGTGTCCCGGGAAGGCAGCGGTGTTTAATTAAGCACTGAACATGACGCCGGTTTTAATTCCGTGCGTTCGGAGCTGCCCACACACCCCCCGTTGCCATGGCAACGTTAATTTGTTTTGGAGCCTCCGCTCGGATGGATTTGGGAATTTTTTTTTGTTTGTTTGTTAATCTCCTTTTCCTTCCCCCTCTCCCCTTTCCATTCCCTCTTCCCTGACTTTCCCCCCCTTGTTCTCGCTCCCCCCTCTGATTCCCTGAATTAAAAAGCATCAAAAATTCCTTGCATGGAATAAAAAATTCCTTCCTCGACCCCTGGCTGGGCATCTGCATCCCACAGCCTTGGATTTACTGGGATTTATCCCAAATTATCCCAGTTGCCTTCCCAAATCATGCTCCTGCTCCCAAAACGTGAAGAGATCCAAACTGGGAATAAACCCCTTGGAAGGCCTGGCTGTGGTGTCGGGATTCCCTGGAATGTTTTAAAGGGATTT